>NC_081356.1:36267528-36599715 GCF_030684315.1 Stegostoma tigrinum | reverse complement strand
GCATCCCACTGTACTGGCAAACCCTGAATGGCTTTTTTGGACAGAATGGTTCAGATGTAAGATTTTATCTTTCCCCATCACCATCAAGGAAGCCACAACACTAGACGATGCCAGTCTGGTCTGAGGTTGCAACCAGGTCGGTACAGTGTAAGCCATGTAGAGGACCATACAGTGATGTAGGAAAACATTTAACAACCTTCTCCAATCTGCCAGTGTGCTGCCAAGGTTTACTAACCAATACGTCATGCTGACTCTATCTCTGATCCTGTATCCACCTCCTGCAAGGCTAATAGTCTATTGGCAAAAATATCTTCTCCCTTCACTGTCGATCATGTCAATCCCTGATACCACAAACTGCGTAGTGATCTGTGCTGTCCACTTACTTGCTTTGGACACATCCCACCTGCACCAAGTATCAGCTTATGAATCCAGTTTTATCTCCCTTAATGACTATTTCTCTCTTTACAGGATAAATCAGCCCCCAGTAGGGCAGAAAGAGTAAAGATGGGCTGCTGAACCCATATAAGGAGAGGCTCTTGACTCTTACCGCTCTGAGTGGCTGGCTGATCCTATCCAAACCCTGGGCTGGCATTGGAGGCTACACTTGACTTACTCTGCTAAGACCCTTGGATGGACTGAAGACTGCTGGCAACTAAGACAAGCTTCCTGGTTTTAAATCTGTGGTAGCCAACATGACAATACAGCAATGCTGTGAGCTTACTGTTGCTGGTTTATTATGAACAGGTGAAATTTGACACTGAAATTTGTGGAATCAACTTGGACTTCGCTTTTTATTGAGATTTCGGTAGTCTGTACTGAACAGTCCTCCAAACACGCCTCCTGCCATGAACAGTCCCTAAACTTCAGGGTGGGCTTCTTTGGCAATGAAACACTTTGGGGTGTCATGGCATTTTGATAGATACTAAATAAATGCAAGTCTTTCTTGTGTTTTTTCCTGCTGTGATGCTGCAATTGGTGCTAATAGAATTAGAATTCAGATGATCTCAATTGGTAACTATGCATGGTGGCACCTTAAATAAATGCATAGGCAGTCTATCTGGTCCTATTTCTTGTAAATTTCAAATTGAAATTTTTAACAAATGATCTGACGGAGCCTTCCTGCATTTATTCATGTTGTGGCTTACATAAAATAACTAGAATCACCTTCAATTGTCTGTTTGAATGATTCCAGAAGGAGCATTTATAAAATCTTTCAAACGTTTCAAAAGTGCTGACCTTCTTGCATTCTTTAGTGTCAAACTTTATTCTGACAAAGTAAATCGCTTCCATTATGAAATAGACATCAGGAGTTCAGTATTTTGTGATTGCACTATAATCTGTTAGGTCATGTGTCAGAAGCCAATATGCAGTTACCTTATAGCAGAGATTTGAGTATTTACAGTTGACCCCGTTGTTTGAAATACAATTGATCTCCATGTTGGCACATGCCATTAAATCATGTAATGCTGAGGGATACCATTCAGTCCACAATGTATGTGTCATCTCTTTGAATGCTCTATCCAAATAGTCGCACTGCCCTGCTTTCCAGAATTATATTCCAAAAAGGGTGAATTGACCACTATGTTAAAAAAGTGCATCAGTAAATTTTACATGTTTGCAGTAACCAGTGTACTAGCAAAATAAATTATTCAGCCAAAGCTCTATCTGCTGCTAATGAGCTATTTAGGTTTGATCACGAATAAACAGAGGATCGGAAATGTTTTCTTTTCCATGTTGGAAATGATTAAATGTAAAACATTTAGTGCACGTCATATTTCAAACAAATCCTGTTTCTGATTGGCCCCAAATAGCTGTCTAATTTATGAATGGACACTTATAGGCAACTGAACTGTTTAGATTAGTAGTCCAAGCTACAATGAAGAACCAAATCATTATAAAACAGTGGAAAAACATTAGATTCAAGAATTGTAGAGAAGTAACCAATAGAATCATTTTATCTTCCGTATATCTTCCAGACATTTCAATAATTTTCATCTCCACCTGTCTATCTTTTAGCAGTACCTTAGATGTTGCATTCTCATCCTATTCACTACTACTGTACTGTGTTGTCCTTGGCCTTTTGTCCTATTGTCATCTGCAATTTTTGTGCTAATTTACCTGGCCCCGTACCCTGATGTCTGGGGTCCACGATCTTCATGCATTCTAAACATCATCAAGTTTGGAACATTTCCTCGCTCCAATACCATCCCAGGCTCAGTTCAACATGCTGGCCTTTGAAGTTAGCAAAGCTTTGGATTCAAACTTCTTTGAGAACTTAAATACATAACCCAGACTGACGAGCTTGGTGTAGTACTAATTGGTGTGCTGTTGTTTCAGAGGAGTTCTCATTCATATGAATAATTAAATGGAGATCCAAGCTGCCTTTTTGATAAAAAAGACCTATAGTTATATTGTACCTTTTGATATCTTAATGTGCTTCATAGCCAATGGAAGTACTTTGAAGTACAGCCATTGTTGTATTGTGATGGTGGATTTTCCTGTTGTTTTGACAAATGATCTGTATCCAACCATAGTTGCTGTGTCTTTTTTTCCCCATGTGGCATAATCCAAACGTCTTTTCCGAATATCTCTTTACCTGAGTTTATGACATTTTACGCTTGTGATTCCATGCTCATCTAACTGATGAATACCTTATTCAGTATTCAGGAATCCCCCATGTGAGCCTGTTATTATCTATATAGAGTCCAATAACTTCAAACAAGATATTTGAATTTGCAGTAACCAATATCAAAAAGTATCCAATGTGCAAGACTTAAGACTTTTGCTGCAAGAAACAAGTTAAAAGCAACATTAACCAAACAAAACCAGAAATTGGTTGCGAAATTCAGCAGACCTGGCAACATCTGTGGAGGAAAAAAAGTTAACAGTTGAAGTCCAGTGACCCTTCTTCACTGCATTCAAAATGTTTAACTTTGTTTTCTATCCACAGATGCAGCCAAACCAGCTCCAGCAATTTCTGTTTTTGTGTGTTTCAGGTCTCCAGTATCCACAGTTTGTTTTTATTTCATTCACTAAATAATCCTTAGTAAGGAACTAATTCACTATATTGCAAAAAATATATTTCCCATTTAGTTTCCAAACATCATGGAATACCTTATGCTTCACTGGTCACTCTCTGCAGTCTTATAGTTTTGATAGGACCCAGTCCAAAACCAGTTCTCTAATGGGTTCACTTCTTCCTGTTTTACTGAGCTAGAATATCAATTGTTAAATAATTTTTACAGAAATCCTGAATGGAATGTCAGCAGTAAGGCCTATTCCAGCAATTCTTCTCTGCTCCTCCATCCAACCCAGTTCAATACATATGGAGTCCTTACATTTCTACATGTTGTGTCTAATCAACAAGAGATAGTCTCCCCTTTTGCATTTCTACTTGATAGTTCACTTATTCTCTGTACTAACCACACCAGATTCAGCCTTTATCACTCCACGAAACCTCCCCATCTGTCCCTTGTGGCCAAAAACTTGAAGACTGAAAGTTTATTGTCTTTCAGCAGAGTTCTTAAATTTATTACCCCGTTGAACAGTTTACCTTTTTTCTTGGTCAGTCGTATCCTGGGCCTCGCTACCCCTGAAGTAACAAAGCCACACAAACTTTGTGTTGTTAAGGATGTGAAACAGATCACATGATAGTCTTCACTACCCCATTTTATCTTGAATCAAAGTGATCTAAGGATCATTATTGCATAAAACTTTGAATTCATCACAAACAGAACAGCCAACCTTGCACAGCTGAGTTCTGGTGTGCTTACTCTATATATCACGTAACACGTTATATTGTGGGATAAGAAACATTGAAGCAAGTGTAAAACATAATATGGTCATGTTCAAAATATATAAAATTGTATAAGATATAAAACACAGAAAAATGCCATGTGGTCTTGCCAATTTATGCAAATATTATGCTCCACTCAACCAACTTTCCAACTTTCCTCAGATAAATCAAAGATGTTTCCAGGTGCCAATATTTCCTCTTAATCAATGCCATGAATCAATTATTTGATCATTAATCTCATTTGCTGTTTCTGAAATTTTTCAGTGTGCAAAATCAGCAATCACATTTTGGGCCGAAACAAAAATGATGTATCAAAATTAATTCATGAGCTGTGATGGAATTTGGGAGTTCCAAGGATAAGAATGCTGCTATATAAATGCAGGTTATTTTTGTTTAATTATCTGTGAGCACCAGTCTGACATGCTCAGCCAATGGCACCCTAGCAACTTGGGTATAAATGAAGACCACTTGGTCCACTGTGTAGATGTGATGGTTAAAACTTTCTCGCTGGAAATATCATCTCCAAAATTATGGACACCCATTAATTACAAACCAAATGTTAGTATATTCACACCAAATTACTGCTGGAAAAACATATGCTGAGAAGGACTTCCAGAAATCAGTTGATTATTGCTCAGTGCACAGAGTATTGGAGTTAGGATGTTAGGTTGTGGCTGTACAGGACATTGGTAGGCCACTTTTGGAATACTGCATACAATTCTGTCCTCCCTGCAGGAAAGATGTTGTTAAACTTGAAAAGGTTCAGGAAAGATTTACAAGGATGTGGCCAGGGTTGGAGGGTTTGAGCTGTAGAGAGAGGCTGAATAGACTGGGGCTATTTTTCCTGGAGTTTCAGAGGCTGAAAGGTGTCCTTACAGAAATTTATAAAATTGTGAGGAGCATGGATAGGGTGACTAGTCAAGGAGTCCAAAGTCAGAGGACATAGGTTTAAGGTGAGAGGGGAATGATTTAAAATCGGCATAAGTGGCAGCTTTTACATGCAGTGAGTGGTACAGTTATAGAATGAGCTGCCAGAGGAAGTGGTGGAGTCTGGTACAATTACAATATTTAAAGGCATCTGGGTGGGTGTACAAATAGGAAGGGTTTAGAAGAATATGGGCCAAATACTGGCAAATGTGACAAGATTCATTTAGAATATCTGGTCAGTTTGGACGAGTTGGACCAAAGGGTCTGTTTCAGTTCTGTACAGCTCTATGACTCTGAGTGTTGTGAATTGTTCACAATTAATTTGGCTGGTCTGAGCCGGCAGTTCAAATATGTTTAGTCTTCTAAACCAGATTGTTTATTTGTTAACTGATATGTGATTACCATTCCCATTCATTCGGCCATGGAGTGTCAGGGCAATTGCAGCTCCTATTCTTTCCCCAGTGGACCACAGAATCTGATTCATGTCAGCACAATCTAACAGCACAAGAAGAAGTCAGCCCCTACCAATGCTGAAGACCACCTGCTTTCACTGCAACCATAAAGCCTGTGATATGTTGACTGCCTCACATTAGGACCCAGGGGCGTTTTGGCGGTGGATGGTTTGCTGATTTCTTCGCCAGAGTTTCTTTGGGACTTGGAATGGAACAAATAAGCATTTCTCAGTTTTGCAAGTGATAACAACAAACATTAACACAACATTGGAACTGATGAGACTCAGGAGAGTTGAGTTTAATTTTCAGGTTTCTTGAAGTAGATCCTGAAGCCGTAACACCCCCAATTTCAATGCTCCAAACACCCTCGAAGACCCCGGTTGACTGGTCGCCCGAGAGGGCAAGTGATCAAGCCCAATTACTCGACAATTCATGTCCTCCTTTAGTGTAGTATTGCTGGAGCTGTAATGCTCACTGTGACTTCTGGTACAATTAGCAACCCTTATAGTGGCTTCGAGCGCTTCTATTCCAGTCGGCAATTTGCCATTACTATGTAGCTTCCGAAGGCAGGGGAATTTCAAGTCCCTGCCCTGGACAGTCATCCACTAAACCCGCCGTACTTTCACAATGTACCTCTAGACCCTGCCCCTCCCCTTCAAACATTCAGAAATAACTGTACGATGCAGTAGAAAAATAAGGGACTGATCTGTCTGTTTTATGTTCTATCCTGCCTGTGGAAAAATGCCCAAGCAAAAAAAAAAGTCAGGCCATTCAGACAGTTCCCAAATGAATATACAAGACATTAATCTCTGGGATAACTTCATACACGGTACCAGTAATTGCCAGAACCCAAGAATTGCGCCTGTGATGCAGCACATACACAGTTGACAAAACGCTCTAAGTAACCAGCCCCACCCCCAACGCAACCACCTTTCCTTCTCTCACTGTGTGTCTCAGAGCTCATTACCTCAAAGTTTTTTTTGCCCTCGGAAACAAGCGTATTAACCGTGAGATGAATTGAAGGATGATTTATCAATGTGGAATGCTGCAGCCGTCTCCACGCCATCCATTCACAAAGAGGGAGCTGGAAGAGGAAGCAACCCCCCGTGTGATTTCTCTTACACCGGGCTCAGTTCTGATGGCGAGCCTGTAGAAAGCGCCAACGGAACAGTAAGTGGAAGGAGCCAAGGAAGCGTCCTCCAAGCTCAGTTTAGGGCGTTATTGCTCTCACATCCCTGCCTCGTCTGTCAGCGGCGCAGGGGGAACAGTCCCAGAACTGTTGTCTACCTCCGGGTGATTATCACAGGGACCGTGGAATTATAAACAGTATCTTTGGGTAAGTAGCGAAACAGAACTACTCTGTGTGCGTGTTTGCCTGTGTGTGTCGCCGCGGTTATTGTCGATATTAATACTGACTGCTTCAGAATACTCTGAAGATGCATCTCGTCAGCTTGCCTTTGATGAGAAGCTATTGTAAAGCAGTTTGGAAGTTCCAGTAAAAGAAATGAACAGAGAGAAAAGAAAGGTTTCTGAATGCCTTTTGTGGTAGAATTCGCTCGACATTTGCTCGTACATGCTGCCCGATTCGACCCACTTGGGTCTATGTAAGCATGTAGAGAAGAAACACATATCACTTTTACTGTCACATTTGCAGCACTGTCGACTGCCTCGCCGGGAGCAACGTGAACATAATTCTCCTCAAGTGTTTAGGTTAAAAAAATAAACTGGATTGAATTCTGTCGCTCGCTGCTGGGCGCGTTCACTTCTGAATCCATCGTAACCTTTTATGCACAGCTGCGCTGAGCAGTGCTCAATGTCCAGCGTTCAGTGCACACACAACACAATCAGACCTGGCCATCCATTAGCCTTGTTAAAAAAAAACCCTCCTGAAACTTGTTTAAAGATAAATATTTGGTTCCTTACAAGTTGATGCACAGAATATAATTCTGGCTAGTTTCCTAATTTCTCTCCTACCACTCTATCTTTCTCTCTCTCTCTCTTTCATAATGTTGTATGAGGCTAAGAACGGCTCAGAGACAGCTGCCAAAACTAAAATGTTAATGCCAGAGCAGTAATGGTTTTAAAAAGTCCATCAATGTTAATGAGCCAACATTTTTGGCACCTACTGCATGGAAAGAGTCCACAAATGTCGCTTGGACCTCAGGCAACGATTTGGTCCGTATTTTAAAATGTGATCTCAACCGATCTGGAAAGATCGTTTACAATTACCCGGTGTAAATAAGGTAAGCAGGTCGCTTTCGGTTCTGATATTTAACCCACTGCTGATGCCACGATACCATCGATCTGGGTGGAGAGAGGGCGGTGAGCAGGGATTGAGAAAACCAAGCGGTGAAATCTCCATTGACGACATTGCAAATTCAGAGTAAGTAGAAATATTCTCTTTTCTTTTCTAAATTTCCGCAAGTTAACAAATCGGGTGGTTTGCCGAGAAATTCGAGTACGTAAAAAAAAATGAAGCTTGATTTTCAAACTGTCAACTTTCAGCTCAGCTCTCATCCCAAATTTTGCATATTAAGATGTAGCGGAATGAATGATAGCGGTGCTCTTATTAATCACTAGTTTCACTGGATTTTTCTTTAAACTCTCTCTCTCATACACACACACATACACCAGATTGTCAGTTATAGAACATTTGCAGAAAAGACAACGTTAGCAAATGCACTATTCACGTCTTGTACCTATGGGAGCTCATCGCCCCGCCTATATCATGCGAATGGACGGTGCTTCACTTAACTTGATTGCGAGAGAATGAAGGGGGGCTCCCTTTTTCCTACCAGCAGCAGAGCGGGTCCTGCATTTAACCCGTCTATTTGCAGGGAACACATTTAAACCACGTAGGTTCAATTGTCCGCTTTTACCTGGCCTGTCTAGTTTTGATTCGGGATAACGAATGCCGTTCTCCAAACAGTTTCGGTAACTTTCAGTCCTCTGAGCTGCGCATTCCCAACATACGCAGCTCGTCTTGCTGACCTAGAATATTGGAGAATGCGTGCCGCACGGTAACCGTGCTTGTCTTGTGCATATATAACGGGGTGGGTGAGGACAGATCATCTTAGATACGGACAGGGTCTATGTTTATGTAGAGTGCATTGCCAGTTAGAAATCTTATCCAACTTATTTGGGGAATCTGGATTTTCTTCAATGCCTCTCGGCCAAGTAAGTATCATACTGAGGAGGTATGACAACTTTTTTTAAGAGAAAAAAATACTTCTATGACCGTCAGTTCTGGCGATTTTCAACAAAATGCACTCCAGCATGAATCTGCAGGAGCTAAGGCAAATATCGAGAATTTCAAATGCCTGCTTTCTTTAAAAAAAATCGTTTCAATGCAACCGTCATTGGAACTGAGATTGGCTACAGTGTAGTACACTGCCTGTCGGGAAGCGCCAGGGGAATATGACTGTCGGATGTACTGCGTTTTCAAGATTTAGTTTTTAAATGGCAGAAATCATTCCCCTAA
This sequence comes from Stegostoma tigrinum, assembly GCF_030684315.1. NCBI lineage: Eukaryota > Metazoa > Chordata > Chondrichthyes > Orectolobiformes > Stegostomatidae > Stegostoma > Stegostoma tigrinum. The sequence goes on along the minus strand of NC_081356.1, from coordinate 36,591,059 downwards.
CCTAAGCTTACCATCCGACTTGTGAGATTCCTCCCATATGCAGTTCTTGTTTCTGATGTCTGACCACGCTACCACACACCTGATACTTGGCACAGGAGTCATACTTGTGAAGGACTGGTCCCAGAGACTCCGTCGCTGTGATGTGTTTCATATCAATCTCCAGGGCGGACAGCTGGAACTGCAATTGTTCAGAAATTACGCCATTTTACCTGATTAGGGGAGGGAGAATAAAGGCAGAAAGCTAACTTTTTCTAATATATGATTACGTTCCCTCCCGCCAAGAAATAATGCCATTGAGAGAACTCTCTGCAAACATAGTGGCTGCCCGCTCACAAACAAGATATGGAAGAGGAAGTGACTCAGCGTAGTCTGTCTGTCTCAGGTTGATGCAGCTTAGCAGCGGGAGTACCGAATGTCTTGCAGAGAGGGAGGATTCAAACTTGCAGCTGCATCTCATTGTGCAAGGGTTACCGATGGTAGGGAGTCATTCTTGTTGAAGGAAGCGTCCCAAAAGCTTGCAAATTCATTGATTCGGACTGTTTCTCAGCAAAGCTGATAACAACCTTTTTAATCAGAGATAATAGGAACTGCAGATGCTGGAAAATCCGAGATAACAAGTAACACAGCAGGCCAAACACCATCTTAGGAGCAGGAAAGCTGACGTTTCGGACCTAGACCCTTCGCGAAACGTCAGCTTTCCTGCTCCCAAGATGTTGCTTGTCCTGCTGTGTTCATCCAGCTCCACACTTTGTTATGCTTGAGCGTTTGTTAGCGTCCATTTCAGTCTCAAGTCCCAAGAGGACTAACCTCCTGGTAACTCAACTCACTATAGTTCAGTTCATGAACAGCCAATTTGCATGATATATTTTAAGCATGTTGAATTTTGGATGGTTTAAATGGCGCTGTGTATCTCGTTATTACTTTTGTTCAAACCACTGGGGTATTTCTGGGCTTCAGTTCGGCTATAATTACTGTCCATGCGGACGTTGATACATGTGCCATGTGTTTCATGGACGAACCTGCTTCTGCACATTGGGACACCACACAGGAAATAAATCTTAGGGTCTAGTGTAGGTGATCATTCGAACCTGAACTCCCTGGAACCAAACTTATTTACCAGCCCAACACATCAGGCTTACTCTCCATATGTTACAAGGATGCGAGATGGTCTTATTGAAACATATCAGATCTTGAAGGGGCTTGATAGTTTGGGTACTGGGAAGCAATTTCCTTTCGTGGGGAATACAGGAATGAGGAGACATAGATCTCCCTTTTTAAGACAGGTGAGACAAGGTTTTGTTTTCAATGTTATTAGTCTGTGATATTCTCTTCCCTAGAAAGCAGTGGAGGCAGATAACGGAATATAATCAAAGACCGATTTTGAAAGATTTTTGACAGCATGAGAGTTGAGGTCGGACAGGAAAGTTGAAATAAGACCGCAACCAGGCCAGCTACAAGCTAATGGATTGCTTGAACGCACGAGAGGGTTGGATGGTCGTTTCCTAAATCCGTTTTTCACGTGTACTATCACATTTTATCTTTGACTCCTCATGTAGATCAACTTTCTCATCTTGATTCAAACACTAGCTTGGAAGACAATCCGATTCAATATTACCAAATACAAGCGAGACACACCTATATTTCTGTGATCAGGTTTATATTGCTCTGGATTTAGGTTTTGTGAACAATCAGTGTAGTCTTTCTGTAATTATTGTGGTCATTTGTTTGAACCATCTGTCATCCTTCAGCCCCACCTTTTAATTTTATTCCTTTTCCCCTTTCTCAATTTTTCTGATGATTTTCTGATTCACATTATTGTTCGCATTGTGCTTCTTGGCTTTCTTCAATATCTTCACTGGTGACCTGTGACCATGTAATTGTTAACACATAATGCACGATTACAGAAACTATTCACCAAACTGCACCAGTCATCTGCTCTCCACCCAGTGAGAACTGAAATCTCTGCTTGACCATTGTCTCACATTTTAACTAGTGACTGTTCTTCTTTGTGGGAGGAGGAGATAAAGGCGTTCTCTATGACACATTGGACTTTCTTCAATCCCAATATTAACAACAGAATCTCAAAATGATGCCAACCTTTTTTTAACTGGATTGAGAACTCAACAGTTGAATCTATGCTTCACCTCACAATTGATCATTGTTCACCGAATCTTTAACAAAAACAGAGCTTTGGAGGGATATACCTGTTCCTAGGCACAGCAAATTACCCCACTTAGTTCCACTTTACTTTGTATGTCAATGCCTAAATGAATAGCCCAGTGATGGCAAGAGAAAGTATTTTGCTGACTGAATTACTGTTCACTTACTAAAATGTCCCTGAACGTTAGTTTACCTCTCACATGGAAGCAGTGAGCTTGGGTGGCTAGGATGCTTAAAAGGAAGAATAATTGTATGTCCTCTAATGGGCAAACAGAAACTCCACAGGTGAACACAGATTTCTCAACAGCTCGATGTGGCATTCGTCTCAGAACAAAATTTAACTCTGCAAGTGGATGAGTTGTGCATGAGTTAAAATTGAATCCACAGTTTCAGTTTTTCCACTCATCAAAATCAATATTTTTTCCATCTGCTTATCTTCCTTGCTTTATCTTGTTAATTTTATGTCTGTACATTTTACTGACTGTCATTTCTGACCCTTTCTGCTGCATCACCTTTTGGGTCTGAGCGGAAAACCTGGTACACCTTCTCAATCTATTTTTTTTACACCCTCAAGTGGTACCCTTCTGCATTTTGGAAATTCAATGGCCTGAGTAGTTTCTGTGGTGCATGTCCACCAGCCTTAAAAAAGAACGGACAGAAGCCTACTCACTGGGCTTTTTTCTTGTCATACCACCAAGTGAAACGACACAGGAAATGAAGATCATAAACTGACCATCAAGGTGTGGGAAATGTTGTAGGACACTGATCTACACATCAATTCCTGCTTGATTCAGGAATGACTACTGACAGTCCATTGGTTAGAATTTTCCATCATAGGTGCTGGCTATTGAGAGCAGAAATGGGATGAATAAACTGTGTTTGTTCTACACAGCATCATTTTGCTTCCATCCAGCAGTAGGGCCAGTCAGCACCTAGCTCAGTATGTGTTAATGAAGCTTTGAATGGTGGAATTGCTATGCTGCAGAAGGAAGCCATATGGCCCATTATACTGGTTCTACTATGTAGTGCAAATCTCCTGCCATTTCTCCACATACTTACACACCATGTCTATCCAAGCGGTTATCCAATCTCCTCCTGAATGCCTCAATTTACCTCCATTCACCATATTTCCAGGCATCTCATATCTTAACTATTCATTGCGCAAGAAGATTTTCTTTCCTCTCATGTCACCCTTGATTCATTTGCAAGTCATTTTAAAATGCCCCATTTCCATCTCAAGGATTTGAATATAACCCACATTTGCAAATTAAAATCCTATTTATTGTAAGGCACTTGAAGTTTTGATGCATTGAGGACAACCTATTGAAGTTTTTAGTCATAGAGTCATTGAGATATACAGCACAGAAATGGACTGTTTGATCCAACTTGTTCATGCTGACCAGATTTCCTAAATTAATCCAATCTCATTAGCCAGCTTTTGGTCTATATCCCTCTAAACCCTTCCTATTAATATACCTGTCCAGATGCTTTTTAAATGTTGTAATTATACCATCCTCCACCACTTCCCCGACAACTCATTCCCTACATGTATTTCACTCTGTGGAAAACAAAATGCTCCTTAAGCCCCTTTTAAATCTCTCCCCTCTCACCTAAAACCTATTTCCTCTAGTTTTGGTTTCCCTTACCCTGGAAAAAATACCTTAGCTGATCACCCTATCTATGTGCCTCATGATTTTATAAACTTCTATAAGGCCACCTCTCAGCCTCTGATGCTCCAGGGAAAATAATCCCAACCTATTCAGCCTCTCCCTTTAGCTGAAATCCTTCAAACCTGGCAACATCCTTGTAAATCTTTTCTGATACCTTTCAAGTTTAACAACATCTTTCCTATAGCAGGGAGACCAGAATTGCACGCAGTATTCCAATAGTGGCCTAACCAATGTCCTGAACAGCTGCAATGTGGCTTCCCAGCTCCTATACTTAGTGCACTGACCAATAAAAGGAAGCATACCAAACACCTTCTTCACTATCCTGTCTACCTGTGACTCCATTTTCAAGGAACTATGAACTTATACTCCAAGGTCTCTTTATTCAGCAATACCCCTTAGGAACTTACCATTAAGTGTGTAAGTCCAGCGCTGATTTGCCTTTCCAAAATTCAGCACCTCACATTTATCTAAATTAAACTCCATCTGCTACTCATTGGCCCATCAGCCTATCCAATCTCTGTATCCTGAGGTAATCTTTGCTGTCCACCCTACCACCCATGTTCATGTTATCTACAAACTTACTAACCATACTCCCTGTGTTCACATCCAAGTCATTTATATAAATGACAAAAACAGTGGGCCCAGCCCTGATCCTTCTGGCACACTGCTGGTCACAGGCCTCGAGTCTGAAAAGCAACCCTCCACCACCACCTTCTGTCTCCTATCTTCAAGCCAATTCTGTATCCAAATGGCTAGTTCTCCCCGTATTCCATGTGATCTGACCTTGCCAACCAGTCTACCATGAGGAACCTTGTTGAAGTTAGATAGAGCATGTCCACCACTCTGCCTTCATCAATCCTCTTCATTACTTCTTCAAAAAAACTCAAATAAATGATACACGATTTCCTATGGAAAATGCCATGTTGGCCACCCTTAATCAGTCCTTTCATTTCCAAATACATGTAAATCCTGACCTTCAGGGTCCCCTCCAAAAAAACTTGTACAACACTGATGTCAGGCTCATCATTCAATAGTTCCCTGGCTTTTCTCTACTACCTTTCTAAAATAATAGCACTACGATAGCAGGCTTCCAGCCTTCTGGCACCTCTCCAGTGGCAGTGAATGATACAAGTATGTCAGCAAGGGACCATTCCAGGTTCAGCCAAGAAAAAGTTGCAATTGTCTTGATGCAGAGGCTGGAGCTGGAACTGTTGTGCTGATAGGGTGGAGAGATGACTGTTTGCAGGTCTTGAGTTATGTCATTTTGTTGAGGCAGTGCCGAAGATGCTTTATTCAGCATTTTACCTGCTGCTGCTTGAAGCTACTTCTGCCAAGAGATCTGCTGTTAAAGTATGCCATGCATGTCTTTTTTTGCACTGGGTACCCTCACACATGCATTGTTGCTTATCTGCCACCATTCTATGATAACCATTATCCAAATACTCTTAGGTTGATCTTTCTTACCACTCCCCTCAACTTTGCACTCTAGAAGAGACCTCTGTCATGTTTCTGCTCTGATGAAATGGTCAAGCATTTTACCAGTTCTAAAGACAAATTTATGTGGTGCTTTTCTCCATGAAAGGATGTAGTCAATATTGTAATAATAGGATTCTGCGTGTTGATGCTTCTTCAAGTAATGAGTCCATCGAAAATAATAACTAAAAGGATATACCATTCATGCAAAGACAAACAAATTGGACCATCTAAGTGCTGAAATTTTGAATTCAACAAAAAGAAATCTGGAATTAAAAGCTGGCCTAATGGTAACCACTTAACCACTGTTGATTTTCATAAATACCAACCTGGTTCATTAACGTCCTTTGAGTAAGGAAATCAGCCATCCTTATCTGGTATGGTATCCCTGCAACATTACATCCACAGCAATGTGGTGGACTGATAGGCCAGGCAGCATCAGAGGAGCAGGAAAGTCAACGTTTTGGGTGGGGACCCTTTTTCTGAAGTAGGGGTCCCTACCCAAAACGCCAGCTTTCCTGCTCCTCTCATGCTGCCTAGCCAGCCGTGTTCCTCCATGTCCACACTGTGTTATCTCAGACTCCAGCATCGGCAGTTCTTACTATCTCTGGAATGTTAACCACCTTTAGGGCAATTAAGGATGAGCATGTGCTGAACCAGTGATGCCCACTTTCCCATGCATGTATTTTTTTTTAAAATACTGAATCTTATATACAACTGTGTTTGGATAAACTTTGATTTTGGACCCTCAATCAAATGTCAGAGAAAGAGCTATGAAAATCCATATCACTCAGTTATTTTTGTAGATAAGGAGTGAGAAGGCTGTTTGTATCCTTGCCTGATGCACACATACACAATTTCCAACTGAATCACTGGGTAATTTGTGGATTGGGAACCTTGGCTAATTTGGCCATCTTCATAACAATCGGGAAGTCGAGGCCATTTTGGTGCTCGTACTTGTCATTGGCAGTGAGAAAAGTTAACAGAATAGAGGCCAGAAATCAAACTTGGCCTGTTACTAATGTTTGTTTCTTCAAATCACAATGAGCAATGCATTGTTAGAGGTTCTAGGTTATCTGATAGTAATATTTCACTATGAGTAGACTCAATTGAAATTAAATTGATTTCACCTCCACTTAATCAACAAGCTAAGGGCTAGCAAAAAACTCGATTATATTCTGTTACAATTTTGGTGTTTACAGATATCAATCAATCTATACCTTATTATATCTTTGCATTAGAATGTTCACTACAGTTAGTTAATGTACCAGCACATGATCTTGAATCAGAAATGCATTTGCAATTTATTTTTCACTGTAATTACACATTCCATTCATTAACAGTGATCAATCCATCTTCAACCTTATTCTGAAAACTATTCCTCACTTTCAACTGCAAATAGACACATCTTTCTCTTGTAGTTAGCCAGTTTCATGATGAATAACTTGAAGGCTTGAACTGACTTAAAGGGGTCAGTGAAATTCATGTTCATCAAGAGGACTTTACAGTGCTGAGAAAACATTTCGCAGGTAATGATCACAGAGTGAATAGTAGCATTATTGAAACATTTTTATGTATGCCCATACCAGTTGGCAGCACCATTCCAAATCTATATTTTGTTTGGAATATCACAGAATTTACAGGTCATTCAGCTAACTGGTGTTTACACTCTGCAGGAATATCTGACTTAAAGGCTCTCTGTTCACTATTTTCTATCCATTTATCGAGCATTCTCTTCAACAGATCTGTGTTATTCACCCAAGTTCCATAGATAAAAGATTTCTCGAGAATTCTTTATTAGATTTAATAATGACTTTCTTATACCTATGTTCCTTAGTTTTGATCTCCTTCACAAGTGCAAACATCAGTATAAATGCCCTATCAAATCCTACCAAAATCTTGAAGACACCTATTGTGTCACCCCCGGTCTTTTCTAGAGACAACGGTTCCCGTCTATTCACTCTTCTAATAGGTAGTGCCTCTCAGCTCTGGTATTGACCAAATTACCTTTCATCTACTCTTTGATATTTCTCAAAGAATCAATGAGGTCGACCAAGCAAAACCTGTTTTTGGAATTTATGCTGACTACTCTTCATTTTTATTTTGCTTCTAGATATTTTTTGATTTGTAGCTTTTGAGTAGATACGCCACAATTCCTAACACTTACACTAAGCTGATTGGTCTGCAGATGCCCAGATTTGCTCTGCATGGGTTTGTCATTGTGAGTCCTTTCAAAATAGCTTATGTGAGGCTCATTGTCTGTTCAAACACAACATGCATCACAATTATCCCTTATCCTGTTTCAATTTACAAATAAAATTTATAGCAATATTCAATGGATTATTGTGTAAAATAGAGAAGGTCAGATTAATTTTGTTTTCCCTAAGGCAATGTTACGGCAGAATTCAAAGGTTGGAGACCATAAATTGACAGTTAGCACTGGAGCTGGCCCTGTAGATGGTCTGGTGCCCTCGGGCAAACCTAAAGCAACCTTGGAATGTTTTACAATGTTAAAGGTGCTCAATAAATGCATAGTGATTGTTGTTAAAAGGCCAGTTTAAAAGTATGCTAGAGATAGGTGGATGAGAGTTTAGTAAAATTTTAATGATTAGTAATAAAGTACCTATTCTAAAATTCATCAAGATACCCTTTGAACTTTATTCTGCCTATTATTTTTCAATAATGAGTTATTACACAGTACAGGAAAAGGTTAATCAAATAATACATCTTTATGCCCTTTCACCTATTTGAAAATAAATTCATTTTTAAAATCGTTTCTATATTTTCATATTTATTCTCTTTTTACTTTAAATCAGTTATTTTGCCTGCAGATAGAGGGTAAGCTGTCAGTTGACTGAAGCTTTCTTCAAATACCTGACATTGTCAACTTGAAAACAGCGCCCTCTGTTGACCATATTGTTGTTCCCTGCTTGAACCATTCTGGTGAACTCTGCTTTTAACACTGTTCACTGTTGAGTCAGGAGAGCCCAGGTGCTCTCTCCTTAGACACAGCTAAGTTGTAAGGATTTTCATTCAGAGATATTCCCAATAGAACAAAATATGTTCAAAATTCTGGAATACTAGAGAATGTGGATTTCTTTCAAATGCTTAATTAGACAACAAATCTGTGTTTTGTGACACTGCAAGTGCTGGCACCGTGGATTGAACCAGAGGGTAACTCCCCAGGCCCCAGTGACCACATGACAGTCCCTCCACCGCCTGACCAAGTGATTCCAGTGGAAATATACTGAGACCCTGTTCAAACACCATCAAGGAATGGGCTCTGATTCCGACGAAGGAGAGTTTTTAATGCCATGTGTGCGTCTGTCTGTGTTTTGGGGACAGGGAGAACTCCTTTTCATCACCAGGAAATTGTCATCGTGGTAGTCAAGAGTCTGAACCCCACCTTATGAGGAGGACGTGAGGGCGTGGAGGAAGTGCTCGGGATATCTTTATTTGGATGGGCTGGCTGAGAATGCACTCTCACACTCCCCTTTGCCTAGGGAGCATCCCATTATTGCCATTAATGCAATGTCTCCCATCTTCCCATCCATTCAGGACACTCCAATATGTGTCATCTTGGTTATGATCCTATAACAATTGCCATACCATGCATCTTTCTCAATAAAAATTTGTTCTCACCCATTCCATTTCTGGCCCTGGTCCTGGTTCTCCTACATGGTACTGCCCAGTAAGTGCACTGGAGGTGAGAATGGGCAGAAAGTAGTACTATATCATTGCCCTGGGTGGCCTTTGACAATACCAAATGCTAGAAGCTCTGTACCAATCAGCTATAGTATGGTCAGGGACATCTCCTCTGCTTTTGGGATGAGGGGATTGAGCTGTGCCTAACCCCTGCGATTTCAGCTTTTTCATTTCAATTAAAGGAAACTTTATACTGCCACAAGAGAGCAAAATGTACATGATTGTGTTTCACATTGTTTGATGTGCCTGTCATAGCTAAAAAGCTGAATATACCTAAAATCAGCAAGAGATAGGGGCAAGTCTAGGATCACCAAAAGGAATGTAAGAGTGAAGTGTTTGAATTTTAGTTGCAATTCCTTTAACACTAATGACAGTTGATGAGTGATGGAAGTATGAAACATTATGCAGAATGACAGGTTGGTAGAGGGCTGAGTAGGAGATATGATGTTAAGATATATTTATGGGAATGCAGGACTTATAAGTAGGAATAGACCATTTGACCTTTCAAGACTGCTTTACCACTCAATAAAATCATGGCTGATGGCTTGTGGCCTCAACTTGTATTTCTTGTATGCATCCCACAACCCTGGGCTCCTTTGTCTATCAATTATCTATCAAACTCAGCCTTAAATAAATTTAAAGACTCCAGCATCGACTCCCTTACAAGGAGCAGAATTTTAATGGCAGAGAGAAAACAATCTCCTCCTTTGTCTTAAAGGGTAGACTTCATATTGTTAAGCACTTTCCCAGCTTTAATAGCATCACACATTTGACCCCCAGAAAAGGAAACATCCTCTGACTTTATACTCTAGCCATGCCCCTCAGGATCTTACATGTTTCAATCAGATCGTTGTTCATTCTTCTAAATTAGAAAGTATACTGGCCCAACCTGTTTTCCTTTCTTCAAAAGAAAAGCCGTCATCCCAGGAATGAGTTAATTGAAGTTCATTGACCTTGACCATTAATGTGAGGCCAGTAAATGTCCTGTGATACTGCTGCACTGTTCCTTGAGCCAGGCTATGGATGTTCACCTCCCTGACCACTTGCCCCTATTCTGCCCAAGACAGGCATTGTGTGGTAATATTCCTTAGAAACCTCCTGTTCCCATGAAGAAACATGGCATCTCTCTTCTTGTCAACTTCCATAAATAAGGCCTCGAAAACAAGGTAAATGGATTACAGAGCCCTTTCTCTGCCTTGAAACTTCTCTTTTCTTTCCAGTTTCAGCACTGATATTCAAGAGCTGACTCATCACTCACTGCTGCGTCAACCTACGAGGAGGAAACTGCCTTTAAGAACTGCATCCTAGCTTAGAACATATGCTTATCCTTCCCATACTATGTTCCCTACTTTGTAGCTAGCCAACTGAGTCAACCTGACTGAGCAGTAAGCAAACATCATGCTTGTTCTACACATGCCCCACCCTCTGCATGAAAAAGTTACCCCTCAGGTCCATTTTAAATCTTTCCCGCTCTTACCTTAAACATATGCACTCTGGTTTTGGAATCCCCCACCTTAGAAAAAAGATCTTGGCTATTCACTCAATCCATGACCCTCATGATTTTATAAACCTCTATAAGGCCACCACTCAGCCTACGATGCTTCAGAGAAAAAAAGCACCAGCCTATTCAACCTCTCTATAACTTAAACCATCCAGTCCCACATCATCCTTGCAAATCTTTTCTGAACACTCAAGTTTAACAACACCTTCCCTGCAGAAGGGTAATAAGAATTATATGCAGTATTCCAAAATTGACCTTTTAAAAATCCTATACAGCTATGATATAATGTTCCAACTCCTACACTCAGCGTTCTGACCAGTGAAGGCAAGCATGCCAAATGCCTTCTACAACACCCTGTCTACTTGCGACTCCACTTTCATAGAAATATACACCTGCACTCCTAGATTTCTTTGTTCCATAACACTCCCCAGTGTCCTAGCATTAACTGTGGAAGTCCTGCCCTGGTTTATCTTAAAAAAAACAGCACCTCACATTTAATTAAACTCCATTGGCCGATCCTCAGGCCATTGGTCCGTGTGATCCGAAATATCTTCTTCGCTGTCCACTGCACCTCTTATTTTTGTATCATCTGCAAACTTACTAACCTTACTTCCCATGTTCACATCCAAATTATTTATATAAAAAATGAAAATCAGTGGACCCAACACTAACCTTGGGGAACACTGCTGGTTACAGGCCTCCAGCCCAAATAGCAACTCACTGCCACCATCCTCTGCCTCCTACCTTCAAGCCAACTTTTTATCCATTTGGCTGGCTCCCCATGTATCCCATATGATCTAACCCTATTATCAGTCAATCGTATGGAACCTTGTCAAATCGTTTGCCAAAGCCCATGTCGACAATGTCTGCCACTCTACCTTCTTTGTTATTTCTTCAAAAACTCAATTAGTGAGTCTTGATTTTCCATGCACGAAGCCATGCTGACTATTTCTAATCAGTCCATGCATTTCAAAATACATGCAAATCTTGTCCCTTAGAACCCACTGCAACAAATTACCCACCAGGGATGTAAGGCTCACTGGTTCCATAGTTGCCTGGTTTTTCCTTACAGTCTTCCTTAAACAGTGGCACCATATTATTCACCTTACCCATGACTGTCCTCAGCTAGCCTCCCTAAAAATGTTTTAGGAAACATCGGATCAGGTCCCAGTGATTTGTCTACCTTTATGCATTTTAAGATCTCCACCACCTCCATTTGTGTAAACTTAACTCTTTTCAAGACGTCACTATTTATTTCCCAGTGTTTCCCAGCTTCTGTGTCCTTCTCCACAGTTAAATACTAATGCAAAATGTTCATTTAGTATCTCACCTATCTAACCTGGTTCCACACACAGATAGCCACATTTATCTTTAAGGGACCCTATTCTTTCCCTTGTTGTTCTTTGCCCTTAATGTACTTACAGAATTGCTTTGGATTCTCCTTAACTCTATTTACCAAAGCTATTTCATAACCCTTTTTTATCCTCCTTGTTTCACTCTTACGTATACTTCTACTGCCCATATACTCCCCTAGGGATTCACTCAATTCCTACTGTTTATACCTGACATATGCCTTCATTTTCTTGACAAGAGCCTCAAGTTCTCTCGTCATCCAGCATTCCCTACACCTACCAGCCTTGCCCTTCCCATGAACAGAGATCCAAAAAAACTTTGTCAAAGCAGTGAGTGTTGAAGGAGATGTAAGCAGTCCGTGTGTGAGGATAATAGAGAAAATTCCAGTACTTAGCCCAGACAACTGCAGGCCTAGCCAATAGTGGAAGAGAACAATTTCAGCAAAATGCAAGAGGCCCTAATTGAAAGGCCATAGATCTCAAAGAATCAAACAATGCCTTCTATGCCATGTCACAAACTATTTGACCCAACAGGTCTGTGCCATCTCTCTTTTAAGATCTACTGAGTGATGACATTACTCTGCCATTTCCCCTTAGTCCTGATTTTTCACTTTAGATAACGATCTAATGTTCTTTATAAAGCTTTGATTCACCAAACCCTCAGGCATGAGTATTCTGAAGTATTTGCTGCAATACTAACTTCTAAAATTTCTGAGCAAGGATCACTAGACCCAAAATTTCAACTTTGATTTCTCTCTACAGATACTACCAGATCTGCTGAGCTTTTCCAGCAATTTCTGTTTTTGTTTCTGCTTTACAGCATTCACATTTCTTTCAGTTTTTATACTGCAAGATTACATTTGGGGCAGTTTGCTGCTTCACTTTCTTCCCCAGATATAAATAAATCTATTTGATTTACAGTAAGTGAGAAAATGCATTAGTAAGGCTCAAAGAGAATTGACTGTTCTCTTCGTCAAAATCCAACTTGTTGAATGAAATCAGTCAGGTACACATTCTATTCAAAACCTTGACATTGCTAGCAAGATTGAGGAGAATGAGGATTTGGTCTCTACTCTACAAACTCCTAAGCTGTTTTGCATTTTCAGCACTTGTCCCATGGCATCAATGGATTGGGTGGAGTTTAATGCAGTGTCCAACATTAATCCGTTCATAATCATTACATGAATAGGAAAGGTTTGGTGGGATATGGGCCAAACACAGCAAGTGGGACTAGTTTAGTTTGGTAAACCTGGTTGGCACAGATAAGTGAGACCAAAGGGGCAGTTTCCACATTGTATGACTCTTCTGTATAAGCTTAGACAACACAATCCAGATCCAAGTCCCTCTGTACAGGAAAGTTCTTCCTCATCTTGTTTCTGGTTTTTGAGTCAGTCATTTTAAACCAGTGCCATCTGATTGTTGGGGAGTTGTACAGCTGAAGGAAGCTACTAGGAAAAGGCGAGGCAATGCCATGATAGGATTTGAAAAGAGGAATTAGACTTCAACATCAAAATCAATATGTAGATTTTATTTACTGCAACAACACATTCACAGCGGTGAACATTGATGGATTATTTAATTTGAACTGTATTTGACTTCAACAAATTTTAATGCATATGTTTTTTTTCTGCTTTTCAAATAGAACCTAAACCAATCATTAGATATTTGCATATTTTGGTTAGTTCTTATAATAAAATTTATTTTATAAATTGTAATTCCAATCATCAAGTATGATTACTTTTATACATGGGTGCAGGAAAATTGTAGATTTTATTTGAGTCCCTGGTGTTAATATCATAATGGTTTAAACTATGAAAGACTAGTTTCCCTAAGATTTGTACTCCTTTAAGCACAGAAAATTAATGAATGATGTAAGTGAAGTGTTTAAAATGATTGAAGGATTTTCAAGGGTAAGTACAGAGAAAGATTCCTCACTGGCAAAGCCTTTGTGACATGTCCCTTTAAGGGTGACATGCTAATGAGAAAATAACCAAAATATGGAGATTGTGACCAGCAACCAATTTGTAGTATAATGGAGGTGAAGCCATTTTTTCATACAGGATCAGAGTATAGTTGCTGAATAATGCTGAGATATGTTGTCAAACAAATGGAATGTACATCTGGCTTACCAGTTCTGGTGTAGGATTTGTAAGTTTATGTTAAGCAAGCATAAAACTGCAACAAAGGTGACATGAACTTAAAATTAGAGCTCTGATGTGAAGTAGGGGTTTGATGTAAGCAAGCACTTCTTCAGACACAGTTTTGGAAATATAAATTCCTCCCTTCCAAAAGGCGGTATGTCCAGGCATTAATTCTGAATTGCAAGATTAATTTTATAATCTTTAATGGTCTTGTCTGGTGAAAGTCTATGGAACCAAGGTAGTTAAATGGAGCTGTGCTTTAGATCCATTTGTGAGCTCATTAAATGGCAAACTAAGAGTAAAGGAGCTGACTGGCATTTTACATGTCCCTAAGATTAGTATGGTTAGGCCTTAGTTAATTTCTTTTTGTGTACAAGTTTGGATGTCATGCTTTAGATATTATGTGAATAATTGGAGAGAGTGTGAAGATTGTTTGTAAGAATGGTTTAATGATAAACTTTAATGATAAGGATGCACAAGAGAAGGTCAGACTATAGCTTTTCTTGGAGAGAAGGCTAAGAGAAAACTTGATACACTTTCAAAATTGAGTGGCCCAGAGAGAGTAGACAGGGAGAAACACAGTTTGAAAAAGATTTGCAAAAGAAGCAAATGAAAGCTGAGAATTATTTGACACTCAGCAAGGAGTTAGAATATGGAATGTACGGTTTAGAAGTGTGGCCAAGGCAGAGTCAATTGAGGCATTTGAAGTAATTAGTGTGTCTGTTTCTATTTAAAGTACAAGGGGATGTGGAAAAGCGGCATATTGTCAATAAATCAAAATGTTCAATCAGTCATGACAACTGAAATGGTAGCCTCTTGCACTTCTGTGATTTTATCATTTATTATTAAGATATATTATTTATAAGGAATTATGCATTATTCCTAAGAATTTTTGTGGTCTATTTTATGCACAGTTTGTAATGTTATCCTTAGCATCCCAGAAATAAAAGCTCAAGTAGCTATTTATGGCATTTTTTTTCTTCACTTTACTTGCAATGTAATATCAGACAAACTCTTCATTATAAATTGGGGAAGGAGAGTGGGAGTGGTGGGGTTAGGTGGAGAGAAATGTTAGTGCTATGCTACACCTTGTCATCCTGTTCTGATCTGATAAATAGGCCTGAAATTTCATCAGAAGGTTGTCTATTGTAATTTAACCTAAGGCCAAAATTTTAAAAAAGCCCTGGGAGAAACAGCACAAATGGCTATTTATGCTATATCTGCAGAAATATTACATGAAATTTAGAAAACTGTGGAAAATAATCCTTCTTCACTAGATTGGACAATATCCTTGGCTATATGTGGAGTAGCGATTCAAAGCTTCAATTTATTCACTAAGGAGACAGCTAGTAAATTGGGACTTGTCCAGTTATAACACAGTAATAATATTCACTTGGAACATGAGATCTCAAAAAAAACCTAAATTAGTATTATTGTTCAGAAATCAGTTTCTTGGTGAAAGTCAGATAGCCTTTTGATGAAATGCCCTGCAGTTTATTAAAAAAACACACACACAGCCTTCGTATTGACCTTCTTGATACCACTTTCATCTAACTGCTTATGCAACTAATACATAAAAAAGACTTGTACTTATGGAGTGTTTTTCATGACTACCAGATACCACATTTTACTCTCAATGATGTACTTTTGAAGTATCATCACTCTAAAAGTGCATGAAAAACAGAGTCAGTTTGCACATGGCGTATTTCTAAAACAACAATGATCTGATAGTATACCTTTGTGATATTGGAAATATGAGCCAGGAATAACTTTTTGCTTTTGAACTAGTGTCAGGAGATCTTTATACTGCCACCTATAGGTGCGATCTCCATTTACTTTCTCACCCTCCATCTCTGACAGTGCAGCCCTCTTGTAATTCTGCATTGCAGAGTCAACCTAGATTTTGTACTCAACTGAGTGTAGGACATAAGCTGCATGTATCTGCCTTAGCGGTGAGAAAGCTTCTAGTTAACCTATAAACTGCCTGATAAAGTGGACCCAATTTTAACTGTATGTCAATGAGTGAGTTGAAATCAGACCCAATTAGTCCAATGATTGCAAAATTAAAAGAAAATAAATCTGTAAGAAAGCCCAAAAAAATTCATCAAACATGCTGCACATCCTTATCGTGGGCTATGTTTCACCTCCGTTAAGAAAGATCTTCAAACTAACAGAGCCAGAAATTCCATGAAACAAAGCTCAAGTTTCCTTTATTGATCTTTGCCTTCATAATTTCTAATAAAGCCCAAATTTCCTCTCCGCTATCATGTAATTAACATTACACTCTAGTAAATGGATTAAGCTGAAAGTTTTCACTATAAGTTACTTTGGGCTGTATTCTGTTTAACAAAGCCATCTAACAGTGTTTGCTTTATTTTGAAGTGTTCTTGGGTATCTTAGTTTTTTTTTAATGTTTTTGCATGACAAATCAGTGAAAGTACAAGATGAGAACAGTACAGTGTGAACAAGGCTTGCAACCACATGTCTCTTCTGCTGATTTCATTTAAAGACAAGAAATTAACAATGACAGGACAGCAGGGGAAGTGAAACTTAGATGATAAATTGGGCACGGGAATGAAAACCTGGTGATGTGGGATTGGAATGAAGAAGAAAATGAGGTTGATTGAATAAAGAGGCAAATAGAAAGTAAAGAATAATGTATTTAATTGTTTCTGTTATTAATTGTTATTAGAGATTTAAATAATAAATCTTCACTTTTAATATTTAATTTCAAGTGAGAGCTTGATTGGCACTAGTTGACAATTTCCTGTCATTTAAAGTATCAATAGACTTCAAATGGATAGTGAGTTTAGTTTCTGTCAATTGCACATATCCAACCACTTCATGTCATTCAACACATTTCAATGGTGAGAGAATGAGCTGATGATTTTGCAAAGCTAACATTGGAGTGGTGCCATGCAGATTGAAACTTTTCAGTTTCTACATTTAAATTGCGTATCCGCTTGACATTCATAGTTGAGGTACCAGCTATGCGTAAGTAATAGCAAGCAATTTTAAATCCATTCTCCAGCAGTTGTAAATAATTGTGACAAAATTAGATTTCAGGACATTTGTATATCATTGGTCCGAGGTTTTTACCAGGTTTAGAGTTTCAACAAAGTAACTACTCAAAAATGGAGCCATTTAAACTCAACAAAGTTTATGATTTGGAACAAGAAGAATCCTAACTTAGAAATACATGATGTTGTGTGGTTACCTGTGTGCTTGTACAGCTGCCCCTGATGTGAAACAAAACTCCAAGTTTTCTTTATTCATCTTTGCCATCACATTCTCTAACAAAGCCCAAATTTCATCTCAGCTATGATGTAATCAACATTACATTCTCTATAGGTTACCTTGAACTATATTCTGTTTAACAAGGCCATCTAATAGTGTTTGCTTTATTTTGAAGTATTCTTTGGCATTTTTTAAATGTTTTTGCATGAAAACTTAGTGAAAGTACAAGATGAGAACAGTGTAGTGTGAACGATACATGCAACATCATGATGCATTCAGCATCAAATCATTCTAAGGTCAGGCTTCAAATTTCACCTTCAGCTGTTTGTTATAAACGCTTCAATTTTTAAGATCCTCCTAGAGAGGTCTTCTGGCTCAGTGGTAGTGCCCCTACCCCTGGACCAAGAGACCTGGATTCAAGTCTCATCTTTCCAGAGGTGTGCAATAACATTCTTGAATAGGATGATTGGAAAGTATCTAAGTGGCTTGTGGACCCTAGTTGAGAGAGCATGCAACCCTAAATGCCAGAATTGTGGTTTCAACTCCTGCAGTGGGTGCTGTATATTGAAGGAGGCAGTATAGTGAAAATGTGGACTAATTAGGTCATTTCTAGATCTCTTGCAATGCAGTGGTAGTGTCCCTACCTCTGAATCAGAAGTTCTGGGTTCAAGTCACATCTGCTGTAGAGGCATGTCATAACTTCTCAGAACAGGTGCTTTACTTCTAAATCTAAATGTTTAAATCTAAAGCGTCCTTTTAAAAGGGAGGCCATGGTGTCATGGGAATGTCACTGGGTTTGCAATTCAGAACCCCAGCCTGATGCTTTGGAGTCATGAGATCCGATAGCAGTTGGTGATATTTGAGTTCAACAAAACAAAATCTGACTTGTTCCTGATTGGGCTCTTGTGGTATAGTTATAAAGTTCCTACTTCTGAAATAGAAGAGCCAGTTTCAACTCCCACTTGCTCCAGGTTCTCTCATTGTACTTTCAACAATTTTGTGCCATGACATCTCTGAACTGGTTGATTGGGAAATATCTAAGTTCTTCTTGTACTCTTAAAAATAACAAAAGGAACATAACTAACAATGCCTTTTAAGCCATTTTATTTGTCTCTAGCACCATCTTATTTTTGACTATTTGTAATTATCTTTCTGCCTTAATTATTCGGTTCATAGATCATCCCTTCACTTGTTATTCTGTTGTTGAAATTTTACTCCCACTGTTTGATACTTTTGATCACTTGCAAAGACTTATTATTCAGCCTGTAGACCCTCCACTCTCACTATTTGTACTTAGCCATTAACATTCTTAATTACCTGGAATTATCTTGCTGTTATCTCTCTGCCTGTATGTTCTGTGCCTGTGTGCTTCCTTCCCCTTCACCTGACAAAGGAACAACTGTCCGAAAGCTTGTGGTTTCAAATAAATGTGTTGGATTATCACCTTTTCTTGTGTGACTTTTCACTTTGTCCAATACTAGCACCTCCACACCATGAACACCTTTTAAAATATAACTCAAATCTTTTGGAAGATTATCATCTTTGGGATATGAAATGAAAATATCTTGCTCACGAATTCGCCTCACCTTTGTTCACTTGGTGGCATCTTGGAGTCAGACACCTGTGGACCTAAGGTCTACTCCATATATGAGAAATACTGAACGCAGAAAACTACATCAGTGCAGCAGTATCTGAGGCATTGACTTTTCAGGTGAGACATTAACCCAAGTCCTCTTGAATCGATGTGATAGATCCCATGACACTCTTTCAAAGAGACAGTGAGTTCTTTTGGGCCCTGTTCAATAATGGTCCTTCAATATAATTGTAAGGGGACATGTGGTCATTTCACAATGCTTTAATGGGACTTTACAGTGCCCAAATTGGATGCCCATATTAGAGTATCCTACTGTAGAGTACTAGTGTACATAATTGGTAATAAAGTGCTTTGCTCATCTTAAGATGTGGAAGATGCTACATAAATTAAAGTTCTTATCCTCCTATTCTTTGTGGAAGGTATTGAAAATGTATTTTTTTTATTCCGCCATGCATTTCTATTTGCTTATTAAATTAGAACAGTGATGTCACTTCTTGTGTAATGTAGCTATCAAAACCTGAAATGCCAACAACTTGGGTGTAAAAGACAGAAATGATGAAGATAAGTCTTCAAGGGTAAGGAATTTGAATGGGGACGTGGAGGTCAGCAGTGCAATTCTGATATTTTAGAAAAGGATAACACATTCCTGGAAATACTTCATCAGTTCTGAAAGCATCTTTACAGAAATGGGAGTTAACATTTCAGCTATGACATTTCGTCAGAACTAGGAAAAGTTAGAATGCAGTAGGTTTTGGGAAGCTGATAGAAGAGAGAATGGGTGAAAAAGAAAGTAAAGTCGATGCTAGAATGAATGACAAAAGAGGAGGCGCAGGTTTTGATTCTATTTCTGTCTGCCAGAACTGCTGAGAAACTTCAGCATTTCTGATCTTTGATTTTCTGCATTGACAGTATTTCGTTATTGTAAAGGGTGAGTTTAATTTCCTTATCTGAAGTCCACAATGAATACATTTATTAGTTTTCAGAACATATCTATTTGTGCATGGCTATAAATGATAATGTTTCCATATCTGGATCCGTTTGCACGAAAGAGAACAATTGATTGTAATCTTCAGTCTACACTTGTGAATATTTGATGAAGGCCAACTTTATAAGAATGAAACCAGAAGCTATGAAGGTGACTTGGCGTACAAGATTAACTCTTGAGCTCTCCTCGATATTTCTTCTTCAAGTGGTAGCACGGCAGCTTAATTGCATGAATGGCTAACGTCTCTCGAAAAGAAAAGCTTATTGCAGCTGTCTTGCCAAATATTAGACCAGTGAGTTAGAGTTAGCATAATATTGTCAGAGGTGCCTATGAGAGAGCTGTGTCAGAACGTTTAGTAAGTACATGTCCACAAATTTTCTAAATTAATGATTGCTAACGCTGTAGAAATGGAAATTGTTGCAGTAGATATTTGTGTTTGCTGTTGCAAGGGAGCTGTCTCTGTCAGGAATGAGTGGTTGATGCAAATTAGCACCACAATATGTGCCTAGTCAATATATTTCAGAGACTGATAGTAGTCTAGATACTTCGACAACTAAGTGGACAGGCTTGTGGTAATTGATTTTAATATGGATAAGTGAAAAGTTGTGCACACTGTGAAGCATAAAAGTTATGTACATCATGAAGATGTTATGAATGAGGTTAATTATATTACATGATGCATTTCAAGGGGTTTCGAACATTCAAAATAAATTATAAACAGATTTGCAAACACTATTGTTGTGACTCAGTTTGAATGATGCTATACACAGTGAAATCTTCGTAGAAGAATGACAAAGGTGTCTCAGTGACTGAGGGCGTTAAATTAGAAAGACAAATCCAGAGAACTAAATAAGCAAGCCTGAGATAAGATGCAATTCATGTTTTCTAATGATAATGGATATAAATAGGTTGAACTTCAAACATTCATACTGTAAAGATTATAAAATGAGCAAGCATAATTGAAGGAATCTATTTAGAAATATCTTTTTTCTGCCCAAAGTGGGAAGAATATTGGTAATAACGTTATCCCTGGACCTTTAATTCACATTGGTGATTTCATAGGATTGAGAGTTATAACGGTACACATAGATAGACAACAATACATGTAAGACAATGATTTAACAGTCCCTGCAACCAGTTGAGAGTCATGCCATAGAGCTGAAGCAGTTGAGTACAATTTAGTTTAGAGTGTAAGGTTAGATACTCTGGCAGAAATGATCAGAATTCTTAAATTTACACAGGGAACTATGTCTTTTAGTGGAGGTGCTCACTGGACACTTGAAATCTCTCTGCTTCCCTTATCCAATAAGAGTTCTATCACATTTAATGAAATAAGTCATAAAGAAAATTATACAATGTTAATTTTGAGAGAGCGTCAGAGGATGAGAGGTGATTTTATAGAAATTTTAAAAATCACGAGGGGCACGGATAGAGTGAATAGACAAGGTCTTTTCCCAGGATAGGGGAGCCCAAGACTAGAGGGGCATAGGTTTAAGGTGAGAGGAAGTAGATTTAAAAGGGACCTAAGAGGACATGTTTTCATGCAGAAGATGATACATGTATGGAATGAGCTGCCTGAGAAAGTGACGGAGGACAATATAATTACAACATTTAAAAGGCGTCTGGATGGTACGAGATTAGGAATGATTCAGACGGATAAGGGCCAAATGGGACTGGATTAATTTAGGATATCTGGCCAGGGAAGGGTTGGACCAAAGGGTCTGCTTCCATGCTGCACAATTCTAGGACTCTACAGTCAATTTGTCATTGACATATGTAAGATGAACAATATTCAACACTTTTTCCAACTGTACATTATGCTTTTGTAGAATTTGCTAAATTTTAATTAATTAATCTAAGTATTTTTGGGGTTTTATTGAATTGATAAAATACATTTTGAAGACACTGCCATGTACTAATGTGCTAACAAAAATCTTGGGAAATTTTATAGCAATGGGGCAATGCCACATCTTAAGAGCATTGATGAAGTGGTAAGAGGCAAAGAAGACTGCTATAGAAGGTTTCAGTGTGATTTGGGAGTAATGGATTGTACCAATTTGGGTACTGAAAGTCAGTATTTAGGTAGGTAGTTGTTGAGTTTGCCCAAAAAATTGGGAATGTTGTGCTCTCTCTTTTATACTTACTTAGGACTCGGGCAGAAATTAACACAGTTGATATTTACTACTTATTCCTGGCTGCTTTGGAAAATTAGTAGTAAAATGTCCAGAATCACTGCTGTCAGTTGTTTCAATTCACTCCTCATGTAGAGTCGATGCAACTGTTTAGCTTATTAGGCTACTTCAGATTAGTGTTAAGAGTCAACCAGTTTATTTTGGGACTGGTGTGACACACATGCTAAACAGGTAAGAAGGCATTTATGAGAGATAATGGGAACTGCAGATGCTGGAGATTCCAAGATAATAAAATGTGAGGCTGGACGAACACAGCAGGCCAAGCAGCATCTCAGGAGCACAAAAGCTGACGTTTCGGGCCTAGACCCTTCATCAGAGAGGGGGATGGGGGGAGGGAACTGGAATAAATAGGGAGAGAGGGGGAGGCGGACCGAAGATGGAGAGTAAAGAAGATAGGTGGAGAGAGTGTAGGTGGGGAGGTAGGGAGGGGATAGGTCAGTCCAGGGAAGACGGACGGGTCAAGGAGGTGGGATGAGGTTAGTAGGTAGCGGGGGGTGTGGCTTGGGGTGGGAGGAAGGGATGGATGAGAGGAAGAACAGGTTAGGGAGGCAGAGACAGGTTGGACTGGTTTTCGGATGCAGTGGGTGAGGGGGAAGAGCTGGGCTGGTTGTGTGGTGCAGTGGGGGGAGGGGACGAACTGGGCTGGTTGAGGGATGCAGTAGGGGAAGGGGAGATTTTGAAACTGGTGAAGTCCACATTGATACCATATGGCTGCAGGGTTCCCAGGCGGAATATGAGTTGCTGTTCCTGCAACCTTCGGGTGGCATCATTGTGGCAGTGCAGGAGGCCCATGATGGACATGTCATAAAGAGAATGGGAGGGGGAGTGGAAATGGTTTGCGACTGGGAGGTGCAGTTGTTTTTTGCGAACTGAGCGGAGGTGTTCTGCAAAGCGGTCCCCAAGCCTCCGCTTGGTTAAGCTCATATGACAGTCCTAAAGTTTCACAATAGCAACTTGTATTTTACTATTTCTAGATGTATTAAACTCAAATCAAGTTCTCCACCTACCACATTGGGATTTGAGCTCTTTTTCTCTGAGTTATTTTCTCCAAGCCTCTGGGTTGTTCGATTACTACTGGATTGCAGCTGATGTCCAGGAGTTGGCTGGTGGCTATGGAAAGATTATGTTCAGTTATTGCAAGTCTCAATGCTGCTAAATTATTTGAATTATATTCAAAGTTGTTTATTTACAGCTGAGAACTCACTGCCTATTAGTATCTCAGAAGCAGAAAATTCAAATAAGTTCAATTTACTTGCCCAGAATAGAAGAAGATGATGGTGTAAGTTTTATGTTTGTATCCTGGGAAAACTACTATTCCTGGCTGAAGAGTTGAAATGTGCAACTTTAACATTTTGGGTCAGCTGTTTACAAATACTGGTGGCATGTCAGACTAGATTTAGTGTGTTAATAATTGAACAAAAATTGCAATACGGCCTCCTGCCTTCCCATTGCAATTAAAACTGAATTTTCCCTCACTTCAGCTTCAAAGTGAGTATATGAATGAAAATATAAATGAGCTGAATTTCTTTTAAGTTATTTTGCTTACCCAACATTACTTCTGATTCCAATTTATGAAATTGGTGTGAAAATTTCCACTCCAGTTGCTAACAGGACATGCCCTTTAAGAGGGCATAGCATAGAAAGGAAATTCTAAAGGACAGCCTTTCCCTACTTAAGCGAGGAGTCAAAATGTTATTCCTTCATGTCCATAATGTTCATTCCGTTAGCTTTGTCATTACATAAGAATTGATCCCAATCTGCTTTTACTGCCTGTTTCAATTAATTAGGTAGAATAAAAATGTATGTCTTTGGTTGGCACAACTCACTGGTGTAGTGCATTGGAAACCACCCCTTGCCATTCTTCGAGTTGTCACAATATCAAGGTTTTTTTAAAACAAAATGTAAAAATTCCCAAACAAATTTGTTTTCAAACTTAGGTTGAAGAAAAAGCATGGACCAGATTTCTAGACTTAACAAGAAATCACTTTATTACAGGCCATTAAATTCCAGCTATAACTAAATTAAGTCAATTGTAAATCCCTCATAACCCTCTAGACACACAATCATACATCATGCAAACATAAATAAGGGGAGAAAATACTTGGGCTCAGGGAACACTGTTCATCATCTTTGCTGCAAAATCTTGATTCTTGATCTGAATGTCTCACTTTGACCTTTTCTCTGAACAATTCCTTTGATTTGCAAGAGGCTTATCCAATTGGAAGTCACAATTTTCAGCACTCGCTGAAGGCACAAGAAACTGGTTTTCTTCAAGTTTAAAATGCCTTACTGGGGAAAATGGAAAGTTGTTGTGGCTACTGCAGACTTGCTGATTTCTTTTCTGGCCTGATTAGCTTCTCTCTGTCTTGCTCACAGCCTAAGCTGTTCAGTTAACTTTCAGCCAATCATGTTGGCAGGCAGAGGGCTTTTGTTATTGATTATTAGTCTGTAGTTCACAATCCAGTCAGCTTGATTTGTTCACAACCTCTCAGCTCCAGTTCATCTGCATATTGCTGCAACCTGTAGCTGTAGATATGTAATGGGTCTCAAATTACTTGCTTTCAATGAATGTGGCCATCTTTTTAAATCCCTGGATTTTGAGATAGTTTTTTGTCATTTCAGTCCACAGTTACAAAAAGCACAAAATAAAAAAGGCATCATCTTCACATGTTGCTCTGAGTTATCCAGAACAGTGCAATGCTTCATTTATTATGAAGTGATATAGTTGATTTTTTTTCTTGAAGCTATTGTCATGCTAAACCTGGCAACAGTGGATCTTTGCCACCATGTTAAAATTCCTTCAGTTTCACATGTCATAAATTCAAAACGCCCTGGAAGGTAAAGTCACCATAGTCTTACTAGACCATTGGGCTGCTCTCTCATCGGAGAGCGATGACTGATGATGGTTTAGCCTGAGGTTTAAGCAGGGGGTGAGGTTGAGAAAGAGAATCCTTCAAAGTGACCTGCAGCCAGTGCAAGAATTGAAGCCATGCTGTTGGCACCTCTCTGCATTGCAAATCAGCTGTGTGGCCAACAGAGTTAACCAATCCCGGAAATATACTTCCCTGACTGGAAAACCAACTCAGGCTGTGATGGTAAGAATGCTGAATCCTAACCAGTTGATCATCATGGCAAATACTGTGTGAATCCTAAGACAGAGTCAATCTAGCTTCACCTCATACATGTTGAAGAGAAGTGTGACATAATAGAAGTTTGAAAATAGATTGTTTGGAAGAAAATATATATTGCTAGCCATAGAGGTAGGAGCTGTAAATTGAAAGCAAAAATGCAGCCTTAAGCACCAATCTGCTTTAGAATGTCCAGACTAGTTTTCAGTCATTTCTTCAAATTCTCACAATCTATGCAATGCCTTTGGTAATCCACAGGAATCATTATACAGATGTGATTCACACCTGTAAGTAGGATGGGAGAACTGAGATAATAAAATGTGAGGCTGGTTGAACACAGCAGGCCAAGCAGCATCTCAGGAGCACAAAAGCTGACGTTTCGGGCCTACACCCTTCATCAGAGAGGGGGATGGGGAGAGGGAACTGGAATAAATAGGGAGAGAGGGGGAGGCGGACCGAAGATGGAGAGTAAAGAAGATAGGTGGAGAGAGTATAGGTGGGGAGGTAGGGAGGGGATAGGTCAGTCCAGGGAAGACGGACAGGTCAAGGAGGTGGGATGAGGTTAGTAGGTAGATGGGGGTGCAGCTTGGGGTGGGAGGAAGGGATGGGTGAGAGGAAGAACCGGTTAGGGAGGCAGAGACAGGTTGGACTGGTTTTGGGATGCAGTGGGTGAGGGGGAAGAGCTGGGCTGGTTGTGTGGTGCAGTGGGGGGAGAGGACGAACTAGGCTGGTTGAGGGATGCAGTAGGGGAAGGGGAGATTTTGAAACTGGTGAAGTCCACATTGATACCATATGGCTGCAGGGTTCCCAGGCGGAATATGAGTTGCTGTTCCTGCAACCTTCGGGTGGCATCATTGTGGCAGTGCAGGAGGCCCATGATGGACATGTCATCAAGAGAATGGGAGGGGGAGTGGAAATGGTTTGCGACTGGGAGGTGCAGTTGTTTGTTGCAAACTGAGCGGAGGTGTTCTGCAAACCGGTCCCCAAGCCTCCGCTTGGTTACCCCAATGTAGAGGAAGCCGCACCGGGTACAGTGGATGCAGTATACCACATTGACAGATGTGCAGGTGAACCTCTGCTTAATGTGGAATGTCATCTTGGGGCCTGGGATAGGGGTGAGGGAGGAGGTGTGGGGACAAGTGTAGCATTTCCTGCGGTTGCAGGGGAAGGTGCCGGGTGTGGTGGGGTTGGAGGGCAGTGTGGAGCGAACAAGGGAGTCACGGAGAGACATTAAGCAGAGGTTCACCTGCACATCTGTCAATGTGGTATACTGCATCCACTGTACCCAGTGCGGCTTCCTCTACATTGGGGAAACCAATCGGAGGCTTGGGGACCGCTTTGCAGAACACCTCCGCTCAGTTCGCAACAAACAACTGCACCTCCCAGTCGCAAACCATTTCCACTCCCCCTCCCATTCTCTTGATGACATGTCCATCATGGGCCTCCTGCACTGCCACAATGATGCCACCCGAAGGTTGCAGGAACAGCAACTCATATTCCGCCTGGGAATCCTGCAGCCATATGGTATCAATGTGGACTTCACCAGTTTCAAAATCTCCCCTTCCCCTACTGCATCCCTAAACCAGCCTAGTTCGTCCCCTCCCCCCACTGCACCACACAACCAGCCCAGCTCTTCCCCCTCACCCACTGCATCCCAAAACCAGTCCAACCTGTCTCTGCCTCCCTAACCGGTTCTTCCTCTCACCCATCCCTTCCTCCCACCCCAAGCCGCACCCCCAGCTACCTACTAACCTCATCCCACCTCCTTGACCTGTCCGTCTTCCCTGGACTGACCTATCCCCTCCCTACCTCCCCACCTATACTCTCTCCACCTATCTTCTTTACTCTTCATCTTCGGTCCGCCTCCCCCTCTCTCCCTATTTATTCCAGTTCCCTCTCCCCATCCCCCTTTCTGATGAAGGGTGTAGGCCCGAAACGTCAGCTTTTGTGCTCCTGAGATGCTGCTTGGCCTGCTGTGTTCATCCAGCCTCACATTTTATTATCTTGGAATTCTCCAGCATCTGCAGTTCCCATTATCTCTGGGAGAACTGAGACTTGCTTTTGAGGAAAAATATCTATTTGCTAAACTGAACTGACAAACTTCAGTTTCGTTTTTGAAGGAATTTATGAATGAGAGTCTTGTGGACTAAATGTGATGTATTTGTCTTGCTCAAAGAGCTTCCTTTTGTCACTAATGCATAGGTTAGAGAAATGGAAATGAGGATAAATTTCTGCCATCCTAATAGAGGGGTACAAGTTGAAAACACTGGTCATACATTGTCATTGATGTGACCGCAACTCCAATAGTAACAAAGATATGTAACTCATTTGTTTATTGTTATATTATTATTGTTTTCCTACTCATGAAACAGTTTTCTGTTCCATATTAGCAATGCGTGAAGCTGATGAATAGGTATCTGAGCAACAACTTGATCATATTCTATATTAAACGTGTTCCATTGTTTTCCCATCTAAGTTGTAACTTTTCTAGTGATTTGCTGCTTCCACTAACAAAATATAAAGGAATGAAGTTGAATTAAATTTATAACAGAATATTTCGGAAGTGTCATTGACAAAAACAATAAATTACTGTGTGATAACCCCTAAGAAGAAAGGGATTGTCAACTTGTAGGCAGTGGTGAAAGAAATGAGGTATTTAGTGAAGGGTTCACATTGGTCAGTAAGGTGAAGAATAATTGAGGTGAATTATGAAATAATTTAAAACATGGTGAGTGATATTTGAAGAATTTTAGTAAGTTAAATAAATGGCAAAACTCCATGTCTTGATGGGATAAATCCAAGTTTACTAAGGCAGGAAAGTGAACTGGATTCAGCTATTGTACTTCTGGGATAATAACAGAAACTTAGCAGACCAGACAGTATCTGTTAAGAACAAAAGATTGAATTGATATTTCAGGTTGCTGAATTTTCATCAGAATGAGCTGAGATGTGAGATATTTCAGCCCCACCAGAGATGAACTGGCAGTGGAGGATGGACCGTAAAATTGGGTGTGGTGCCACGGATGCTACCATTTTCAACCTACCCGCCCCCTCTGTACTTTCACCAACAGCAAGATCGCGTCAGGAGGCCAAGTGTTCACGGGTCAATTGAGGCCCTTAAATGGTCAACTAGTGGTCGTTTACTGCTTCTTCTGCTGCCACTGGGATTTTACCTGTGGCAGGAAAGGCCCTCATCAGATTTGTAGCCCAGTGGATTTTTTTAATCAGGGGCTAGTTAAGGAAGTGATTCTCCCCTTTACAGAATCCCTTTGTCCATTGAAAATTCTACCTCAAGTCATCCCTACCTTCCAGCTCAGCTTCCAGCATACCTCTGGCTCCTCACTTGGACCTGCCAGCATAGCCTTGGAAAGACCCCATCTTACGTTACAGTTTGGGGCCTGTTGTTGAGTGCCGTCTTCAGCACCGACTGTAGTTTCAGCAGTGACCATTGCTCTTTAGACTCGTCTAGACATTTCTTGGTTAACCTCTGCAGATTGGGGTACAGATTCTGGGGCTAAGTTGAGGCAGTTCACCCTATCTTCTATGCAGGAGTCTGGGACCATGTTCTCATTCTATCTTCTTTCTTCCAACTATCCCCACCCCTACCGTGCAATAATCACAGCCCAATAATACAGTCCCTTCTCTTCACGGATGCTATCTGACCTCTTGAATAATTCCAGCATTTTCCGTTTTCTATTTCAAGCCTTTGCAATGTTTATCGATTGAATTTCAAAACTCTTGAGTGTGGAAGACTGCTGCAGGATTGCAGTGTAGCCAATGTATTATTCATTTTTGAATCTGGGCAATCTTATAGGTCAGCTACCTTAATAAGTGGTAAGGAACATCCATCTCCATTGCATTTTTAATTTAACATCCCATTATTTCTAGGTGAGGAGAAAATAGATAGAAATAGCCAGTGTGGATATGTAAAGGACTGGTTGAGCATGACAAAGGTAATGGAATTCTTCAAGGAGGCAACAGATGCTATCAATGTAGAAATAAAACAGATGCACAAACGGGAATCTATCACAAGTAAGGCTTGAATAAAAATAACTGAAACTAAAGTGGAATGTAGCTCCTTGGTCTGATAATTGGTTTTAAGAGAGGAAGCATGGAATAGGAGTAAAGACCTTTGATTTTCTTGGGTGAAGTTAAAAATCTGTGGTGGTCTCAAAGGTTTGGTTCTGGGCCCAACTTAGTTCACTGTGAATTGATAACTTTGCCATGCACCTGACGTGGAAGGAGTAGTGTCAACATTTTATAACAGCTATTAAAAAGGAAGCTGAGTTTACTGTCTTTGAATAGCAAAGTTGCAAGTGTATATTGCCAAGGTAGAGATATTCTTGAAGGAATTAATGTAATTAAATCTAAGGTAATACAATCCCATCAATTAAGACAATGTGATTCTTATCTGAATGGATTTATGTTCTGTGTTGCATAAGAATAGATGGAGTTGTTAGAACATAACTGCCTGATTTTGAACGTACTGTAAATTGATGAGACTGTAATTATAATATATGGGATTATAGGCTCTTCTAAGAGCCATAGGATGTAGAGAGCAGTGGGTGATATTGGATTTGTATAGTAGCTTCATAAAAACTTATTCAGAATAGCTTACTATGTGCAATGTTGGATGCCAAATATGGAGTTAAGACAGGACATTAGTTATTAGAAGGCTCTATGGTATGAAGGAATACAGATACAAGGACCTGAAAAGTTGGGGTTCTTCTATTTAGACCAATGCAGATTAGCAGTTAGATGAGAGAATATTTAAAGTTATTCAGACAGTCAAAAGTTAGATAGGTAGGGTTTGTCGATAGAGTTTATTAAGTATAAAACATTTTGAGTAAAATGCCTATGATGTTTCTTTATATGGTTATGAAACTGTAAGTTATCTGTTGAATTGTCAGTTGAGACAGAATCTATGCCAACACTAAACGTTTAGATTGAATCTATTGAAGAAAATGACTGCTTCGAACTTACATAATGTTTGCCAAAACATCGGATACTCAAGTGCTCCTTTTTGGCAATGTGGGTGGGGTGAACACAAATTGAAGGGATCTAGGAACAGAGTGGGTAAATTCAATTGATACTATTGCTGCGTGTAGGGAGAACAGCATCATAGACTGGTTGAGGTGAATGTATTGCTTCCATTTGATTACTTCTATATATTTCCGACTACAACTACACAGCACAAAAACAAAAAGATAAACTAGATTCAGAGATAATGGGAACTGCAGATGCTGGAGATTCCAAGATAATAAAATGTGAGGCTGGATGAACACAGCAGGCCAAGCAGCATCTCAGGAGCACAAAAGCTGACGTTTCGGGCCTAGACCCTTCATCAGAGAGGGGGATGGGGGGAGGGAACTGGAATAAATAGGGAGAGAGGGGGAGGCGGACCGAAGATGGAGAGTAAAGAAGATAGGTGGAGAGGGTGTAGGTGGGGAGGTAGGGAGGGGATAGGTCAGTCCAGGGAAGACGGACAGGTCAAGGAGGTGGGATGAGGTTAGTAGGTAGCTGGGGGTGCGGCTTGGGGTGGGAGGAAGGGATGGGTGAGAGGAAGAACCGGTTAGGGAGGCAGAGACAGGTTGGACTGGTTTTGGGATGCAGTGGGTGGGGGGGAAGAGCTGGGCTGGTTGTGTGGTGCAGTGGGGGGAGGGGACGAACTGGGCTGGTTTAGGGATGCAGTAGGGGAAGGGGAGATTTTGAAACTGGTGAAGTCCACATTGATACCATATGGCTGCAGGGTTCCCAGGCGGAATATGAGTTGCTGTTCCTGCAACCTTCGGGTGGCATCATTGTGGCAGTGCAGGAGGCCCATGATGGACATGTCATCAAGAGAATGGGAGGGGGAGTGGAAATGGTTTGCGACTGGGAGGTGCAGTTGTTTGTTGCGAACTGAGCGGAGGTGTTCTGCAAAGCGGTCCCCAAGCCTCCGCTTGGTTTCCCCAATGTAGAGAAAGCCGCACCGGGTACAGTGGATGCAGTATACCACATTGGCAGATGTGCAGGTGAACCTCTGCTTAATGTGGAATGTCATCTTGGGGCCTGGGATGGGGGTGAGGGAGGAGGTGTGGGGACAAGTGTAGCATTTCCTGCGGTTGCAGGGGAAGGTGCCGGGTGTGGTGGGGTTGGAGGGCAGTGTGGAGCGAACAAGGGAGTCACGGAGAGAGTGGTCTCTCCGGAAAGCAGACAGGGGAGGGGATGGAAAAATGTCTTGGGTGGTGGGGTCGGATTGTAAATGGCGGAAGTGTCGGAGGATAATGCGTTGTATCCGGAGGCAGCACTTCAGGTCTGGTTTCAATGCCTTGTAAAGTTACAACAACTCTTCCCTACTCTTATATTCTGTTCCTTTGGTAATAAATGGCAAAATTCCATTAGCCTTCATCCATTACCTGCTGCACTTGTATACTAGATTTCTGCAATTCATGCATGAGGACATGCAGAATGTTCTGCACCAAAGCATTTGGAAGTTCTTTATATTTCTAGATCTTGTTCTTAGGAATGAGGTGGTCTAGGTGAATCAAGGGATAATAATATCATTGTATCAAGAGCTTTAGATCTGCTGCGTAAAAGGACAAAGTATAATTCAAGTTGATAATTCTTAGCTGAGGTAAAGCAAACTTTAATGGAGTAAAAATAGATCTGGATCAAATAACTTGGAACCAAAAATGGACAGAAAAATGATAGATGAATAACAGCATTTCCAAGAATAGGTTATGGCCAAACTATTCTGGTATATTCCCTCAAAAGGGAGAGGCAAGTCAAACAAATCTAAACCTACAGAGACAGAGATTAAGACGAAGGAATGGTGTACTTGTGAGAGATGTCAGATGGAGAACCAGACCAAATATAGAAATTTTAGTGCAGAAGTCGAAAAAAGAAAGAACTGCAAAGATGAAGTATGGAAAGAGACTGGCAGTTAACAAACAAGGAATTCTAAGGTCTTCTATCAGCATATAAACAGTACAAGGGTGATATGATTTACACCATGAGGCAGGAGACACAGCAGAGGTATTTTCATCATCTGTCTTTACCAAGGCAGAGGAACCTAGATGTAAAAGTGCACAAGTCATTGAAGGTAACAGAACAAGTTCACAGACCAGTTTAGAGTACAGTGAACTAGTGTTCTAGAATACAAGACCACAAAGGTGATGCCAAACCTGTGAATAATACTCATTCAGCATGAGTTGAAGTATTGTGTACAGTTCTGGCAAAACATGTTTGGAGTAAATGAATGTATTGGAGAAATTTCAGGAAAGATTCACAAGAATGGTTTCAGGGATCAGGAACCTCTGTTATGAAAATTGATCAGAGAAATTGGAGTTATTTCCCTTGAAGAAGGAAATTTTTAAGAGGAGGCTTAATGGAAGTAATCAAAATCCTGCATCTGGATGGCATAGTAGAGAAATAGACTGTTCACACTCACAAAAGAATCAGGAACAGTAAAGCTGAGGATTTTAAGTAATTGTCCGGAAGAACAAAAAGGAACATGGGAAAATACTTTCTCTCTTACAGTGAGTTATTAAGGTCACACTGAGTTATTAAAGACACTGCTAAGAGTGTGGAGTGAAGCAGTTATAATTAAAGCATTCAAAGGGGAATAGACTGTTAACTGAAAAGAATATAAAGGGTTATGGGGAGAGGGTGGAGAAATGGTGTTTGAGCTTTTAAACTGCAAAACTGGTGCAGATATGACAGGACCATGTGGCCTCCTTTTGTACTGTAACGTTTCTGTGATTCTATGAAAAGACCTTATATATTTTGGGAGATTTCATGTCAGTGATTGTTTTGAGCTATGTGTATGCTTTCTGGTTATTAATTATTGGATGTTTTCGCTGTCTTCTTGCAACGAGCAGGAAGATACTTTTAATTGTTGTTCTAAAATTAACTTTTTTCTGGAAATGATCCAAGTTTCTACCTGCAGTGTGAAATTACTTCCAAGATTGAATTTAAACTGTAAAGCTTTGCTTAGTTATGCTGACATTGATTCCATGCATATATTTCTAACATTCATAGAACAGGGAAGGTCTGCATTTTGAGAATTAAACCAGTTTACAGTGCTTTGACAGTTATTGACTTGGTACTAAATCCAAATTGTAGAGATGCATAAACTCATTTGCATTAAGTTCCCACGTGACAGTGATTTGCTTTTTTAGTTGCACTTGTTAGCAAAACAAAACATCAGAATGACCAGAACAATATGTGAATGTACCTTTCTCCCAAATCGAACATGAGTAAGTTTGTTCGAGGGTTAATACTAAGAATCTGGATTAAATTGACCCCCTTACAGTCTAATAAATAAGCTACTCTTGCGACCCTGCCTGTATTAATAGTTATTTAGAAGATTAACTTGGGGAAAATATTAATGTGGAGAGAGATTATGGCCATGCAAAATTGAGCAGCAAAGAATTTCTTGGCAGAAAAATAAAAGCAGGATTGCTGAGTATGATTGCCAAATCCAAACTCAGCAATGCACCTGTACCTGAGCAGTGCATGTGGTTGATGCCTGGGAAAGAAAGCCCAAACAATGGGTGACATTTAAACAATACTGGCTTATAATTACATGTAAGAGCTTTTTTTGCGATAATGATTCATTATTCTACAGAGCAGCTGCTGAGACATCAACCTTAAACGTGTCTGAAATGGAAATTGCAGTTTATTTTGAATGGGCTTGCCAGGATAAGGGAGAGAAAAATAACAATAACATGGGAGATTTTCATTTCATATTTGTTGTCTCTGCAGCAATGGTTGGATTGAAAACTTCATATCTCACTAAGTTTTAGACACTTAGTGAAGAAAAATCTGGTTTTTTTTTCCTTTATTAAATTTAACATGACATTATATATAAAACATAGACTCGGTAACACAGACTAATTTTATGTGAATGATAGTGTCGAAAGGGTGATATATGGACAGCTGAATCCACTTAGAATTATGAAATGATTCAGCATAGAAGGAGACCATTCAGCCCTTCACATGTTCATCCCTGTCTTTTTATTGTCCTGTGAACCTAGCCCATTCTATGGATTTTGGGTTCCTGAGGCAGGGCAAACCTGTGTAAGCCTGATGGAGAAAGAGATAGAGAACCTGATCCTTGACCCCAGTTAATGCCCTTGGCTATTTTCAAGAATGTGGGATAATGGTGCATGTCAGGACTCCTTACCTAAAGGCCTTGAATCCATTGTGGGTTTGGTCATTTTAGAACTCCCACAATTTTCACAATAGAGCAGAGTGGTCATCAATACAGGGAAGTCTGCTTTGGAACCATTTGGCAGACAGCTTAAAATGTTTTTGTTAGTGTTAGATGCTATAAGGTATGAAGTATATTTTTAAAAACACAATGATAGGACTGTTTTTTACCTCAAAGTTAAGTGATCATTAAGATGATCAGCTTCCTGCACTTTTAAGATGCGTTACCTGGTGATAAAGTAGTCTTTTGCATTGAAAGCATTGAAATTTAATTTCTTGCATGTCAGTGGGCTCTTCATTTTTATCATTTATTTGAGATCTCAATCTCTTGAACCTTTCAAACAAATGGCATCTGTTTGAATGGTTCAAAGACTTATGTATTCAGCTCTGGAGACTTTGTTGACACAGTTGCATGACAGAATTTTTTCATGATTGATTGAGCTCTAAATCTCACACATGGTTTAAACTCAGCAGGGATTATTTATACAGCTGTCAACATGGCTAGAAACCTTTTGTTTTGTTTGGCAACATTGACTTAAGAGGATTTTTTGAAGAGATATTTGAATGAATGTTTGTTTATCTTGACAATTTATGAACATCTCAAAGACTTCTCAAGGTTGTTATCAGACTCAATTTCTCTCCATTGTGAGTACTGGGTGAGTGCTCATGGGCCCATATTTGGTGGACATGGGGATTATCATCAGGGTGAGAAGGGGTTATGAAGATATGGAGTGGGTTTGTGGATAAGAGACAATATGGGGGATATGAGATGATATGGAAGGGCTTCAAGTATTCATATTCGTTGTCTCTGCAGCACTGGTTGGATTGAAAACTTCATATCTTACTAAGTTTTAGACACTTAGTGAAGAAAAATCTAGGGTTTTTTGATGTAAGTCTAATGACTCAGTGAACAGAGTTTTCTAACCTGCCAACCTCGGAACCCTCCTAACCTTCTTTCTTACCTCTGGCCTACTGTGGAAACCAATGATCCAGACTGTATCCTGTCACAATTAGCCCTCTATGGAACCAGCAGGGATGGACATTAACAGGCAGAAGGCAAAAATGCTTGAGAAATCCCCGAATCCTGATTCCTACCTCTAGGAAAGCTAGGGCACCAAGTCTATATGCAACATTTATTTGAAAGTTAGCGTTGAATCTGCTTCTGTTGTCCTTTTTCAGGTACCAAGTTCCACACCATAAGTCACTGCATAAAGACAAATTCTTCCATGTTGTCATTGATTTCATGCGGCTAGTTGTACAAAATTGCTTTAAATTATAATAGCCTCAAGGCATGCTAAGTCAACTGTCTGATGCATCTAGTGATTAACCTTTTGCCCCATGGCAGTCTCAGTGTTGATGCTACTCACTACCTATATAATGTTGACTTGGGTGATCAACAATACTGTAAATCAACAATAGGAATTAACCCAAACTTAGTTAACA
Source organism: Stegostoma tigrinum (assembly GCF_030684315.1). Lineage (NCBI taxonomy): Eukaryota > Metazoa > Chordata > Chondrichthyes > Orectolobiformes > Stegostomatidae > Stegostoma > Stegostoma tigrinum. Next base: position 36,555,283 of record NC_081356.1, on the reverse strand, counting down.
GATACATTGTGGTTTACTGTCATCTTGTGGATGGCCAAATGGCTTCATGGATGTGTCTAACCTACACAACTTGGGAAAAAAAGCAAGTTTATCTCCAATCTTCTTTGATTTAATATGAGCCTTTACAGATTTGGAATAGGTTGAAAACAGTTTGGTTTCCACTATTTAGTTTGAAATTTGAGGATCCTGCTAGAATGCACACAAATTTAAATCAAAGAGCATTACCAGAAGAGAAAAGAGCAGAATTGGGCCATTTAACCCAATGAGTCTGCTCCACCATTCAATAATGGCTGATACATTTTCATTCCTGCCTTTTCTTCAAAAATTTGACCTCTTTACTAATTGCAAACCTCACTATCTCAATCTTAAATACATTCAATGACTTTGCCTCCACAGACTACTGCAGCAATGACTTTCTCAGATTCACTACCATTTGACTGAAGAAATTCCTCCTCATTCTCAGTTCTAAAGGGTTGTGCCTTAACTCTGAGGCTGTGTACATGGGTTTTAATGTCTCTGACTAGTGGAAACATCTGTCTACGTCTACTGTATTCAGGTCTCTTAATATTCTGTAAGTTTCAATAAGAATCCTCCTAAACTCCATTGAATACAAACGTCAAGTCCTCAACAACCCCTTGCATGACAATCCTTCATCCCCAGGATTATTATCGTCAACCTCCTCTGGACCCCTTCTAAGGCCTTAGATACAGGGACTTAAACAACTCTCAATATTTCAAATGTGGTCTGACCAGAAACTTAAACAGCCTCAACAGTACACCTCTGTGCTTGAATTCCAACCCTCTCAAAATAAATGCTAATATTGCATTTGTCATTTTAACTGCCAACTGAATCTGTATATTAACCTTAAAGTCCTGAACTAGGACTCCTAAAGCTTTGAACTCAGATTTTGGAAGCCTTTCTACACTTAGAAAATAACCTATGCCTCTGTTCTTCTGACCAAAGTGCATAACCTCACATTTTCCCACATTGTATTCCAACTGCGACTTCTTTGCCTACTTTCCTAACCTGAACAAGCCCTTCTGCAGTTTCTACACTTTCTCAATATGACCGTCTCCGCCTATCTTTGTGTTATCTGCAAACTTAGCAACAATGTCCACTGTTCTTTTGTCCAAATTGACTGTGTATGACATGAATAGTTGTCAACCCAAAACTGAAGAACTCCACTAGTCATCGACTGCCATCCTGAAAAATAGCCCTTTATGCCCATTCTCTGCCTTGTGCCAGTCAGCCAATCCTCTATCCATGTAAGTACCTTGGCCCTATCTTCATGGTCTCTTGTCTTATTTAGCAACCTCCTGTGCAGCACCTTGACAAAGGCCTTCTGGAAATCCAAACAGATCATCTCCATTGCCTTTCCTTTGCCTAACTTGCTCATTCAATCCTGAAAGAATTCTAACAGATGGCGGGCGTGACCTCTGTGTGTTGAAGCATGCTGACTCAGTCCTATTTAACCATGCACTTCCAAGTACTCTACAATCTCATCCTTAATAATTGACTGTTAAATCCTGAGCCTAGGCATGGTAGTAGTCATTGGAGCCTGGTCACATTGCAAGACGAGTATGCCTGTCATTCAATTTGCTATCCCCTAACATACGAATGTTTCGAAAATCTGACCTCAAACATAATTGCCTGGGCACTTTATACTTTAGGGAGATGGAACTTCACATTGCCACTGCCCTTTTTGCAAAGAGTGCTCCTGAATTGCCTACTTCTGATTATGAGAGACCTATCCTTGTTCGTACTTTCCCCCATTAGCAGAAAAAATTTCAAAGGATGAAACCACGTGCCCTTTCTGCATTGAGTTTGGTAGTGGGGAGCAGTTAGTTAGGAGGGATGTGGCAGATGAGAAACTTGCTATTTTCTCACCTTCAGCTTGATTAAATCCATGGTGGAAACCCCATGATGGCCTTCTTACCTCTCTGCCAAAAGAGGCCTCAAATTGGGCAATAAATACCTTTTACCCAGGAATGTAAGGGGGCTCTCTTAGAAACACAACAAAGAAACCACACAGAGAATGCCTTATTTAAAGGCATTTAGTACCTCATCAAAGGGATTTGCATGGGAGGAAGGACCCCACTGAGACCCTTGCCTTTGCTGCCATAGAGCAATCCTGATACTGTCACCACTGATCTGTGTACTGGGTCCATCCACAATCTTTGGCCTCAAGTGTGAGTTGTAGTGGCAAGCAATCATTATCCTTCAAGGCGCTTACTGGGTTGCTAGCCAACAAATGTGACTCCCATTACTTTCAGTAAAGTAAGCCCTCAGGTCCTTTCAATATTTGAAGTTTTTCAATCACTCTATCTCTTGACGGCAATCTTCTACTCTGGCCCCTCTACAAACTAAAGTACTGATGTAAGCAATGTAGTCCTACACCTATAGAATGTCTTTAGATGAGAAAGCAGCAGATATAAGTGCCTGAGAAACTACAGTAACACAATTCTACATTATCAGTAAAAGTGTGGAGAAAAGCATACTCCTACTGAGATGAGTTAAAAGCTCAGAGAAATTGTCAAAGTATCTATAATGCCCTTCTGCCATCTCCTTGATGAATAATGATGCACATTTTATAACTTGGCTCATAATGTATTACACTGTTGAAATGTATTAATGATGACTGTGGTAGTGCCAGCATAATCATTTAGTTAATTAGTCAAATGAGTGTTCTAAATAATGAACTCTACAAAGTTTCTTTTCATTACTGGGCAAGGTAGATGCCGAACTTTATAATGCAAGCAGATAATGCGACATCTTGGATTAATTAGGATGTGTGATGTGTTTATACCACAAAATGTCAAGATTTTACTTAATTCTTCATGTGGTGAATGCAGACAAGCATAGCAATTATAAATAGTTTTAAAGTGTAATTTCAGAGTAAATATAGGTACTGGTTGGTACAATATCCATGTGTGAAATAGTAGCCTCAAAGGAAAATGCAACCAGCCTTCTGTTTACTACTGAGCTGTTCAAATCCCTTTGGTTTCAAGTATGACAAATTAAACTGCCCTATTTTCAGTTGATCAGAACACCAAGAAGGGCGAAGTGTGTGACACAAAGAGCTGCAGAGTCCCAAGTGGAATGCTAGCAATGCTTTCCAATTTGTATATTTCTCTCCGCTTGTCAGCAATGATAAGTACAGCTATGTTTTGGTTTAATTAAAAAAAATCTTTGAATACATTTATATTCACATCATCATTTGTATTGGAGATTTGAGACAGAGATGGGCTTATCTGCTCGTTGGGGCTTGGGGGCCATGCAGCCTTCCAGATGCAACATTGAGTTCAGTAATTTTAGGGCTTGAGCACCTTCTCTCATGTCCTAACTCCAACTCCCTCCACACACCAGGCCTTGCCATCACATGGGCTGCCACCACAAATGACTCATTGTTATGTACTAATGGTCCCCAATTAACAAATATTCATTCTCCCAGGCAAACCTTTTACCCTTTGTCTATCCAGTGGTTGTTCTTAGCTTCCCCATCTCTGGGCTCCTCATTGCACCATTGTTTACAGCCTTCCCACACCTAGACCCCAACCCCTTTCCACACAGTTCCCCTCCCCCACCTGCAACATCTTCAGCATATATACTAACTTTTTTTTTAGCTACAGTCAGTTCTGAAGAAGGGTCACTTGAGCCAAAACATTATCTCTGATTTTTCTCTATTGATACTGCCAGACCTGCTGAGGTTTTTCCAGCAATTTCTGTTTTTCTTTCTTTGTGGTTTATGGTTGTCCACAATTGTGTGATAGAACATCGACAAAGGTCAGATGACCACAAAGAAAATGCTTAGCAATAGGTGCAACATTAACAGGTATGACAATTGAAAAATTACTCACCCCATGGCAGCACAAATCAGTGGAAGTACGGGATTATTGTAGTAGAATTTCCATGGCATATTTTGATTGAAGAGGCCCATTTTAGCCTTGACAGCCTTTAACATTTGGCATCTGTGTTTTCAAATATCACCATGTCTAGCTTCAAAATGATTAAGCAGTTGGTGTCTGTAGAGCTGCAAACCAAATGCAAATCAATTTTACATCACTGTGCCTCTCACTTGCTACAGAAATAAATTGATTTTAATTGGGCTTTCTGGAACCATAATGGATCAACTATGGTCAGACTATTCTTGAGCCATTCATTTCAGTAATATTGGTCGAAAGCTTTTTGTGTGGAAAATGACAGTAGGCATGAATGAAAGAGACAACATGTCTGCCTGCATTGCCATTGCATTTAACAAAGAGAAAGCCAAAAGAATTGTGGATGCCGGTAATTAGAAACAAAACGAAAAGCAGAAATTGCTGGAAAATCTCAACAAGCCTGGTAGCATACAATCATGGAATCCCTGCAGTGTAGAAACAGGTCCTTGGATGACGAGAGCGGTGGAGCTTCTAGTGAAAAGGAAGAAGGTAGCTTACATAAGGTGGAGGAAGCTAGGGTCAAGTTCAGCTAGAGAGGATTACATGCAGGCAAGGAAGGAGCTCAAAAATGGTCTGAGGAGAGCCAGGAGGGGGCACGAGAAAGGCTTGGCAGAAGGAATCCGGGAAAACACAAAGGCATTTTACACTTACGTGAGGAATAAGAGAATGGTCAAAGAAAGAGTAGGGCCGATCAGGGATAGCATAGGGAACTTGTGTGTGGAGCCTGAGGAGGTAGGGGAAGCCCTAAATGAGTTTTTTGCTTCTGTCTTTACGAAAGAAACGACCTGTGTAGTGAATGAAACCTTTGAAGAGCAGGTGTGCATGCTGGAATGGATAGAGATAGAGGAAGCTGATGTACTGAAAATTTTGTCAAACATTAAGATTGACAAGTCGCCAGGCCCGGATCAGATTTGTCCTCGGCTGCTTTGGGAAGCGAGAAATGCAATTGCTTCGCCACTTGCGAAGATCTTTGCATCCTCGCTCTCCACTGGAGTCGTACCTGAGGACTGGAGAGAGGCAAATGTAATTCCTCTCTTCAAGAAAGGAAATAGGGAAATCCCCGGCAATTATAGACCGGTAAGTCTCACGTCTGTCGTCTGCAAGGTGTTAGAAAGGATTCTGAGGGATAAGATTTATGACCATCTGGAAGAGCATGGCTTGATCAAATACAGTCAACACGGCTTTGTGAGGGGTAGGTCATGCCTTACGAACCTTATCGAGTTTTTTGAGGATGTGACTAGTAAGGTTGATGAGGGTCAAGCTGTGGATGTGGTGTATATGGACTTCAGTAAGGCATTTGATAAGGTTCCCCATGGAAGGCTCATTCAGAAGGTCAGGAGGAATGGGATACAGGGGAACTTAGCTGCTTGGATACAGAATTGGCTGGCCAACAGAAGACAGCGAGTGGTAGTAGAAGGAAAATATTCTGCCTGGAAGTCAGTGGTGAGTGGGGTTCCACAGGGCTCTGTCCTTGGGCCTCTACTGTTTGTAATTTTTATTAATGACTTGGACGAGGGAATTGAAGGATGGGTCAGCAAGTTTGCAGACGACACAAAGGTCGGAGGTGTCGTTGACAGTGTAGAGGGCTGTTGTAGGCTGCAGCGGGACATTGACAGGATGCAGAGATGGGCTGAGAGGTGGCAGATGGAGTTCAACCTGGATAAATGCGAGGTGATGCATTTTGGAAGGTCGAATTTGAAAGCTGAGTACAGGATTAAGGATAGGATTCTTGGCAGCGTGGAGGAACAGAGGGATCTTGGTGTGCAGATACATAGATCCCTTAAAATGGCCACCCAAGTGGACAGGGTTGTTAAGAAAGCATATGGTGTTTTGGCTTTCATTAACAGGGGGATTGAGTTTAAGAGTCGTGAGATCTTGTTGCAGCTCTATAAAACTTTGGTTAGACCGCACTTGGAATACTGCGTCCAGTTCTGGGCGCCCTATTATAGGAAAGATGTGGATGCTTTGGAGAGGGTTCAGAGGAGGTTTACCAGGATGCTGCCTGGACTGGAGGGCTTATCTTATGAAGAGAGGTTGACTGAGCTCGGTCTCTTTTCATTGGAGAAAAGGAGGAGGAGAGGGGACCTAATTGAGGTATACAAGATAATGAGAGGCATAGATAGAGTCGATAGCCAGAGACTATTTCCCAGGGCAGAAATGGCTAGCACGAGGGGTCATAGTTTTAAGCTGGTTGGTGGAAAGTATAGAGGGGATGTCAGAGGCAGGTTCTTTACGCAGAGAGTTGTGAGAGCATGGAATGCGTTGCCAGCAGCAGTTGTGGAAGCAAGGTCATTGGGGTCATTTAAGAGACTGCTGGACATGCATATGGTCACAGAAATTTGAGGGTGCATCCATGAGGATCAATGGTCGGCACAACATTGTGGGCTGAAGGGCCTGTTCTGTGCTGTACTGTTCTATGTTCTATGTTCTCTATGTTCTAGGTCCTTTCACCCAACAAATCCACACTGACCAACAGAGCATCCCGCCTAGACCCATCCCACTGATCTACACATCCCTGAACATTACGGACAATTTAGCCCGGCCAATCCACCCAACCTGCACATCTTTGGACTGTGGAAGGAAACCAGAGCACCCAAGCAAAACCCACACAGACACAGGGAGAATGTGAAAAATCCACACAGACAGTCACCCAAAGGCAGAATCAAATCCAGGTCCCTGGTGCTGTGAGGCAGCAGTGCTAACCACTGAGCCACCGTGCTGCCCTATGGAAAGAAATCAGAGTTGACATTTTGGATGCAGTGACATTTCTTCAGAATTGTTCTTCAGTACAGTTCTGCAATTTATATTTTGTTTTAGGTATCATTGCTTGACATTCCTTCTCATCCCTACACCATTTAAAAGAGTAGAAGGAGACTGTTCGCACAGATCTCTGGGCATTCAGCCACCTCTACACAAACTTCTAGTGCTCAGACAGGGTAGATGCAGGAAAGATGTTCCAATGGTGTGTCACAGTCTGAGGGGTAAATCATTTAGGATGGAGATTAGGAGACATTTCTTCTCCCAAAGCAATGAGCCTGTGGAATTCATTACCACAGGAAATAAATGATACCACAACAGTGAATGTATTAAGCTGCAGCTAGATATAACACTTGGGGTGAATGGGATCAAAACTTGTGGGAAGAAAGCAGAATTAAAATATGGAGGTGGACAATCAGCCATGACTGTGATGAATGGCAGAACAGGCTCAAAGGGCTGAATGGCCTCCTCCTGCTCCTACCTTCTATGTTTCTATGAAGTCACCAGGCAAACTGGGATCATGATTTTGTGCAACAGTTCAAAACCGCAGAGCATAGTACACAATCTGAAAGTGCTCACCACCTATTCCTATTTCATTAGCTGTCTACTGATAATGAAGATGGATCTGAAACAATAACCCATTGACTGTTTTTTAATGCTGCTGTGTATCTCCACCAAGTTCTAATTTTAATCCTACATTTTTCATATTTTTTTCTTGTTTCCTCCTTTTCCTCTTGTTGTAGCTTAAACATGAAATGAGAATTCAGATTTAAATGTCAATTGTATGGCACAATTTCATGGAGTAACACTTGCTTAATGTGCATTTCAGCATCACAGTTCATTATTGCAATCAGTTGGTGAGTGAGAGCCATTGGAGTTACAATTTGCACATTTATGTGCATCAGTGAAAGTACAGTGGTATCAATTTCAAAAAGATGGTTTTGAAATTGGCAGTCAGTCGTCCCATTAATACCGTGTTGGCAATCTCTGTTTTGAAAGGAGCCCACCACTGAGTGTCCAAAATGGCTGCCTAGCTCAAATAATAGGCCCCTTTAAACATGGAAACGGGATCTATTGACATAACCAAAACCCCAAAATCCATTTTAAGGCAGAGGCTAGTCAGTGGTCATGTAGGTTCACTATCAAAAGATCCATAGGCTCACCAACAGTAAAGGTTGAACTCATCTTTCGGGACCCCGAGCAACAAAAACTCTCAAATATAATATGGACCCCTGCTGCTCTTAGGAACATTGCACTCTACCATAATGTTTATCCTCTCCCATTACACCCTTTCCCATTCCTGATGGGCCAATCTTGCCGTAGATTTACACCCTGTGGTTTACCTGCCAGAACTAAATAAGACATCAAAATCACATACAGCATTTTAGCCATGTTAAACAGTGCCCAGGAAGTATCATCTGTTCAGTCGTCCCAGTAGTTGTTTTATCCAGTCAATCTCCTTACACATTGTTGCCACTGCATTGCTGAGCTATCATTGTTGGAAGCCCACTAATCATTGTACTGTTGCTGGTTGGTAATTTTCCAATTTATTTTAACGATAGGCTTTGTTTACTGACAGGGATATTCAGAACACTAGAAGGAATTACTGATGGGGGGAATGGCAACCATTAGCGTCAAAAATGTGCAACCTGTTTTTTTTTTGGCTTTGCTTCCAATTGGATGCTTCATTGAATACTGATTCTGTTGATTTTGTGTACCTATTTTGAGTAGTTTTCATTCTTTTGTGAGGTTTGGACATCATTGGCTAGCCAAGTATTTGTTACCCATTTCTAATTGCTCAATGGGCAGTTAAGAGTCAGCCACATTGTTCTGGATCTGGATTCACACATAGGCCAAACCAGGCAAAGATGGAAGATAACCTTACTGGACGACATCAGTAAACTAGATGAGCTTTTTTTTTACAACATGTAGCAGTGGCTACATATTTGCCATTAGGCCATCCTTTTTCAGATTTTTATTGATTTCAAATTTCGCCATCCTCTACAGTGGGAGTTGAGCCCAAATTCCCTGAAGATTTCCCAACATTCTGGATTGCCAGTCCAGTGAAATTACCAATACACCATCATCTCTGCAAGAAAAAGTGAAAGCTGCACATGAGCGCTGTCCTCAACTGCAGCACAAACAGTCCTACTAATCTCTAAATTGAAAATGTTATCAAGCAGGCTTTCAATAGGAAGTTGATAACATGTTTATTATTTGTTATTTCACCTGGTGGAAAGTGGAGCAGCCTAAAGGGCAGTGTTTTAGACTGGTTCTGTAGTCTATAGGTATAGTTATTATTATGTGAGAATGCAGTGTGGTAGCAGTGTGGGTTAAAGGCATCACATAAATGCATGCTCTTTTATTATTGGAGTCAGATGGGCCATATCCATATCTGTTACTATCTAGATCCTCCATTTTCCAAAAATATCATTTAGCTTCCAATAGACATTTAAAACAGCAACTATGTGTGATTTCTGGCTCAACAGTTATCTACCAGTTTACACTATTGCCAAATTATCATCACTAGATGACAATAAAACTGAATGTGTCAATCAGAGAAATTGGGTAAAACTTTTGTTCAGAAACCTTCAACTAAACTTGAAGTTTGCTTAACGTAGAATCTGATCTTTCTTCACAATAGTGTCCTGTATAAAGATGCAAGGTTTTTAAAGGGTTAATACGATGGAGTGCCTTAAGGTGTTGTAAGGATTCAGTGGTAGAAAAGCTGATTCGGATCTGGAGTTGTCAGATCTTGCGTATGCACACAAACCGTAACATCCACTCTTTCTGACTTCTGAGTCAAAGGTTGTCACTCCACGCTCCATTTCAAGATTTGATTGCATACTCAAAGCTGGTAGTTTCATCAGTACTGAACTAGTCTATTGTTGGAAGAACTGTCTTTTCAATGAAATATTAAAGCAAAGTGGTAGAAGAATATAAAGTACAAACAAAAGACGGCTAGAGCTTTTTGAAGATGGAAAATTTGGTCTAGCTTTTATCCACCACAGTGAAATAGTACTCTCCCAAGTAACGGGGAAGGAATGTCAAAATTGGGAGTGTAATTTGAAAATGAATATTGACTGAACAGGTCTAAAATTACAGGGAAGATGTAATTGCATAGAACCAGAACAAGATTTATACCTATTCTGGAACATATAGGTAAGAAGCTCAATTAAATTTGGGCGTTAGGCCTTCAGTATGTATTTGACTGACAATTCATGGATACAAGCAGTGTGACCTTTGCCAACTTTTCAGTCAAGTAGATATTAATAACTAGTCACTGGCTGCAGTTATGGAACTTCGGGGAGGAGAAAATGTAATTGGAAGAGAGAGTAAAGACCTTGCAAGAGAGAGAGTTGCTTTGTGAGTAATCCTAGCCCTGGGCATATCATGTTCAAAGTTTTGACTGTTCTGTGTTTAACTGAGAGTGTTTAGTAACTGAGTTGTGATCACTCTGTTTCTTTCGTAGAGCATGGGTCACGACCCAGGGATAATTGAGCAGAACACTGTTGAAGCTTAGCTGCAAGCAGACATTCAGCGATTACAGAAGTATGTTAAAGATCTGTACAATAAGCTGTTTCAAACTTCAAAGCTAGGATCATGTCTGCATTGAGATATATACAATAAGTAACAACATTGACAAGAAAGATGGCTGAGAAATGTTTTCATTTTTGAAATGATTTGGAGATGCTATTGTTGGACTAGGGTGGACAAAGTCAGACATCACAACACTATGTTATAGATTAGATTAGATTAGATTCCCTACAGTGTGGAAACAGACCCTTTGGGCCAGCAAGTCCACACCGCCCCTTGAAGCATCCCACCCAGACCCATCCTCCAATAACGCACACACCCCTGAACACTATGGGCAATTTAGCATGGCCGATCTACCTAGCCTGCACATCTTTGGACTGTGGGAGGAAACCGGAGCGCCCGGAGGAAACCCGTGCAGACACGGGGAGAGAATGTGCAAACTCCGCACAGACAGTTACCCGAGGCAGGAATCGAACCTGGGTCCCTAGTGCTGTGAGGCTGCAGTGCTAACCACTGAGCCACCGTGCCGCCCCTAGTTATAGTTATAGTCCAATGGGTTTATTTAAAATGAAATGTTGTGTGACTTCTGATTTCATTTTTATAGAAGCACTGCTGGAGGTCGTGTACTCCTTTTGTGCGCTTTTCCTGTGAATAGCAGCTCAAAAGATTGTTACTTTATTTCTTTGGCAAATGTATTACGACCACATTTTCAAAAGGGTTATTAAAAGAGACTTGATGTTCTTATTTCACATAATCAGAGTTGGATGCTTTTTGTTAGAATTTGCCTCGCATGACTTAAATACAGGTCTCATAACATTGGGTACTGTAGTGGTATTTTTGCATGATAATATTGTAGCCTACCAGTTAAGAGTGGAAGACCACAGAATTGAGTGATTTGCCATTGTTTTGCATTTTTTAAAATGAAGGATCTAAAGGATTTGATAGACTATATTTCAGAATTCAAAATGGTGTCAAGTAACGAATAATCATTTGCAACACTATAAAATCATCTTGGCAGAGTCAATAAGGAAATGAAGAGATGGCAGATAAAATTTAATACAAAAAATGTCAGGTTATGTTTAAAGAGAGTGTTGATGTGTTTATGTTCTAAATGTACCTGAGATATTGGAGCAGCAGAAATATCTTGAAATTTTAGTGGACATGTCACTAACACTAATGAAACATCTAAGGGTTTCTGAATATCAGCACACATTGCAAGAGCTATAATATTATGATCTAAGCTGCTGGCAACACCAAACAGGTTAGATTCCAGGGAAATGTGGCTTGATAAATCTTTCTTGTTTTGCAGTTGGTTACTATGATGTTTAGTCACTGAAGTTTTCACACAAGACTGCCAATTTTCTGTAACATAGAAACTTAAGTTTATTACACGTCTTTTTTCAAAAAAGCAAAACCGTATGATGTAGTCAATTTGTAAATAACTTAGTATAACCAGCAAAAACATTGATCCAACCTTTCCAGTAACATACTTTTCAGATACTTGATCACAGAGAAATATTGTTCTTATATTAACTCTTTAATTTCTTAATTAGATCTGTTGAAATTTCCTTTGTGGATCACAGTTTCAAGACTTCTTTCTAGTTCTGATGCCCGAACCTCCTTTCAATTCTGCCAGCCAAGTGAATTCTATGTGCTCTCTCAGCCTGGAGACTCTTAAAATCCTATCCATAGCTACTCATATCACCCTGCCACTAGGATAAAGCAGCATTTCTGACCTGAAAAACCCTATCCTATTAGGGAAGAAGTTAAACAGAAACAAATTGCTGGAGAAATGCAACAGATCTGGCAGCATCTGTTGAGGGAAAGCAGAGTTAACATTGTTTTCAGTGACCTTTCTTCATAACCAGGGGTAGGAAAAAGAAAGTAGGATAAGGTGGCATGTGTGTTGAAGACAGGTTGTGGGACAACGGGTGCTAGGATTGGGGGCAGGGGAGTTAAAGGATTAAGTAATGGGTGGAGATGGAACAGAAGGAGAGAGAGGGTGAAATTAAATCTTATTCTCTTGAACTGAACACAGAGCACATAACAGCACAACACAGTACAGACCCTTTGACCCACGATGTTGGGCCAACAACTGAACCTAAACTAAACTATTGTGGCCATCTTTTATTGTTTAATAAACTGAACAGTATAAACACTTCAATTGACACAGCACATATCTTGTCAGGCACATCCTAATTCATCCATTGGAAATGATGTATTTGGGCCACATTTCAAAATGACACTTCAGGCCATTTTAAAAAAGGAGCAACCTTGACTATACTGAAACCAAAAGTCATTCACCTCTATTTTAACAAATCCACTTTGTCAAACAATGTACTCATAAAGCACGATAAAAAGGTATTCATAAGAGGCATTATCAATCTCTTCTTATCACTTCTGCTATTTATCTTGACATTAATAAGCTAACATTAATAACCATTTTCTGCACAAGCCAACTTTAATCATAGTATTGTTTTCTTCAATGTTTGTTCTTGACAAAGTTACCATTTTAGTGTTGACTTTGGCAGAAATATTAATTTTAATTTTATTTGGCTGTGGCATTAACCTCCACCAAAACAGTTCCCTTTTTGCCAAATCTCTCCAAAGACCCATAATCAAAGCTCAGCTTTTTTTTTCATCACCACTGTTGAATATTCCTGTTGATGTGCATTGAGTCATGTGCAAGATAACTGACTAGCCATGCAATCCCAACCTCTTCTTTCTGTGACAACGTGTCAACAATAAAGATATCACTGGCACTAATATCCAGTTTAAATGGCTTCTCATAATTAGGTGTCATTAAAATCACAGAAAACACAAGTTTCAAGTTGTCACTGACTTCTTTTGTTCAGCCAAATTTCTTGCCTTTCTTTAATAAACCTATCAAACGAGCTACTACAGTTTTGAAACTGAGAACAAACTTCTGATAAATTTCACTCATACCAATATATCATTGAATTTTAGCCCTGTCTTGAGCCTGGGAAAATCCAGTGTGGCCCTTACCTTTGCTTCCTTTTATGCTACTTTGCTTTGTCCTATAGCATAGCCTAAATAAACCACCTTTTCTTTGGCAAATTCACTTTTAAACAAATGTATGATGAACTTGGCTTTTCATAATCAATCAAATCATTTGTTCAAATTATGTAAATACTCTTGCCAGGTGTAGTTGGATGCAAATTATTCACGCAGACATAACTATATTATCTATCAATAGCTTTTATTGTGAATCGTTGAAAAGTTTCTCGTGTATTTCTCATTCCAATTGGCATGAATTAACATTGATAAAGTTCACCTGGCATTAAAAAAAATGATCTTGATTCAGTGAATAAATCAACAGAGGTGCCCAATATCCTTTTGCACAAGTCAGCTTGTGTAACAAATTATACTTGTCCAGTCCTCTCAAATAAATCGCCTAATTTTGGAAACAGTTAGGAATGTATGTTTGTTCTGCATTGACTTTCTGAAAACTGATCTTTATGATCCATTCAGTTTTGGCACCATCATACACTCCAGTTGCTATGATTATGTTAAATAATATCATTTTCCAACATGAACTTAATATTTCCCTTACATTTCTAGACTGAGTCTTTAAAATTGTTGTTTTACAGGCAATGTGTCCCATACATTAATGTTGAATAACTGAAGATGTTTCTCCTGGCTATTTTTCACAAGTCAAAATATATGCCAATAATACACTTTCTAAGTCACCTTGATTAGTTTTCTGAGAGAGAGAACATAACATCCATGCTAAACTTTGAAGCACCTCAATGTTATCCATTTTGATAAATAGAGGGTCAAACTTTTGATTCATTTTTGAACTAATCTGATATTTCTATTTTACTCACCATTTCTTCCACCACAGTATATATTGTAACTGTTGATTATCTTTCCTGTCATAGTATCACTTTACTATATTAACACAACAAACTCACTCCTTCTCCCTTTTGTCTAGAGCACTCACCATGTCATTAATGTAAGAAGAGTTTTTAATTTGTTAAAATCCAGCGAACCTCACTTTCTCTAGTTAACGAGAGTCAGGTAAACCTTGCCTCCAGGTACAAAATTTAGAATCTAGATTTCATTGTCTGCTGAGCATTCTTCACACATTTTTTGATAACTCACAAGCTTTGGTTACCTTTTCTCTGAAATGTGACAGATAGGTTGGATATTCTCTAATCAAGCTGTTCCGAGATGGTTACAATTTATAAAGATGTGATAACTTCTGAAGCAGGTCCAAATGGAACCTGGGACTTCAGACTAAAAAGTAAACATGCTCCACTATGCCTCAGGAGCACTATTATTGAACCCACACTTCCAATGAAAATGGAGCCTTAATTCAGTGCCTTCAACAACTTGTCCACGCTACCTTCGCTCCACTAGTCTCTGAGAATATTTTTTAGTTTTAGTCATTTTAAGAGTTCCTCTTACTTCATGTCTGTACAGCAATTTCAACAGTACTGAATCTGATTGACATGTTACATGCATACCAAATGGAATACATCAATGGGGGGAATTTATTTATGCTCATTACTAGGACATTCCCATCAATAAGCTCTAATTGTGATATTTAAAGTTTGTTGTCATGTGCCACATGCCCTTTGATTTAAGGAAGATGAGCAGAAGACGTAGATTGTTTGTTTTAGTTCCAAACTTTTAAACCTTGCTTGGAATATTTGACTTCAAACTTGAGTCTTGATCTGATCTTTAACCAAAGAAATACCCTTTTTCATAGGAAGACTTGTTGAGACATCCATAATTGTTTTTTTTAAGAAAAAATCACACTCTTTGCAGCAGGCATGGGCCCTACACATTCTATTAAATCCATGATAAATGTTCTTTGTGTTTTGAGAAATAATTTTGAAGTTAAAAACACATGTTTAACTGGCTGAGATTTCCTCATTAACTGACATTTGGCACATCAGGCAAAATATAATCATGTTTTTAAGTAATACTTGCTAAATAAAAATAAATAGATTTGTTTAGCCCGTTTTTCTTTCTGAGGACTCAAGTGACCTGCCATTTAAAATTTGTGAGCAATTCAAATTTCTCAAATGGAACCATTACTTGATGGACTACTGCCCAATTCTTTTTGGCTGGTATTTAAGGTATTCTCAATTTTCTCAATACTACTGTCTTTCAAAAATAAGCACTCTGTATTGGTTTTACCTCCATTATGGAATAGGCTGCGTGATATAGCTCAATTCATGATCTGCTTGTTACACTTCTATTTAATAAGATTGGATAACACAGCAAGCTCATTCTCTTTTCTTTTGTACCTTCTCTTTACATTTTTGAAAATAGTCCTCCCCCCTCCTTTGGCAGCCTTCTGCAGGAGCTGTTCCCCCAGGACACCTTGGTCCATTCCTCCTCCACTCCCAAAATGTCCCCACAGCCCCACGGCACCTTCCCTTGCAATTTCAAAAGTGTTACACTTATTCATTTATTTCCTCCATCCATTCTATCCAAGGCCCCAGATGTACTTCCCAAGTGAAACAGCGATTTGCCTGCACTTCACTCAATGCAGTCTACTGTGATTGCTGCTCACAATATGGTGTGCTCTACATTGGGTAGGTGAAATGCAGACTGGGTGACTGTCCTGTCATCAAAAATAATCCTGAGCTTCCTGTTGCCTGCCACTTCAGCACACCACCATGTTCTCTGCCTACATATCTGCCTCAGGCTTGTTACAGTGTTCCAGGGAAGCTCAGTGGGAGCTGGAAGAATAGCATCTCATTTTTCACTTGGGGAACCTGTATCCTTCAGGACTCAATATCGAGTTCAATACTTTTAGGGCTTGAGGGCCTTCTCTCATGTTCTTCCCCTAACCCTCACATTATCAGACCTTGACATTACATGGGTTCCTACTACAAACAGCACATTGTCAGACACTAATGGTCCCAATTAGCAACTATTCATTCTCCCAGGCTGACCTTTACTCATTTCTTTGTTTACCCAACTGTGGGCTCTATCTCCACCTTTCATTTATTTGTCCTCCTCAGCCCTTTTCCCCACACATCTCCCACCCCTTCTCCAGCACATGCACCAATCTTTTCTGAGCCAACATCAGTTCTGAAGGGGCACTGGACTTGACGCATTAACTCTGCTTTGTCTCCACAGATTCTGTCAGACCTGCAGTGTTTTTCCAGCAATTTCTGATTTTGTTTTAAGATACTTGCCCCATTCCAGAGCCTTCCTCTTCCTTTCTAATTCTCAGCACACGATTTAGTTCCAGCAGAATCAAGAATCAATTTCGGATGTTTTGATTTGTTTGTTTTAACAGCCCTGATGAAGCTAATATGCCATAACATTCTCTAAGATGATATCAGCTCCTTCTGAGGGATTTGTTGCATGAGTCAAGCTACAGTTTTTTGATTTACTAAGTTGCTCTTTAGTCCAACTCAGTATAATGGGACTAGTTTGTAATTTCCATGTGTCCGTCCAATGCATTTTTTTTTCTTCAGTGGGATACCAACCCCTGCCCCCCAGAAGGTGAGTTGTGGCAGCTAGGAACAGTTGCTAACTTGCTTCTATTTCTCTCAATACCTTTATCAGTTCACCGCCTTTGGAAGCATGGGGAATTATGGCTTCCTTTTGGAAATAAAATATTCATAACTTTCAGCACTCTGATTCTCTGTCAGTAATTGAGGAAGAGTTCTCTTCACTGTTCTGAGTCATCTCTCCATTTCTGGTAGGTTCTGAATGAACATGTTCCATTTGCACTGCAGTTAATTTTAATACCCATTTCCTTAAACGTTAACACATTTCTGAGTAATTCTTGACTGTTTTTGCTTCTGTAATAGGTCTCCCATTAAGGCAATTAGCTTTAGTAAGTCTACTCTTATTACAATTGAAGTTTTTTTGTTATCATATATAAGCTCTAAGCTTTCTCCTTTTATTAAAAGGGCAGCGCAGTAGCTCAGTGGTTGGCACTGTGCTGCCTCACAGTGCCAGCGCCTGGGTTAGATTCTGCCCTCGGGTGACTGTCTTTGTCTGCATGGATTTCCTCCAAGCGCTCTGGTTTTGTCCCACAGTGTAAAGATGTCTAGCTTAGGTGGATTGGCTGTGCTAAGTTGCCATTGTGTCCAGGGATGTGCAGGCTAGGTGGATTAGCCATGGAAATGTAAGGTTGCAGGGGTAGGTCTGGGTGTGATGTTGTCCAGAGGATCAGTGTGGACTCGATGGGGCAAATGGCCTGTTTCAACACTGTAGGGATTCTGTGATGATTTTGATGTCCTTCCATTTGTTCTCTCAAAACAATATGTTTTTCATCCACAGATTTTCTGTTGCTCAATTTCCTTCTGATTTCCATGTGCCATTTCCCACGTGTAACTCCCTGTATGAAATATCATGGGTGTCTGCAACTGCTATATCTTTTGATACTTAATGGTCATGTAAATACATTTAAGATTTAGTGGCATGCTATTTTGAAGTTCTTCCAAAAAAACATGATTTTCTTCATGTTCTTAGTTTTTCTCTAAGTGATTGAAACCAGATTACACAATATTTCTTTTTCTGTTACAAATATTAACAAAATCGAATTGAATTCTCTTTTGCCCTAAAGGTTAATTGATGATCTGCAGGGACAAGCTCATCAGCATTGAGCTTTTTGAAAAAAGGTTGCATACTCTCTTTTGTTAAGTTGGTGTACACATTCATATGTGTACTTGTATTGTAATACCAAGGTCACAAACATCTTTTGACCACATAATCTTCCCAGCTACCTTTTCATTTGGACCTTAATTCTAAATGCTGAATTCTGATTTTCAGTTAAAACAGATTTCTCATTGGAATGAGAACTATCTAATGAGCTTCTACCTCTTGGTATTATTCTAACAGGCTCTCTTGTCAAGTCATATCCTCTGGAAGTGATGTGTTTAACCTGATCTTTTGCAAATTATTTTCTGGCCTCCTTTGTTTAAAAAGAAAAGACCTTTTATGGATCTGAAACCAAATCACCTGCCTCAATTTTAAAAATCCAAATTCTCAAATATGTATGTAGTTATGTACACGTTTATTAAATGGATAATTATTTGGCTGGCAACATTAGTTTCCCTAGCTGAGAAATTTATTTAAGTCATTTTTAAAGCTGCTAATGTGCACTCCCCCTTGGTGGAATCCCAGAGGATCAGAACGGAATTGAATTTAAATCAATCTCATCTAAGTATACTGTGCAAGCTCCCAGCAACTTTTGCACTGCATGGGAGCTCACCTGATCTAAGCATGCAATTTAGGGTCGCTCTCCATGCTCAAGTGCGATCCAGTGCTGATGTTTCAAGGCTGGAGGGGTTTAGACTGCTTCAGTTGTGGAAATGTAAAGGGTAATGCCTGTATTCACGTTATTTGTTCCTTTACTTTAGAGAGGCTTCTAATTTGTTTTCTTGATGCTTTCTAACTTATCTTAATGCGACTATTTGCAATCATCATTTTACCAAGCCCTTATAATGGGAGTTATCACACTGTTAATTTAGTTGTCCCGGGCTCCAATGGGATCAACTAGTAAAGTTATTGCAGAGGAATAATTTAACTTTCTTTTCATATAGTTGAACATTATTTTGCTTTTTTAGATAAACACACTGTACAAGTAGAAGTAAATCAATATTTCTCCTGGAAGCAATGTTGGGCACTTAATGATGGACAGGGAAGAGGTAAAAAGGCAGATATCTCACGTCCAATGGGTTTGAGAAAAAGGTGTTCGATTTCTGGAAGAGGGAGAGAGAGAGAGCGGGTGGGGGGGGGGAGAGAGAGAGAGAGAGAGAGAGAGAGAAAGAGAGAGAGAAAGGGAGAGGAATGGGATGGGGTTTAAGTGCAGGAAATGGGACAGCTATGGTATTAACTCAGCACACTGCCTTTGCAGCATATGATGTAGAGGGGAGACAAAATGTAGATTAGGTATTGACATATATAGCAAAGCTTTTCGTTTGTGATCCCTAAGTTTTTGGTTGTCTGTCATTTTCTCTGTCCTCTCACTCTGACTTCTAACTCCTGCACTGCTCTAGTTCACCACGACACAAGCTGGGGGGACAGCGCCCCAATTTTCAATGAGGCACTTTGTAATCGCTTAACTTTTATATAAGCCCTTTAGAACCCTGGAGCAAAATTGTGGTGATTTATGGAGTTGCTTCTCACTGGGCATAATTAGCACATTGGGCGGAGTTGAAGGGGGAAAGAAAGAAATAAATAAAACAGTATGGAGAGCTTGGCGGAAGCCTGAAGTCTAGCTATGTGAATGGGAGAAATGTACAGAAAAACATGAGGGGGAATTGAACAGTACTGTTCATGGAATAGTCTTTCTCAACAATATTACACTACAGTTAGAGCCTGGTATACATGTGAATACTATGTATTGTAATATTTAATGTTTTATGTATTACAAAGTCTTCCAAAGGAAGCCAAGGCTGAAGACAATTATTGATCCTGTTTTCTCTTTGCCCAGTCTGCCTTGAACCCGTAATCTAGATTTTGCATGCTTTTTTTTATTTCTTACCTCATAAATACCCTTTTACTCAGCCTTGTGCTATGTTCCTTTTGTCATTTAATCAGTCCTGCTGTCTACTCTGGCCAAGATTTTCCCTTTAGTTCTTTTTGCCTACTCATGACTCTACACTGAAACTGTTTAATTTCTAAATTCACCCAATTTTGGTAAGGCCATTTGACCTGAACTGCTAACACTGTGTGTAAAGACATGACTGCCCAAAAGGAAAATTCAAATGGAGAATATTAGTGCTATTATTTTCAGAAAAAGTACTCTTATAACATATTGAAATATCTTATAGCAACATATTTAAGGCAGTAACATACTCTTAAGATTTGAAAGACATTTAAAATCCACTTGAACTTTTCATCCTGAGAAAGAATCTTGTCTAAAATCCCTAGTTCATGCTTTGGCCCTGTAAAATTATTCAAAACAATTTATTATTCTGTACATAATCCCTGATTTGTCATGACTTTATACCTGCTGAGCTATCAGGCAGTGTGACTGTGGCAGTATCCTTGATACTGTATTCATTGTGATTAGATTGGTCTGACTGTGTACGTGAGAAGCACATCTCCTAGCAGGGAGCTGGTATTTTAGTGACTTATTTTAATTGAAAGGCCCTAATTTTTAACTAAATTCTTAAACTTGCAGGTGAAAGTAAATATTTCTAATCAGCATTAACGTGTATTCCTTTGGTAGCGATAGTGCGTCTTTTGAATTATTAAGTAGCAATTAGCGACCGATCACGTGGATCAGATTCTACTTCCAAATTAAATGTATCTCCCCAACCCATGGACGTAGGGCTTCAGCAGTGCCACCCAGTCTGCATGGGTTGCCAATGGGGGTACTCTAAAGTGCAATTAGTCCTTAATTGTGTGCAGAAATGCAATTTCACAGAAGGCAAGAAAGCTCCAGCAACAAAGCAGAGTTGGTCTCATGTAGGTGGTTGGAAGGATGGTAGAGACCACTGTCTATAGCGATATCATGGAGGTGCAGTTGTACTAACCATTGTCACACTTGGAGATATTTCTGAAGCATGTATTCTCCACCACATTGACAGCTCTGATGCCTCCAAATGTTTGTTTATCTGTGGTAACCATTGCACAATGTTGACTTTTTTTTAAACATGGCCAATGATTAGTTGCTTTGTAGTAAGCCCAGAAACTGGCTAGAAAAATCCTTATGACCTACTCCTTAGCTTACCCATTGTCCTTCGTTCCATCATGATCTTTCTAGAGATATAGAAACTTTGTGTGTTAAATCATCTGATAAATAGATTAAATACCACATGGCTAAGTGAATAGAAATGAGAAATATGCTATGGATTTACAGCAACTATTAGCTTTAGCATTTGATCAAAATTACGGCACTGTCTGGCAAAAAAGTCTAGAATATCATTTAATCTTGATGTGACTACAAATTGGCATTTCCATTTTGAGGAGCCATAATGTCACTGCATGACCACAAAATACCATTGAAGGTGATACTCTCTTAACTGTGGTCCAGATTCCTCAGGCTCCCTTGCTTATTTGCCTCTTGTGAGAGATCTTGCTGTGATATCTAGCATCTCAGTCTCATTATTCTTGTAATGTCTAATCACAATGAAAGTAGATGATGAACAAAATGGATCTGGAGCCTCAGATGCACAAGCTGACGCACTGTTTTTTACTTGTTATCCTGAGTGTGTTGAATGAATACTCAGCAGATCAACCACTTGCAATCATCTTTGCTGAGAACCCTGAATCTGCGGGGCTGTGAATTCTGTATTAGTTTCAGTCTACGACGTAGATATTAAGTCTGTTATCTGATTACAAAATCTTGATGTACCCCATCTCTCCCTCCAACTTTTGGCAATGTGCTTTTTTTAAAATCTACACAGCTCAGGAAGTACTTTCTAGTTCAATGTCTAGGTTAAAAACCAGCTTCAGTTGGCAGTGTGAATGGCTGTGATACTACCCAGTCTCAGTAAGTGGATGGCCACAGTCAAAATTTGAGCTAATCTTTGTATTCCACTTTTGGAGCAAGAAGCCTCATTTACTGAAGCACATTTTTCAATCTGAAAACTTGTGATTTAACGTGGTCAAGAAGGCAGCTGAACCCTGGCCAACCAGTCCAAGCAGTAGAAAGTCACTGTTGTGTGCAGTAAAGGAAAGCTTTTATTTCTTCAACACTTTATTTGTGCTTCTTAGGAGTTTCATGCCAAATGAACAACTGAAATTTGAGTGAAGAATACAGCTAATTTACGAGTGATCCCACCAGTTAGCACATGATGCTCAGTTTGTTGACCCGTGGTATGTGTTGGTGAGAAGCAATGTTTCCCAAGTTAGTGTGAGGCTTTAGGGGGAAGCATTTAACTCATAAATTCACATCCAAATCCACAAATAAGCGTACCCAAATTTAAAAAAAACCCAGGTATTACTTTACAGAACTTATTTTCCCTGGTACATGCATCTCAGCTGATGGATCGTTCCTTTGTGTCAGTCTAGTTTTGCCTTTATCAATAATTAAGTTAACTTTATAAAGCTGAAACATGTTAATTACATGGGTTATTATCTTGATTTATCTAACTTCCATCACCAAATGTAGAATAATGAGGATGTATGCTTGAATTATTGATGTGACTGCATGAATATTAAAAAGCTAGTAGAGGCAATATTTCACAATCATACCATTTTAATTGTTAAAATCACATCTCATAATGAGTTTGATGTTACAGTCTTTGGCACAGTGCCTGTCATCTGGAGGATAAAGTTCTGAAAGAGAACTTGGGTTGTCAATCTCTCCAATGTTGCTCCGGAGTCTCCAGGAATACACAACTAGTCTCAAGAACACAGTTGTGATCATCCTATGTGAAAAATTACCAGGGTGTTAAAAATGTTCTTTATTTGAATTGTTTTTGGACTTTTCTGTTTATTAATTAGAAAAATATTAGACAGGGAATGGAAAACTTTTCTTGATGGTAACAGTCAAGAATCAATAGGCAGATTGATTTCCAATCCATCATAGAATTTTGTGAGTATCGGTGTTCGAGGGGTCGGCTATCAGAGTAAGGTGTGGAGCAAACGGACAGGTACCTCACGTGAACACCTCTTGACTATACGGCAAATGAACTGCAAAACAATTTTGTGATGTATCACATTTCAGTAGGAAGAAAGAAAAGGCCATGAACCTGTTAGAAAATAATTTATGTTCATGGAGAGAAGGATCTAGAGATATGGATAAACCAGTCAAAATAATGTAGCCTTGATGCCATATTATCATTTAAAAAAAACAATGCACTGATTTAGTTTGAGACAGAAGGAATCTGTAAAAGAGGGAAGTGATATTAAATTTGTATAGAACATTGGTTAGACTGTAAACAGGGCAGATCTGTAGGTCATGGAAACAATATAGGAATAGGGGAGAAGGTACAAAAGAGATTACTGAAGTAATATGAGAACTGAGAGACAATGTTTATCAGAAAATGAGGAACTGAGGAACTAATATACAAAGGAAAAAATTATGGAGTGACATAATAGTGGCCATAAGATGATTTATGAAAGAGTTTTCTTTTGTCTTATGGTGTTATGCCCCTATCCAAGAGTTTAGATTCAATGCAGAGAGATCAGAGAACAAGGCAAGGTTAAGAACTGCATTCAGCTTTAGGCTTTTTTATTAACTCGCTTTTTATTCCATATTAAGGCTAAAAAGTATGATACATGATAATCGGAAATTATCAGGCCCTAATCTTACTGTTAGTTTCTTGAAAGACTACTCTATAATTATCACTTAATTCAAGTTGGTCTATTCCATATGCTGCTGTGCATATGAACCTGTCTTCCCATTTCACACAATTTTAATTCCACTCACATAACTATTTATGCCTGTGACCTCATTGCAAGGTTGCTCCAGGGTTTTTAAAAGGCCTTACATAATATTCTTCCCCAATTTCTTTCTTCCCAGTCACTAGCATTAATTAACATTGTTAAAATAAATGCCTTAATTACTTTTAACAACATTTATTATATATTTTCTTTCCTCTGTGCCTCTCACTCCTCCCCAAATCATTGATCTGGTTCATCTATGTGGATTGAGGAATAAAGAAAGTCAATAATAAGATAAAAAGAAAACACTGGAGGTAAAATTGGTGGATTCTTTTTTGTCAACTGACTTGTGAGAGATCAGCATTTAATCAGTCTGGTGACTGGACGATTGCCTTGAACAAGAATCAGTTGCAGAAGAGTCATGGGTTGATGTAATTTCAGGAATCCATGGGAACATTGGGTAGATGTACCTTCCCTGTCAGTAGCATGTGGATTCGGTGCAAGTATTATCTTGTCAACAGAAAGGACATGTTATCTGTCCACAGGCAGTTGTCCCTCATAAAATGAAACATTTTTACTGCTGTATTGATCTATTCTTTAAGCTTCCGTTCCAAGCATAAATGCATATGTTGGCTTGCTACCTATTTGGTTTGAGGCATAGTGTGTTCGATAGATTGCGGCACACCTTTGGGAACTGACCTTTTTATCTGATAATGAACAAGTTGGAGTAAGAGTAAATAACCAGTGACAATTCTGTTGCAAATGAGTTTTTGTTACAAATATGCACAGTTTATATCTTCATTAATGACCTATTTGAACCATCTACAGTCTGCCCTGGGAGTGTTGAAGTGTGATTTCATCAATGTCTTATTTGTTGTTGAAAATGAAATATTGATCGAAAGCTGTTATGAGATTGTCTCACATAACTTGTTTCTCATTGACCTGGTGACTAATGTGCTTACCATTTAATATTGCATTAATCTGTTCTCCATTTAATGTGGTGTCCAATGTTGAGGTTCTTCATTGTTTAAGAATTTGTAGTCTCCACATTTTCCAATTTGATGATCTATCAGCTAAATCTGATTTGTTTGTTTGTTTGTTTGTCTGAACTTTTCCGTTGGAAAGATCAGTATCAATGAATTTTGTCACATCAGTTGATTGTTGATAGGAACATGACCTTGATTATTTTCTTGATTTTTCTTTAGGGTTTGATCTCAATTGTTCTTCTATTGTTGCTGTTGTATTAAAACTGAAAATAAATGAAGTCTTCATTGAAATGCTATTTTTAATACAGCATTAGATTTTCCTTTCGCCGAGATGGTTGAAAGATTTCAATGAGATCTGTGGGTGCAAACCTCCTCAAAATGGATCCAATAAATAAGATTCAATGATTTTTTTGAATGTATTAGATTTGGCTAATGTGGCAATGTTTGTTTTGATCTCCCTACTCCCCCCACCCTCACCCACCCACCCCTACTCCTAATCAGAGGTATTATCACACTTAATTTGATACTTATTAATCAGCTCTTTACTTAGCCTCTAACATGTTCTGGCAACTGAAAATGACAAAACTTCTTAGCCACTGAATAAAACTTGCATTTGAAAGTAAAGCATCAAGATAATGAAGATGTAGCTAATTGTCAGTACTCTGAAACTTGGAATTGCAAGAAACCTTTTGTATTCCCAATTTTGTTTCAATTTGTTCACTTTTTAAGTCGTTTTTTCAAAAGAAATGTCCTAACTTGTTACTAACTTTGAAAGTAAATCTGCTGAATGTCTGCCAGAAGTTTTAGCTTTGCTTCCCAGCCTTGGTTTTTCAGCTTTTGCCTCTATAGGATTGAACCTGCTGTAGGGTCCAGTGTTGGTCTCATTGCAAGTGCTCAATCCTGATTTATACTCTTGGTTGATTTCATTGCTCTTTCCTTTCTCTTAAAAGTTTGTTTCCTGTAACGCAAATTATAGAGCCATAAAGGCATACAGCATGGAAACAGACCCTTCGATCCAAGCAGTCCCTGCTGCATGAAAGGCTTTTATTGATCTACAGTTGTTTTTGGCGGTTTCTCTGCAGGACTTTTCTATTCAGATGTTTTTCCTTTTCAGCAGCTGTTCATTTCTATTTCTTCTGGTTTTCAAATTGTGCAAAGAAATTTCATCCCCTCAAATAATTTTCAGTCGATTTCTTGATCTTCACTGGTGGGTGGTTTTCTTGTAGTAGATCTTATTGTTGCCACTATCTTTACAATGTAATTTTATGCCTTATCCAAGAACTTGGGGTCAAAACAAACAGACTGGTTGAGGAGAAGGAAAGGTTAAAAACTGCCTTCAGGCTTGGGTGACTTTACGACAATGTTATTATATATTGAGACTAAATGTTAATAAAAATGGTAAACTGACATAAATTCTAGAAATAGTTATGTTATTGGAAGATTATTTCACAAGCTCACTTAATTCTAGTTGGTGTACTCAGTACACTTGTCTACATGTGTTAATCTGGTGGGGAGCAGATCTGTGACATCATTGCAAGGTTCCTCCAGGTTCCCAAAGCCTGTACAATGCGGGTTTGAAAGAGCAAGATACAGAGATTTTTTCACTTGCAGGAGTGATCAACGCTAGTGATCGTAAATATACATTCATTGTTAACTGTATTTCATTTGTGAGTTAAAATGTGAATTTTGCTACCAGAAGGCATAGTTGAGGTTCGTCTCCTACCTACTAGCCTCATCCTGTCCCCTTGAGCTGTTCATCCTCCCTGGACTGACCTATCTCCTCCCTATCTCCCACCTGCACTTACCTTTACTGGTTCCATCCCCGCCTCTTTGACTGGTCTGTCTCTTCTCCTCTATCCATCATCTATCCGCCTCCCCCTCTCTCCCTACATATTTCAAAACTCCCTTCCCTCCCCCATTTCTGAAGAAGGGTCTCGGCTGGAAACGTCAGCCTTACTGCTTCTGTGATGCTGCTAGGCCTGCTGTGTTCTTCCAGCTCCACAATTTGTTATCTTAGATGATTTTTGTCACCTGGTTAGCCAAATTTTGACTGTCCATCGATCACCCTTTATAAACTGCCTCGAACGATTTTCCAGTAATGAAAAGAAAGTGTTCCAAAGAAGTAGCAAAACAATCATTTATTGTTTCACCACACCCTTTCTTTTTCTTCAGCTTTGGAGAAGATTAATGCTTAATTCCTCAAGATGCTAAGACAATCCTGGAGAGATGGCAACCAGTGATGTGCGACTGATATTACAATATAGATGTTGAGGGAATCTCTGGCTTGGACAGCTAAAACAGATTCAGAAACAGAAGTTGCTGGAAACACTCAGCAGGTCTGTGAAGCCTCTGTGAAGAGAGCATCTGTGAAGAGACATCAGCGTTAACGTTTCAGGTCCAGTGAACCTTTCTCAGAGTGGACCCGAAATGTTAACTTTTTTTTCAAAGAGTCTGCCAGACCTGCTGAGCTTTTTCAGCAACTTCTGTTTTTGCTCCTGATTAACAACATCCACAGTCCTTTTGTTTTTTTTGGTTAAAGCAGATTATTTGAAGATGAGTAAATGCCCTGCTGAGAGATTTTCTTTGGTTGCCTTTCCAGAACAATTCTTACATTTTGTCCTGTGCATGCTTTCTTTATAGTTGGGAACTCTGCCATTTTTACTTCTGGGCTTTTAAAAAAAAATTTGCAGCCTTCTCTAAGGCTTGTTTAAACATATTTTGTTGCCATGGACAATAATACAACTTGATAGAAAATATTCAGCAGGGATTATCTTTCATCAGGTTACAGATGCACCAGCATGAGCTGGTTTGATTACGTCTGACACTGCTTCAAAACTCACATTTAGAGATCCTTTGACAAGTTTCTGAACTTGTCAGAGGAGACCTCTATTCATTGCCTTCATTTCAGAAAACCAACTGTCACAATGTTTAGTTCCATCTTCTATATGTATGAACTTCTGATGTTTGTGCAACAGAAATACTGTCACAGGCCTCAACTTAGAAAAGGACTTTCTACGAATTTGTGTTAGCCAAGTCAAACAGAATAAAGCATTTTTTCTACAGACAATTAATTTTTGAACAATCAGCAACTAAAGATTAAAAGCTTGCCTTGTAAAGTCTATTCTTGGAGGGAATTATTTACACTTACTGTCTCATGATTCATCGGAAGGCTTCAGGGAACCTGAAGCGTCAGGTATCAAATACATAATCTTTGGGGTCATAAATCAGCTGACTGTTGGTCTAAGACAAAGACAATGACCCAGGAAAAAGGGGGCCATAATCTCAGGTTAGGGAATTGGACATTTAGCGCTGAATTTGGTCCATAAGACATAGGAGCAGAAATCAGCCATTCGGCACATCGTGTTAACTCTGACATTCAGTGAGGTCATACCAAACTTGATAATTCTTAACTACTTTCCTAACCTTACCCCATAAACCTTTGATTTCCTTAATGAATAAAAATCTCTCTATCTCAGCCTTAGATGCTTTTTAATGATCCAGACTCAGCAGTTCTCTGAGGTAAAGAATTACACAATTATAATTAATTTGAGAAGTTGCTTCACCCTGACAGTTTTTCATGTTAAAATTCTCTGCTGTAGTAGTCTGAATATTCAATTGTTGAGTAGATGGAGATTTGACTTTTTTTTTAACTGAATGGAAATCAAGGATTTTGGGGATGGGTAAGGGAAGGGGAATTGAAGAAAGTTCAGCCTTGATTTTGTTTAAAACTTGACACTTGGAAGTGAATGGTATTGTTGGATGTGACTAATGAATTACTACGTAGATAAAGAGCAGCATATTGGTAAACTGCACAGTTACTTCATGCCATATATTTGCACAGAATGATGTGTGTGCTTGCTGTATGGATGGTTTGTGAAGCAGAGTGATGTTTGCAGTGTGGTTTCAAACCCCACATCAGCTGAAGTTACCATGTAGGACTCTCCTTTTCAAACTCTTCCCTTGCCTGATGTGTAATACCCCTCAGGTTATATCACCACCAGTCATCTGTCTAATGAGAGAGCAGCCCTATGATCTGGTAAGACTATGGTGACTTGATTTGTGCAAGATACATCTTTGGATTTCATTGACTAATTAAAGTGAAAATTATCATTTTATTTGAAATTTAAGTAGCATACTTTTAGTCTAAGTTGTACACCAAGATGTGAAAAGGATACTGCTTTATATCAAAGATATTATGGAAAGACATATTGTAGTCATAACACAAATTACTGGAACCATATTTACATGATTGCCTTGTTCAAGCCATGATGGGAGGTTGCTGGATTCTTTAGCAGCATGGGTGTGTGTTCAGGGCAACTTTGCCCAGAAATAGTCTTTTTATTGATTTTGTATGAGTCAAGACTGCTCATCTTGACTACTCTCTGGCTCCTGGGCAAGTGGACAGCCGCTATCTGAACAATATCACAGCAGAAACTCTTCAGGCTCTAAAAAGATTTAATCCTTTCTTCTTGCAGAGAAGTAACAGAACTGATTGATATACTACTCTCAGTTACCATTTGCCGAAAAGGTGACTGTGGGACTGAATAATTGGTCTGCCAATTGGTCTGTCTGTAGTGAATGATTTGGTGGATTTAAAAATATGATCAGATGTTAGATGTTGAAAAAAGACAAGAAATACTACATTGAATGCTGTTGATTGGTGCTATTGAGCTGTGTTCCCCTATTACTTTTTCTCATTCCATAACATCTATCTGATAGGGCTTCCATGTCAACCTGCATGCATTTGCAGGGATTAAGTTGGAAAGCTAAAAGTTGATCAGTCTTATTTTGTTTGCTTGTGGTTAGGGCTGATTTATTTGTAATAAATAGGTTTTTTTGTTAAGGACAGAAATCTGATCAATATTCTTTTTTGTTAACCAGAGTTCAACAGACAAAAAACTGAGGACATTGAGAAATGTGATTAAATTTTTAAGTTTTGTGACAACCTGGAACTGGAGTAGCGCACTTTCCCAAGCTAATCACTTCAGAACTATCATTTGTCTGTTCAGAGACAATGGGAACTGCAGATGCTGGAGAATCCGAGATAACAAAGTGTGGAGCTGCATGAACACAGCAGGCCAAGCAGCATCTTAGGAGTACAAAAGCTGAAATTTCGGGCCTAGACCTTTTATCAGGTAAA
Source organism: Stegostoma tigrinum (assembly GCF_030684315.1). Taxonomy (NCBI): domain Eukaryota; kingdom Metazoa; phylum Chordata; class Chondrichthyes; order Orectolobiformes; family Stegostomatidae; genus Stegostoma; species Stegostoma tigrinum. The sequence goes on along the minus strand of NC_081356.1, from coordinate 36,525,644 downwards.
CAATTTTACTGATGAAGGGTCTAGACCCGAAACGTCAGCTTTTGTCCTCCTAAGATGCTGCTTGGTCTGCTGTGTTCATCCAGCTCCACACTTTGTTATCTATCATTTGCCTGTTAATTCATTTCATATTAAATTCATTATAATACATGTTCAAGTGAAAGTTGATCCTTGGAGCTTATTCAGTAAAGTTGGTTATTTTTGTTTGCAGGAGTTGTATAAGACAACAGTAATAATTACAACTACATTTGGTCAGGAGTATTAACTAGGCTCTTGGAGAGCTGGTACTGAGATGTCTGATCCCTCCCAAAGCTAGAATAGAGTTCATGGTCTGTAGGTGAAGACAAAATGTGATTTCAATCCAATGGTTTTGAGCCAATGTAACATGACCATAATCATCTTCAGTACTATTACCTTGTACAGGACAGACTACTTCCAAATGCCAGGAGCCTCAAGATGAAGACTTTAATTTCAGCCTACTGTTTTAAAAGCATCGGCATTGTCAAGACACCTGAAGCTCTGCTCGAATCACCGACCAATTAGATGTATTATGCATTGCAAGGACACAGTGACAAAATTAGGATGCTATGACCTTCCACAATCCGAAGTACTCGGATGGAATCAAGAACAGAGTACTGATGGAAATCTGTTCTAGCATGTTATTGCCCTGTGAATCTTTGTGTTAAAAGGTTATTTGTAAGGATAGTTAATGTCTTAACTTTTGAACTGGAATCTTTTATTTGCACAGATTCTTATTTCAAAATGACCATTTTCTACATGCTGAACACTGCCATGACACACTGAGGTAGTGCACTGAAAATCAAACCATGCTACTTCCAGAATTGCCCGAAAGATAAAGATGTTAAAGTAAGTACACAGAAGTCACTAATTGACCTGATTTTCCGACCCAGGTTCTTAGAAATTAGGGATCAGTTTTCTGTATTTAACAAGAATCACTATTTATTATGTAAAATTAGACTCCAGCTATTGGTAAACTGCTATAAATCACCATCACTCAAAAACCTACAAATTAAAATCCTAATGTGTTTATAAGCTCCCCTACATGCATGCAAATACAGACGGATACAGAGAAATAGATTATGGATGGAGGAATCCTGGGAAACCAAGTAGTGATTCCTAATTACGGGTTGCAGAAAAGCTCCTTCTGCTCGAAATGTTTCTTTTCAGTCATCTTTCTCCAAATAATTCTACTAGTTCACAAAAGACACAAGGGGGCCAGTTCATTTTGAAAAATTCTCTGACTTATCAATTAACAGTCACAGCTTACAATAACTGCTAAAGGAACAATCAGCTAGATCTCTCCAGGTTTGAAGTGCTTTGATTGAAGACAGGAAAGAGAGAGAGCTCCTGAACTGTTGGAGATCAAATCATTTCTGTATTGTGTTTGCAACCCTGAGCTGTTCAGTTGTCTCAGAACTGATCACAAGGTCATTGGCAGGTAAAGGGCTGTTGTCATTGATAATTGGCCACGAGTCCATGGACCAAAACTACTTGTTGCCAATCCTAGCTGTCATAGCGGTCCTGTCACTTGTTTTTCAAAGTATGCAGCAATCCTTTAAAACACGATAACAAAGTGTGAAGCTGGATGAACACAGCAGGCCAAGCAGCATCTCAGGAGCGTACAAGCTGATGTTTCGGGCCTAGACCCTTCATCAGAGGGTCTAGGCCTGAAACGTCAGATGTTGTGCTCCTGAGATGCTGCTTGGCCAGCTGTGTTCATCCAGCTTTGTACTTTGTTATCTTGGATTCTCCAACATCTGCAGTTCCCATTATCTCTCATCCTTTAAAACACGTTTTTTTTAAATCTTTCTCTTTGCAATCCACAATTTTACAACAGCACAAAAATAAAAACACCCCTCTATGTCTGAGACAGAGGTGAGAAGACCTTCAGTCCCAGAGATTGTTCTGAATTATGGGTGATACGCTTTCCATTTCATGAAATCTGTATATGTCACAAAACCTGCTGTCATCTCATGCTGGCTTTGCAAATTTGGGGGCAGAAGTAATCAGGGCTTTTATGGGAAACATCACTGAACCCATCTCATGAAAAGATGCAGATTCTGGAGATTTCCAATAAAACTGTAGTGTTTTATCTAATTAAAAGCCTTGAACTTGGAAGGCTGTCCAGAGAAATTGTTGCTTGTCTTAGAGTACTTCATGTACATCTTGGAACATTATTTATTTGGAATTCTCAGTAAGTGCCTTGCTTGTTTTCTTGACCTGTCTATCTCTGTTGCTTCTCCTGACAATGACACATGAGATCAGTGGCTTCCTGTTGTTTCGATTATTCTCTTTATTCCAGGAACAGGTCGCCACCCTGTCTCTGGAGAGCAAAGTTTGAAGATGCCTGTCTGCATCAACCATGGTTGTCTCGCAGATTTCCTCCCACTCTTACTGCATGGCTTAAGCATGTTGGAAGGGTTAACTGGTTGATGGTCAATTTGTTTGTCCAATGCCTACTGGGTTGGGTGGAGGGTGATATGTTTAAAGTCAGCCAGGGTGAGCTGAGGGAATCTGGTGTGGTAGGAGGCTTGGTGTCAGGTTTGTGGGAGTCGGGTTATAGGCAGAGTTGTTGGTCACTGGGATTGTCAAGTCAGGGTCTGGGGTGGGGGATGTAAGTGGCTCACGAATGGTGTAGTTGGGGTGTATGAAGTAAGGATGAGGTCTACATAAGTTTCACTACATATTTAATAGCCCAACCTTTCCTGAATAACTATTTCACTTAGTTTAATTGAACTATTTAAAGTGTCTCATTTTCAGGGAGACTATTCGAGGGTTCCATCAGATATTGTCAAGAGGAAAATTCAATTTTCAGGGCAATTCCTTTTGGAATCTACCATACTGGGAATTCCAGAGAAACTCCCATCTACTCTGTAATAACGACTGTCTGGCCAGTGGAAAATCTGCTCCTTTATGTACTTCTTTGTCCAATTCACGAGTGAACAATTTCCATGGCCAGTAATCAGATATATTTTCTCAAGCTGGTGACATTCCTTTATCATGCACCACGGTCTGCAATAATTTCAATGATTAGTTTCCATTAATCTTAATGTTTCCAAAAGCAAGATATAATCTTTTTACTAGTGCATCAGTTAATCCTTTTCATGTGGAAGTACAAATTTGAATGCAATACTGTAGAAAACAAGGCAGACTGGGAAGGGGCAGAAACTGCTGTTTGTTTACTGATTAAATCATAAAATCTTATCCCAACAAAGTCAGTTCCCACTGGGATTTTAGTTGCACTTAACAGGCCCGTGTTTAATTAGAGTTTATGTGACCCATTTGAATGTAAATTAGCAAATTCCCTTCATTCTTTTGAAGAACAGTTTATTTTTGTAACACTAACTAAATATCTTGTCAAGGACCTCTTATTTTTCTGGTTTCTGATCACATCCCTGTGCTGGCTGGCAGATTGGGAACTGGGTGAGCTGGTGTGATCGTCCATCATCCTGTATGTGACTGGCAAATGAGGCTTCTTGCCGAGAGCTTGTCCTCAAAAAGAACAGGAAATGACATCACCAACACAGGAAATGACAACACCAAACCCAAGGAAACCTAAACAGATAAATAGAAAGTGGGACATAACAATGAGCGGTTCATCGGAGGCTCACTGATGATGTTACCTAGAATGGTGACGAAACGTCTGAAAACTAACCTTCCAGCAGCAAGCAAACTCACATCCAAGACAATTAGCTTGTGGTCTTTATCATCACATTACATTCCAGTTAAAATGTTTCCTGAAAATTGTAGGTTATTTAAATCCAATCTGATGCAAAATTAAATGTCACTTCTGCACCTGTGCCTTGGGGTTTCTCCTCAATGTTTTAAAGCGCAATTCATTTGACACATGAACTGATAGAAGATAGGTCAAGATCAGTTGGTGATAACAAGGTGTGGAGCAGCATCTTAGGAGCAGGAAAGCTGATGTTTCGGGCCTAGACCCTTCATCAAAAATGTGGGGAGGGGAAGAGGGCTCTGAAGTAAATAGGAGGAGAAGGGGAGGCGGATCGAAAATGGATAGGTGGAGAGGTGCAGTGGAAGAGAGATCCCCTGAGGTTTGTCCGGAGGGTGGAGGGTAACTTCTTCAGGTTAGGCATCCTTAGAAGAGGCCCAAAACGTAAGTTTTCCTGCTCCTAAGATGCTGCTTGGCCTGCTGTGTTCATCCAGCTTCATACCTTGTTACCGTGGATTCTCCAGCATCTGCAGTTCCTATTATCTCTGATACAATTTTAACCCCACTGCGAAGCCTCTTCTAAGGGTGCCTAACCTGAAGAATTTACCCTCTTCCCTCCAGATAAACCTCAGGGGATCTCTCTCCCACTCCACCTCTCCATCTATTTTCTCCTCGATCCATCTTCAATCCACCTCCCCCTCTCACCCTATTTATTTCAGAACCCTCTCCCCTTCCCCAATTCTGATAAAGGGTCTAAGCTTTTCTGCTCCTAAGCTGCTGCTTGGCATGCCATGTTCATCTAGCTCCACACCTTGTTATCTTGGATTCTCCAGCATTTGCAGTTCCTAAGATCTGTTGGTGTTTCTTCTAGTTACAAAGGACCATGTCATGATACAGCTCAGAATGAAGTCAATCAGTCCACCTATTATGACTTATATCAATATAATGTTCAACGGCAGTGTTCTACACGATACTATGGTGTTTTGTCCAAGGTCATTGTACAATATGTAAAATATCGCCATCAAGTCGTCATGAACGTATCATACAGGGTTTAATGAGGGTAATGGTGTTGGGAATCTATCAAGAAACTTCTTTCCTTGTCAACTAGTTCATACATGGTCCAGAACAATGTGAGATATTACAACTCCTTCCGTCTCGCCAACAGCCGTGCCCTCCCCCAACACCAGCCCTGAGTCCTACCTTAGCTCAGATTATCCAAAATGCCAAAAATTATTGATGAAGCCTTGGCTCTCTTCAGAATTATATGGCCCAGTATGACACAACATGCTCTTATTCACAGAACATATGGAATGGCGCTGTGCAATTTTTAAGACTGATCACCACTAAGTTCAGAATGGATGGTAGTTTGTTGGGTCGCTTTATTCATGTTAGCCTATAATTTATTCATGAACACAGCCATTGTCAGCACACTTAATTCTTCCTCTGTGGAAATTAAATCACTAAAATCTGTGCATAAATGACAAGCAACTCGATATAATTTTTAATACACAAATTGTGCAAATAAGAATACAGCAATTGAATTGAGTCAATGTATATAGGGCCATTTAAGACATTTAGAGGAAAATTAATGGATATAACTAAGGTCACACTGCGTAAATTAGCTGGGAGTTTAATGTTAGTGTTGAGTTTTGTTACAAGCAGCAAATACAATTACTTCTATTCAGTTAATAGTTTGCTGAACTGCAATCAAGTCTCTGTTGCAACCACTATTTTCTCAATTCAAGGCAATTGGCTGACTCCTGACCCACTTGATGGCGCATAGTGATGAGGTAACAATATCAATAAGTTCAAAAGAAAGGGTTTAAAATCCAGTTTTATTGCATTCAGTTATGGTTAGGAGCATGAGAAATTGTCCCCAACAATATATGACTTATATCTTTTAAACTGAGTAGCTTAGATGAGAAACGGACTGCTTTTCTATTAGAGTACGATGATGTCCTTACAGCTTACTAAAAATGGTGTCTGAAAGTTTTGCAGATTTTCAAATGATCCATGTTCAATGGACTTGCTGCATTATGGCACAGATTCTAAAAAGACAGGCCAAAATTCTGGCATCACACAGGTGACATTCTGATGTAAAGGTACCTGCCTCAACTTCTCACACTGTTTAAAGAAATCAGTTAGAAAGTCAGGTATGTGTGTATTGTACAGTAACATCAGTAAGCATAAAGTCAGTACGTGCAAGTTTTTGGTATCGTGACTGTGTGATTGTACCTCTAATATCGTGCTGGGTAAGGGGTTATATATTAGCTTGGAAAGACAATTGGCTAACTGACAGAAAACAGGCAGTCAGAATAAATGGGAACTTTATTTGTTGGCAAGACGAACCAGTGAGGTGATAGGGTTTCATCCTCGGGCCTCGATTATTTACAAACTTTTAATGACTTGGATGCAGAGATAGAATGTCCTACAGCCAATTTGTAAAGGAAGTAAATATCAATGCAATGAAGAAATAAGAAATTTACAAATGGATATGGATAGATTAGGTAAATGGACCAAAACTTGGATAATGGAGTTTAATGTGGGTATGTGTGAGGTTATTGGTCAGAAGTGAAAAAGGCAATTTATTGTCTAAGTGGAGAGAAACTTCAAAATGCTTTGGTGCAACAAACATGGGTACCCTCGTGCATGAGTCACAAAGTTAATACATAAGTATAACAGATAATAAAGACCAATAGAATTTTGGCACTTATTGCTGAAGCAATGGATTATAAAAGTAGGGAAGTATAGTTGCAGTTGTACAAGGCATTGCTGAGGCCATGAGGAGTACTGCATACAGTTTTCATAGATCATAAAATCCCAACAGTATGGAAACAGGCTCTTCAGCCTAACAAGTCCACACTGACCCTCACAGTATTACACCCAGACCAAATCCCCTATAATCTGCCTAAGCTACACATCCCTGAACACAATGGGCAATCTAGCATTGCCAATACACCTGGCCTGCACATCTTTGCTCTGCGGGAGAAAACCCACGCAGACACTGCGAGAATGTGCAAACTCCACACAGACAGTTGTCTGAAGGTGGATTCGAACTCGGGCTCTTGGTGCTGCGGGGCAGCAGTGCTAACCAGTGAGCTACAGTGTAACCACTTGTTTTGGTTTTGGTTCCCTTACTTGAGGAATGACGCAATTGCTTTCGAGGCAGTTTAGACAAGGTTTACTAATTAATTCCAGAGATGAAAGGCTTGTCTTATGAGAAGCAATTGAGCAGTTTAGCCCTAAAATTGCTAAAGTTTAGAAGGATGAGAGGAGATCTAATTAAGGTGTATAAGTTGCTAAATGGATGAATTTAGGTTTACAGATTTTTTAAAAATCACTAAAGAAATTCAACAAATATGTCAAGAAAAATAGTGACTTAAGAAACAATAGCATTGTCTTGGTAATATGCAGAAAAGATGGTTTACTCCAACAGTGCAACTATAACAAAATCTATTACACCCACACGAGTATATATTTTCAAAATGTTTGGAAGCTTTTCATGATCTTTGTTATTATCTTTAAATCTTTTGAGAGGATTAAGAATGAATGAGCTGGTGCTAATAAAAGGAGGATTTGATGGAAAATACTCAGCTTTGATTTGAACACTGTCTCAATTCACAAATTTCGACAAAGTATAGCATTGAAAGTCCACATCAGAATAATTCTGAACAGCATCCTGAGAGGAGTTTGATTACATACATATGGGTATAGGCTAATCATACAAAGCTTTGAGAAGCTATTACAGTTACTAGATAAGGGGTGATAGTTGTGGTGGTAGGTCTTAAGTAACACTTTTTAGATAAGTCTTCTGCCAACAATTCATCTTGATCTTGAACTCTGGTAACTGATTATGCTGGTAAAACTTAATCAATACACTTGTCATTCACAGTGTGTTACACAGAGGGTAGTAAAGAGCTGTGCGCAATAATGTCACGTGTCTCACTAACTCTCAAAAACAAAATGAGTTCAGTGAACAATTCCCTGATGCTCAAAACATGGATAATAAGGGGAACTCATATGGATAGATAAGACATCATCTACATTGGCTTTCAGTTTAAACTGCTTTAATCTTGACACTGTGATAATTATCTGATAATAAAAAGCCCATCTTTGCATTCTCATTGAATTTATAACATATATTCTTTAATTCTCAGACTATAACAGAGCTAAAGAATTCTGGTCAGTTTATATAATGAAATAAAGATCTGTAGAATTGTTTCCTTCAAACCCTGGACTCCGCTTATGCTGATCGATATTGTTTTGAGGTACCCTTTTCACAATTTGTTTTCCTACCTACCTGTGCCATGTCAGCCATCTTGGATACAGTGCAATCAGTCTCTTCTTCCAAATCATGGATTAGGATTGTGAATATTTGAGCACTGATCCATGTGGAACTCCACTCGTTAGTGTGCTACCTGAATTTCATCTCTTTCGCATTTGTTGGAGCAGGGATAGGGATCATACATATTTAACAAGATTGAAGCAACATTATTGCAATGGCATGCAAGCCATATCTTGCTTCAATGTCCAAAGGCAAAGAGAGTATTTTTTCTGACCCATTTTCTCTCTTGTCACTTCTGCTCTTGTGAATGGGATAGACCTCCTTATGAGTTTGCCAGAGGAAAGAGCCAACAACCTTCTGAATAGAATAGAATAGAATGTCCTTTTTTGCACTTGTACTCCAGCACAGGAGTACAGTGAAAGTTTTTGCAATGGCTGCTTTTTAATAGCACCATCTTAGATTTAAAAAAATTCCCAGATACAAACTTTGCAGCGTAAAAAAAAATGTTGTTATACAAAAGAGGATTAAAAGGTTACCTCTCCCAAGTGACTGTGCATCACGTACTGGACTGACAGACAGACAATGGATTGCATCCCAGTCTGTTTATGCTCCTATTTAATGGCTCTAGGTGCACAGTTTTCAGCAAGGGTCACTGGATCGTGATCAGGCTAAGGAATTTTGGCTCATTTCTCTGTTTCTTCGCCCAAGGCCTTGGGGTGGAGAGTGAGTAGCAGTTATATTCAAACAGCTGTCAGCCAAGTCAATGCAAGTCCACAGATCGGTGTGGATTAAGGCCCTCGAATAGTATACTATTAATGATGCTCAAACAATTTCATTTGTCACCCAATATAACCCACCTTTCATGCTGCTATATGTCAGCTCCTTACAGAGGAAAATTATATCTAAAACAAGAAGCAACTAATTATCTCACTGAGGAAACCATTGGGAATTTCGCTGCAAACTTAGCTGAAATTATCCAGAATGTACCTGATGAAGTGTAAAATAATTAACAAAATATTTAACAAAAGTGATGTGACAATGCAAAATGGAAAATCTTGTTTTTAACCTGGGGCACAATTGAAAATGGTGGCACTGTATAAAGTGCTTATTCACTGTGATCATTTTAGACTTAATTTGTATTGTGTAAACCAAAAAGTGTGAAAACTGTAACATTCAGGGAACCTGAATGCAACTTACGTTGGAATATCAAATCTGCCGAGCAATAGGGCAGAGTTTTTTGCAAGGCTTTCAGTGAGACATCCTAAATCATTAAATGTTAACTACAAAGCAGTTCAAGGATTCAAATCAGTTGGAAATAGTAAAATGGTTTGAGTGAAATATTGAAGAATGAGCTCTGTCCAGAACATTTGCTGCTATGAAGGTGCCTGAAGTAACTGGCTATGTGTAAATCGGGTTTAGGAGTATGCCCCATGAATTGTTTGATAGATCCTTCAGTTAGGAATCATTAGGAGATTTCAGGCGCAGTTGAAGCAACCAAGTATTGAGGTTATAATCATGGAAAAGTCCAGGAATCTGTGGCGGTTTGGAAGAGGGCTGTGATCCATTCATAACAGTGTAGCAGGGACTGGGGGTAAAAGAAGCCCACAAGCATTATTTGCTTTGTATAGGTAAGGAAGACTAGAATTCAGAGAGACCTGAAGGCAATTACTAACTTGGTAAATCATGCTGTTTGTGAGGGGGAAAAAAAAAACACAGGAGTGAGCGTGGAGATCAATTCTTTTAGTCCCTGTGATCTCTCTCAGCTTTTTTTTGTTTAAAACTGATTAGTGGTTTCCCAGCCCACTTATAAACATAAAGTTGGCAGTCTGGTCTGGGATCATTAATAAGTTCAGTGTTCAAAAGACAATCTTACTGAGGTTGACATCTTTATCTGTCTGGATTTTCAAATATCAGTTTAAAACCAAAAATCACAAGAAAATTGTGTTTCCATTATTCTAACTTGAGTTTTTTTGTAGCTTCTATTGTGGATATTAATCAAGAAAAAAAGGTGCAATAGAATGCACAATCAGGATCTCAAGATTAGATTAGATTCCCTACAGTGTGGAAACAGGCCCTTTGGCCCAAAAAGTCCACACTGTTCCTTGAAGCATCCCACCCAGACCCATCCCCCTATAACCCAAACACCCCTGTACACTATGGGCAATTTAGCATGGCCGATCCACCTAGCCTGCACGTCTTTGGACTGTGGGAAGAAACCGGAGCACCTGGTGGAAACCCACACAGACACAGGGAGAGTGTGCAAACTCCACACAGACAGTCGCCCGAGGCTGGAATCGAACCCGGGTCCCTGGAGCTGTGAGGCTGCAGTGCTAACCACTGAGCTACCATGCTGCCCTGAATGTTTCAAAGAGTTTACCAGGGAAGGGGCGAGGGGAAGAAGTCTTTTGAGGTATAGTTGCCTTGCAATTTCAGAAATGTGAAAAGTTAATTTTCATACACTAACCTCCCTCAAAGTACAGTGTCATAATTAACCAACAGATGATGAACCCTATAGGCCAAGACAATGGCATGAACGCTGATGACATTGTTTGAAATATGTTGTTAGGTTTTTAACATATTGGCTGCAAAAATGGACTTGAGCTCAAAATAGCTGGGGCAGAAGCGGTGATGTTTGTGACATATAATTATCCTTCACCTGGTGTTTCCAATTAGGTAACACTTAAACATTGAGCTGTTAGATAAAAATAATCATTGAGCTCTTTGCTAAATTTAAATCATAAGAGTTTGCATTTGGCATTAAGTGCATTGCTGAGTGGCTGTACTGCTGATTGGGGGATGCAACATCTTTCTTTAATTCATGTTAATCTCTTAAGTAAGCTTGCAACTCTTTAAAGTTTAGGTGCATAATGACTAGAGTTTTGGTTTGACCTGAGAAAGATGGAAGGTGACACAAGAAGCAATGAGTGAGCAAATGAGTTTTTCTTTCACTGCACTGGTGGCCTCAGTGCAAGAGATGGAAAGGAGGGCCGGAGTTATCATCAATCCACAGGAGGCTAGGAGATCCTCTAGACAAACTTTGCAAAGATAATGAGACCAGATAGCCATTGCATTTGATGCCAGAGGTCTAGCATTGAGGACCTAGATGCATAGTTTAGCTATCTGCTGTGTAGTCAAAGACAGTGAATTTCATATCCTTCTGATAACACCATTAACCTGTAGGATGACTTAATGCATTTTCTCTCTCTGTTGCCCTGGCATCACTGACCTGCCAACTGTCTCGCAGTCATGACTTACATCTAACACTCAAAACTCTACCTTCCCCCACCACAGGACTGCCATAAGCCACTCACAGTCATCCCCCAGTTTGCACACACTTCCAGCTATTCAGTTATAACAGCTACATTCCCTAAAGCTATCACATCTCACTCTGTAATGCACTCCCTTCTATCATGCCGGAAAAGATAATCAGAGACAGCAGCAGGAGGTAGACATAGTTGCAGGGTTTGACCCAACGAACAGACAGTTGTTATAATCCAGTTAGGAGGGTGAACTGTTTACTTTCCATGTCTCTCACTCCCATTGACCGCTAGATAGTTCCAAATTAATAATGATTATTAATCAAATGATATCATATTGTTTATAACCTCCTTTCAAAAACAATTCAGCCACCAATTAAAATGTAACAAATAAACAATTAGGTGATTCAAAACAAACATGTATTTGGGGCTGAACTTCAGAATTAGTGGATTGTTGTTTGATTTGGGCTGCTTTGTGACCCTGCAAAGTCAATAATGGGACTTCAAGATTGATTAGACATTTCTGGAACAACACTTTTTTTTAAGATGAAGGGAAAAATTAAGTTTGAGAAGGAGAATTTTGTCTCAATTTGCAATTTAAGCTTTGATCAGACTTGATTTAAGTCCTTAGATGAAGATAGCTCTATAAACCAGTGATTCTGAGAAGGGAAGGGCATTGTAAATCAGGTTACATTTAGAGTAGAGAGTTAGACTTCGTCCTAGAGCAGAAGTGTTGGGATTAGAGACTGGAGAGGTCACTTTAAGTTGAACATGTTCAAGTATGTTATGTCTCGTGGAAGAAGCTATCTTCAGTTCCAGTCTAAACACTGAAGTCACACATGTTTTAAAACTACTGAGGAGTGAGAGATGGGGACTGATGTGAGTATTGTAAGTGTGTTTTGGGTACTATACAAAATCTGTTTGTTTATTTTTCAATTTACAAAAGAGTGTTTTAGGATTAATAGGATTATACTTACATTGTGTGTTCAAAAAAAAATTTAATTTGCATTATAAATAACTTATTTTATTTTATTTTATCTTTTTTATTCATTAATAAACTTCTGTTTCACTGTTAAAACAAATTCTGGAGTGCTCCATGCTTGTGTTTCAGTGACAGACCATTTTCTTAAAACTATAGCAAAACAAAATATAACTCATCAAGCCAGGTGTCAATCTGGGATCTGACTGCTCTGTGTCATGTCATCGTTTGGGATTGTAACTGAAAACATTAAATTAGAAATCCCATTGAAAGGAAGAGCAGAACTTGAAGGTGGGACACTCAGACAGCAATGGAAGTTATTTAAACACTTAACAAACTTGAATGAAACTGCAGATTGGAAGGTTTATTTCCCACTCTCACGAGAAACCTTTCAATCCCACTGCAGACTATTAAGGTCATAGCAATTAACTCCATCAGAAATGACTTTCTTCATTGCAGAAATATAGGCTTCGCTCACTGACTAGGGCAATGTTTATTGTCCAACCCTTATTCGTCTTTAGAAAGTGGTCGTGAGCTGTCATTTTGAATTGCTACAGTCCAGGATTTTGACCCAGTGACAGTGAATGAATGACTATGTACTTCTAAGGCAGAACGGTATATGGCTTGGAGACCAACATATCTGATTGTCTTTTCCTTCTAGGCTTTGGAGGTCATGCATTTGTAAGATGCTGCTTCCAGAGCCTTACTGAGTGTTTGAAGTATACCTTGCAACTTATGCATTCTGATGGTATTTTAAAGGGTGTTAACGTTGAAGGCAGTCGATGAGGTGCCGGTCAAGCAGATTGAGTGCAGTTGAGGTTGCACACATTTAGGTAAGTAGAAACCATTCCATTGCACTCCTGGTTACATTATTAGGAATTCAAGTGAATTAAAGTATTAACTGAATGACAAAATTTCTGTTGAATAAGCTGACATTTGTGTGGTTGAAACTATTATGCCATTAAAACAGGTCAAGGTTAAAGGAGTAAAATGTTAGCGCAAAACATTTTGGGATTCTGCACATTCACTTTTGCCTCAGGAAAAAAAAATCAGTTTTTTCATCTTTTGAAATTTATCATCCCTCACATCTTGGCAAGTTGAATAGAGTCAGTTGAATTGCAAATTGTGGGTCCAAGGTCAATATATCAAATAACATTCTTTTTATTTATCATTTCTTTCATTTTCGTATGATAGAGCCCATTTGTAATTTTAGGTTTCTATATGTAGCATAATTGCCGTTATGCTAGCAATGGCCTTTCTTGCATAATTCTGGTCTCCCTGCTATAGGAAAGATGTTATGAAACTTTAAAGGGTTCAGAAAAGGATGTTGCCAGGGTTGGAGCTTAAGGGAGAGGCTGAATCGACTGGTGCTATTTTCCCTGGAATCTCAGAGGCTGAGGGGTGATATTATAAAGGTTAATAAAATGGTGAGGGGCATGGATAGGGTATAAAGATAAGGTCTTTTCCCTGGGTTGGGGGAGTCTAAAAATACTGGGCATAGGTTTAAGATGAGGGGGAAAAGATTTAAAAGGGACCCAAGGGGCAACTTTTTCAATGCAGAGGGTGGTGCATATATGGAATGAGCTGCCAGAGGAAGTGATAGTTGCAGGTACAGTGACATAACTTAAAACATATTTTGATGGGTAGATGAATGGAAAGGTTTGGAGGGATATGGGCCATATTTAGATAAATGATTCTAGAATTATTTATGATATCTGGCCAGCATGGACGAGTTGCACCGAAAAGTCTGTTTCTGTGCTGTATATCTCAATGGCTCTAAATGGATATGCACATCTCTCAAGGAGGGTATTGCTATTGGAGATGACTATATGGAACAGCATGCAGAACAAGCTATCATTTGAATCAACAAAGACCAGATTGCTAGAGGAATATAGTATTTATCTGTGCCACTGCATCTTTGTAGGTCTCACTTGGAGGAAGTGATGACCCTCATTTCTCTGTATGAGGAGAAGAGCACGAATTGAGGCAAGACAACATGCTACCAGGGGAATAATTTGGCATCCTTTGATTTATTCCAGAAAAATACGGTGAAGGACAGAACTGGAGCAAGTTCTTGCAACCATTTGTATTTATTTTCAGTCATGCATTACAAGCACGTATCTTCCAATTAAAGAATCAGTTTATGTCAATTCACAAGTCTTAACTGAATTTTCAGTTGTTGCCCACAAATTATATACAATTAAGCATAATTAATGTACAAGCAAGATTCCTTTATCTTTAAATGTTCAAAATTGCAAATAATATAATACAAAACATCATTAATATTTGCACAGCATTATGTTGCAAAAGGACTCAACAATTGCTTTCTATTAGCATTTAGTTTTATGAAACAATTAAACTTTTATCCATTCATTTGATTTAGAGGTTTGCTTTCAGTCAGCATTTGTTTAAAGCCAATGTCAACAGCCAACATGATTAGACTGTAAATATTTTCAGTCACACCGTTCTTAGAATTAAGCTCATCTCACAGTGAATGAATGTCAATAAAATCTTCAGTTAGACAACCTTTTGCCTTTTTACAGAACCTTGTTCAATACATTTGACAAATGGAATCCTGCATTCACAGACGAATTACTAATACTTCAGCAGATAAAGTACTGCTAATTGTTTTAATTTTCAAAACTTGCGAAGCCAAAAGACATTACCCATTTTCATCCATGATAAATGTTACGAAATATGCTCAAATATTAATACAATGTAGAGTTGGAGCAACACGGCAGGTCAGGCAGCATCAGAGGAGTAGGAGAGCCATTGTTTCAGGCCTAGGCCTTGCAAGGTTATCATATGAAGCATTACTAACATGATGATTTCAAAAAGAATGTATCTTTCCCGATGTTTTGTTTTTAGTGAGGTTGTTGACTTGCTGGCCAAGTTGGCTTGTTCTCATTCAGACATTTCATCACCCTGCTAGGTGAATCATCAGTGGATCCTCCAGTGAAGTGGTGTTATTCTGCTCCACTTGGAATTTATACTGTTTGGTCCATTATGGTGAGTAGTATAACTTGCGGTTTTGATCTGTATGGGTTTGTATATAGGGTCTAATTCTATGTGTTTGTTGATTGCATTACGGGTGGAGAACTATGCCTTTAAGAATTCCTATGCATGTCTATGTTTGGCTTGGGCTACTATGATTACGTTGTCCCTGTTAAATTGATGGCCTTCATTGTTTGAGTGTACTGATATTAAGGAGAGTTCAGTCATTTTGCTGCTAGTAGATGTTCATGTATTCTGATGGCTAGTTTCTTTTCTGTCTGTCCGATGTAATGTTTGTTGTAGTCATTGCATGGTATTTTGTAAACGATGTTGGTCCACCACTGGGAATCATGATGGCCCACAAGGCCACAGTCACACTGCAAAAAACATGTCCAAGGATTAATGACCCCAATCCCACAACATGCAGAACCAACGTGTTTTACAAAATACCATGCAACGATTGCCACAGACATTGCATCAGGCAGACAGAAAGGAAACTAGCCATCAGAATACATGAACATCAACTAGCAGGAAAATGGCACAACAAATTTTCCCTAATATCAGTACACTCAGACTTTGAAGGCCTTCAGTTTAGCTTGGACAAGGTAACCACAGTAATCCAAGCCAAACATAGAGGCATGGTTCTCCACCCGTATTGCAATCGACAAATTCATAGAATTGAACCCCATGTACAATCCCATTCAAATCAAAACCAGAAATGACACTACTCACCATAACAGACCAAACAGTGTAAATTCGAAGTGGAGTAGAAAAACACTACTTCACTGGAGGCTCCACTGATGATGTCACTGGGCAATGGTGACGAAACAGCTGAACAAGAACAAGCCAGCTCAGTGAGCAAGTCAACAACCTCATCCACAACCCGAGCTACAGATCTTCGCAAAAACTTTGAATTCTTTTGCGTTTTGGCCTAAAATAAACATATTCCACTTTTTCAGATGCTTCATCATGGTACTTAACTCCATTATATCAAAACTGGCATCCGACCTGAGTGCCCACTAGTTCAATTGATCCATCAAGCATTATGATTGCTGAATTTCTGGACATAACATTTTATTTCTCTGGTTGTCTAGCTCAGTTTCCCCAAATTGGAATAGTTTTCTAGAAATGGGATTGTTGATTTTTAGAATTATTCCAGTCCTAGGGTGGAATTATTCTAGTCCAGGGGTGGCACGCTGGCTCAGTGGTTAGCACTGCAGCCTCACAGCGCCAGGGACCCAGGTTCAATTCCGGCCTTGCTTCCAGTCTGTGCGGAGTTTGCACATTCTCCCTGTATCTGTGTGGGTTTCCTCTGGGTGCTCTGGTTTCCTCCCACATTCCAAAGATGTGCAGGCTAGGTGGATCGGCCATGCTAAATTGCCCGTAGTGTTCAGGGGTGTGTGGGTTATAGGGGGGTGAGTTTGGGTAGGATGCTCCAAGGGGTGGTGTGAACTTGTTGGGCCAAAGGGCCTGTTTCCACACTGTAGGGAATCTAATCTAATCTACTCTGTGCATAATATTTCAAACAATACGTTTACAAACCCCACTAGTCTGTCACTGAGGTTTCATATTCTACTCTTATCTTATTAATAACACAATTCTGGCATCCTCCGGTATATCTCATAAGATCTGAAAAATGTCCATAATGAAAATTCCTGGAAGATTTTCTTTGATACCAATAAAACTTCGTGGAATCTGCCTTTGGTTGAGCATGGCCTATTTTCAGCAAAACTGACTTCAGTGAAAAAGATTGCTCTTTGGAAACATTGCTTGGGCAATAGGCAAATGATAATTTGCATGGTTTTCCTTCTGCATCGTCTGCCTCTGGATAGTTCCAGAAACTATTCTCTGAAAAGTGTTCCTCTCTAGAAGCAGAGCTTTCATGACAACTGATTAATGCTTCCTTGAAAATGTGGCCATAAAACAAACGTGAAAGATTTTCAAAATTAAATTGTAAAGCTGTGGGTGTATCCAGTCTTAATAAGTATTTCGTTCTCCAAAGCCCCAAGCAACTAACCTAGTTTTAACTTTAAGTTCCATTTGCAAAGACTTTCACAATGCAACAATACATATGTCACAAACCTGGTTGCCACTTCAGTGAATCCTCAACAAATTTAATTCTTTCCAAGTATTTAATTCCCCAGGTTTTGCCACAATTATTAATTTATTTGCATGTCTATTGACAGCTACCAGAGCTGCTATTCTGAGATTTTCCTCTGACCTTAATATCAAGTGTGCTACCTATCATCTGTACTTTCATGTCTGTTGGGAATTTTTCTACCAGATCATTCTGTTGCACTCGGAGTGTCTTTCTCTTAGTGATCATTTTCTAACGTGTCATTCCTGAACATATCGTTAGTCCTTGTCCTGTATATCTTTAATCTCCATTCTTGTACTCTGTTTCCCAAGGCATGAATATGGGTTCTTGACCATTAGTCTGAATATCCAGTCAATGTTTAAACTTAACAGTAACTTTCTTGCACATCACACAGTTGTGGCATCTTTCCAAATCAGTAAACTCTTCTTGAATATCTACTGTGCAAGTATGCAATCTGAACAACCAATCTTTGAATGTGACAGCTGTGTCCAGTTTGACATGATCATCTTTATTTATGATATCCTGTTCCTTAGTATCTCCTTCATGAAACATATGAACACTTAAGGTACCTTTTTTTAACAGATGTCAACTGCTCAGTGATTTACCTGAATTCTGAGCAATGACTCTTTATGGTTTAAATGTCATGTTTGATAAGTACTGTTTTTCCATTCTAACAACTTATGAAGGCCTTGCCATTTTCTGTGGTCCTGTCTTTAGCAACACACGAAATCTCAAATTTAAATTCACCCTCTATTGTTCTGAGTTTTCTCTGAGACCCAAATCTTGATAAAAAAATCTTTCTCCCTGCCAAATTAACTGGCCAGATTACATAACCGGTTATCATGATATATTGTTCCACAACCATAAATGGATTATTGGTCAATTTTCTGATGATGTTGATCAGGGTCACATTTACAGTTCACTCAGATAAAGACAGTAATGCCTCAAACTTAATTTTCTATTTACTGGTCTTCCAAGAGCTGCTTATGGCAGAGAGCTTTCAAATCTTGATGAGGTAATATGGACAGCCACATTCTTTTATTCACAGAAAACAATCCAAACTCAATTTGAACTCTGACCACTCCATGACAGACTGACTGTCTCATCTACAAAGTTCTAATTTGCATTCAGCATCTGCCATTTGCTTTATAATAAGATCTTTTACAAACTTGCTAGAGCCAATTCTCAGTTATTGACCTCATTAATCATAGAACTCCTGCATTGTGGGAGCAGGCCATTTGGCCCAGCAAGCCCACACTGACCCTCAGAGCATTCTACTCAGATCCAACCCCGTATCATTTCCTTGCAGTCCTGCATCTCCCATGACTAATTCACCTACCCTGCACATCCTTGACACTACGGTCAAATTAGCATGGCCAAAATACCTAACCTGTATATCTTTAGACTGTGGGAGGAAACCAAAGCACCAAGATGAAACCTGCATGTACACAGGAAGAATGTGCAAAGTCCTCAAAGACAGCTGCCTGAGGGTAGAATCGAACACAGGTCCCTGGTTAATAACCAACTCCTGGTATCTATCTCAACATAATGTTCTTCCCAGTGATAAAGCATCTGCAGAGCCTTTTGATCAGGAACCAAACTGCAATGAACTTCCATGCCTGGTCTCTCAGTTGAATAGAACTTGATCGGTCTGATTTCTTTTTAATGCAAAGTGCCCCCACAGCCAGAAGCTACCTTTAGCTCATAATTCTCAGCTCATGCCTCCAAACTAAAATTGACAGAAGACTAAAATAAAAGTAATGAAAACTCAACAAGGGTTCCAGAAAGGTGAACTTGCAAGCCAGTCAGCACCTTTTCCATATACAATTTGAACTGCTGCTTTTAAAATGTGACATTCTTGCCTCTAACATGAAGGGAACAAGAGAAAACCCTTTGACGCCGTGATTTTTTTTAAGCAACACTTAGGTTTTGTATTACCATGTGACTATTTTATCCAGCATTGTCAATCCAAGACCTGATTTTGTTTTTCTATTCAGTTTTGTTTGAATTTCATGCCCCTTCATTCCATCAGTCTTCAGTTTCTATTCCCCCCTTTAATTTTAATAATATAACCATTACAGAATCCCCACCTATTGACAAACTGTGCATTATCATAGGCCGGATATCCCATGAAAGTATAAAATCAATTGCTGTAAATGCAGGCAAATGACTAACTGTTTGGATATGGATCAGCAGCAGAAGTTTCAGCCCATATATGCCTCGGCTGTTGAGGCCATCTTCCATATAGTTGCCACTATTTCTTACAAAAACCTAGCTACTTCTGCCAGTGAGGCTTGAAGTTTGGATCTTCCTGGTTGATATGACTTCAATTCAATAATGAAGGGTTTGTTTAATGTGTGAATCATTTGAGGATTGCAGCCACTTCTCACTGAGAGTGATACTTCATCCACTGAGTGATGCTTTAGCAATAATTTGGGAAGCGTGTGAAGCTTGACCAATAATGACAGGAAAGCTAGAAAATTGATCAAGTCTGGAAAGTGAATTATACCTGGTTGTTTTGGGAATCCAGTGTTCTACTTTTAAAATGGCTCACAGTAGATGAAATTTTCTTACAATTAGGTCTTTATTAGAAGACAGATTGAAATGGAATAAAATTATACTAGCAAATTATGCAATACTGAAAGCACAAACTAGAGGACCAGGGTGTTTAGCAACTTTTCTCATCTTGACTTACAGGGTCATTCAGGTCTTGATCTGGACATTTTTTCGTTGCTTCATTGCCGCCAGTTGTATCTGTTAAAGGTCTCACTTCTCCATATGGCTGCTATTTCAAACTGGCTTTGGAACTAAACCAGTGTTACCCTACACTGAGAAAGCACCAGACAAACCATGTTCTGCCACATCTTACTGCTCACTTAGACCAAAACATGTTGTGAGAACATGGGGACAATTCAAGGCCATTCTGCCCCAGTGACTAATCTACCATTCAATTATTTCATAGCTAATCTATACCTTAACTGTTCCATCTACCTTCGTTTCATACACCTTAAACATTGCTGCCAAGAACAAGACAAATCAAACTATTTTCAACTTACCTCAACTGAATTATCCTTTTTTTTAAGATTAAAATTTTATTCTGCACTCCCATGACACAGGAAGTAGTTCTAATGAAGAGTCTACATTAGCTTAAAACTTTAACTCTGAATCTCTCCATACAGATGTCTAATCTGCATAGTCCCAGGATCTGCTGTTTTGATATCAGATTCATAGCATCTGCAATTTTGCTTTTACGTTAGAGAGAATGGTTACTCTCTTTCTACCATATTGACTTTTTTGATTTTATTTGTTCTAATATTTTCTTAAGCTACTCAGTATCACCTTTTGCTTTTTAAATGTCCAGTGAAACATCTTGTGAGGTGTTATTTCATTAAAGGTGTGAAATGAATGCAAGTTGATAATTGACCGTCTTCAGAACATTACAAATGCAAATGCATGTGTGCAAATACAAAAAACAAGTGCTGTAACTGATTTAATTTTTGATGTGAGGCCACTAGAATATTGTATAATGGCAAAATACGGTGGATACTGGAAATCTGAAGCAAATCTGTCAAATGCTGGCAAAATTCAAAAGGTCTTGCAGCATCCGTGCTGAGGAAAACAATTAATATTTCCATCTGATATAACTTCTTCAGAATCTGAAGTGCCATACCGGACTCAAAATGTTAACTCTGTTTCTCTCTCCACAGATGCTCCGAGACCTGATGATATTTTATTAACTTTGTTATCTAGTTGCCTCGAATCCATCATCCAAAGTGCGACAGAGAGGAATTATTCACCCTGACATTCGGCATGAACTGAGTTCTGAGGAAGGGTCACCGGACCTGAAACGTTAACTGATTGTCTCTTCACAGATGCTGCCTGACCTGATGAACATTTCCAGCAATTTCTGTTTTTGTGTCTTGTGTGTGATGTTTGATGTATGCCACAAGGCAGCAGAACATGAGTTAAAGGTTCATAATCTCAGTCACTGCTAGTTCCGAAAGAGCAGATCTAACGATTTTTAATTGAGAATTACCAGGATGCTGCTGGGACTGGAGTGCTTCGGTTTATAAAGGTGGATTGGAACTTGTTTCATTGCATGTGTAAGTGGTTGAGGGACGACCTTTATAGATGTTTATAAAATCTTGATAGGCATAGATAAGCTGAATAGCAAGGGTCTTTTCCCTCACTTTGGGGGTGTTAAAACTAGGCATACTCTTCTGTAACAAGAAAGTTTTAAAAGGGACCTGAGGTGCAACTTTTTTACGCAGAGTAGTTTGTTTGTGGCATGAACTGCCAGAGACAATGGTGAATGCAGGCACTGTTACAACATTTAAAAGACGTTTGGGTAAGTATACAAATAAGGAAGGTTTTGAAGGATATGGACCATATACAGGCAAGTGGGAATACTTTAGTTTGGGAACATAGTTGGCAAGGACTATTTGGGCTGAACGGCATGTTTTGACTATGTATGATTCTGATGATCATGCATACATGATGATCAAAAAAAAAGTCTAATGACCATTGAGGCTCCACACATTTATGACCATATATGTTCCCTCCTCTCTCGCTGCTTTGTAATTTCTTGTAGAGAGATAGAAAAGATGGACAAAAAGTAATTCAGTAAAATAAATAAGCTGAAAAGTTCTTCTCCATGTCCCTTATATAATTCAAGTAAGTCTAGGAAATTGTGAAGCTCCTTTGTTACGGTGGACAGCATCCCTGCCCCTGAGTGTGAAGGCCCAGGCTTGATTTTCCTCTAGAACTTCAGCTAAGGAACATGCTTTTGCAATGTCAGCAAACAGGTTAAGTATCAATCTGTCAATCCTTCTAAGACATGCTGATTTGAAGTAGCTAGTAGGGATATGTTGGATTCTTAGTCATCCATATGATGGGAAGGGTGTTAGAACTGTGAGCTTTTATTCCTACACTCTCTGGTCCATTGGGTCCGTCATAGAAGAATCATAGAATTGCTACAGTGTGAAGGCAGGCCATTCAGTTCATTGAATCTCCAAAGACTATCATTCAGATTCACTTCATTACCCTATCTCTGTAACCCTGCATTTCCCAGAGCTGATTCACCTAGCCTGCTCATGTCTGGACACTATGGGCAATTTAGCATGCAGACGGAACCCACACAGATAGTCGCCCGAAGCTGGAAGCAGATCCAGGACTCTGGTGCCCTGAGGCAGCAGTGCTAACCATTGAGACACTATACCACCCCGGGTCTACTCTGGAAATTGCTAACCCAAGGCAGTTCCAACAAGAGGATGGGTGTATCAAATGTTTGTTGGAAAGAAAATACACTACAAAAATTCTGCAAAAACAAAGCATCCCAATCTTGCCGATGCAATGTCTGCAGTCAGCAGTAACCCAGTTTCCCTGGACTTGTCCAGGATCAGACAGAACAAGGTGATCAGTATACTCTGTCTCAACCTCCAGTTGCTAATTGGTTGAACCCTTCTGAGTTAGCTAACTATTTTTCACGGGCAGGCTTTCTTGTGACCTTCTGTTTGAAATAAGTTAGACTCTGTGTGTTCAAACTTTAACTCTATCCAAACTCCAGCAATTTGATCAGTTTTAGCAACAGCAGTCATCACAAATGTATCATCTACTGTTGTTGATTTTTTTTCTGGAAAGAGACTTTTATTTCTATTTAATTAACTTTGAACTGAGGCTTAGTTTGTTCATGCTGTTGCCACCTTTGATCAAGCTGACAAATAGTCCACATTATCACCTAGAGCCAGAGAGCTACACTCCACAGAAACAGATCCTTCTGTCCAGCTGGCCCATGCTGCTCAGATATCCTAAATTAAGCCAGTCCCATTTGCCAACATTTGGCCCATATCCCTCTAAACCGTTCCTATTCATATATCCATCTGGATGTCTTTTTAAATGTCGTAATTGTACCAGCCTCCACCACTTCCTCTGGCAGCTCACTCCATGCACACATTCCACTCTTCGTGTAAAAAAGTTACCCCTTAGATCCATTTCAAACCTTGCTCCTCTTACCTTAAACCTATGCCTTCTAGTTTTGGACACCGCAACAGAGGCAGTCGGAGTACAGGTTCTCTGCTGGGTCACACAGTTATTTAGATTTACTTTTCCGTTTTCGCCTCCTACATGGCCTCTACTTTGTTGCTCTTCCACCTTTTTTAAAGTGCTGAGATAATGGGAACTGCAGATGCTGGAGAATTCCAAGATAATAAAATGTGAGGCTGGATGAACACAGCAGGCCAAGCAGCTCTCTGATGAAGGGTCTAGGCCCGAAACGTCAGCTTTTGTGCTCCTGAGATGCTGCTTGGCCTGCTGTGTTCATCCAGCCTCACATTTTATTATTTTTTAAAGTGCTGTTGTTTTGATCTTTTCTTTCCAAAGCTCCAAAACAATGCAATAGCTTACAAAACAGTAATTATTGCTCCAAACATTCATCCTGATCTGTTTTTAACAGAATTTCAGCCTTTCAGGCATACTGTGACATTAATGTTCTTACAACACTTAATGAAGCACACATTCCTTCAGAAAGACACAAACATGAAGATTGATTAATTCAACATTAATCTTCCTAATAATTAGGTCATGATCTGACCATTGACTTTTCAATCGAGCAGACTTCATATATTTCTTTTTTCCTATTTTACTTCGGTTAACTAGCAATTTTTAGGCCAATACTTCAAGCCATTACCATCAGTGTCTATTGTTCCTGATTGCAACCTACATGTAAACTGCATGTGTCACAGCAGCCCTGATGACCTGAAGGAACTCTAAGAAGGAGTTTAATCTGGTCATACTGGGAACAGTAAATTAAATGTCAGCTAGATACATCAGCAAGAATTATACCAATTAAAATCAGCATCATTTTTAGAGAACGTAGATGGGGCTTTAAGTTTGAAATGTAGGGCTCCAGATCCAGATGGCCCTCAATTTTACTTCAACAGTTTTATCACTGCCGGAGGGCAAAATCTGTGCAAGAAATGAGGTTTCAGCAGCAGGATTTAAGAAGCAATCTGCTACAAAGGAAAAAGCTTTTCATCAAAGTGGCTTTCCCCATGTGCATGCATTACAAACACCCAAACAAAGGATGCAGGCAAATTATTGTATCAAAAACAGATAGAACTCGACAGCATTAGAGCTTAAATGGAAACAAGGAAGCCAGGAAATGTAATTTAAACCATGAAGCCAACTCATCTGCTGTGCTCACTGTATTAAACCTTTTACTTTTTGTATTAGGGGAAGTTACATAATTAGATGCTGGGTGGCAGAGAGGGGCGTTTGTTTTTTTTTAGGAACTAACAACATAGTAACAACTCATCCATCCCAACAGGTCCACACTGGCGAACAATCTCTGCAGTGCTTTGCCTATGAAATCTCAACTACATCCAGCAATGTATCCTCGTTTTAGTTTGTCCTTCTGTTTACATAGAGTATCCAAGTTGAATTTGGAGCAGTTGAAATATCAAATGGCATTCTGTATGAATCTTCCTCTCTGTGCATTTTCCTTGACTGTGCCAATACACAGCCAAGCATTTTTGAGAACTGCCATTATTCTTGCTAGCATGAACAAAATGTGAAACAACAGACCCTAGAAATTTGATGGCATTGCATGTCCAGTTGTTTGGGCATGAACTGGGCATCTAAGCAATGGATATGGCAGGTGGGGTACAGATGGAGGCATGATGGTCATTTATTTTTTTTAAGGAAGGAAAAAGGGGAGTGGAGTTCCGAGGCATATTAAGATAAAATGAATTAACCAACATGGTGCTTCTAAGGAGAGTTACTAGCCACAATTTGACACAGTTGTGTAAGGAGATGTTAGGATAGAAGACCAAAAGCTTGATTAGAAGTACATCTCCTCATATTGTAATTGAGCAGATGGAGGTAGAGGGAGAGCATCATTTATGCAGGGAATTGCAAAATTGAGGACCTGGGCACTGACGGCACTATCAATGTTGGAGCAAAGAAAACTGGGAATGCACAAGTGACTTGAATAGGAGTACCACAACAATCTCACAAGGCTGGAGGATGTAATAGATATTGAAGGACTGTAAAGCAAAAAAAATGAGAATTTTAAAGTTGAAGTTTTTGGGCTAAGAGCCTTTTTTTTACTGAATTTTGGGTAAATGGGATTTGTATTATGTTTTCTTTTGTGTAAGTAACTGTACAGATGAAAGCAGTCATTCTGAAACCCACATGGGAAATTGGGTTTAGTTACTTATTCGTGTGATGTGGGCATCACTAGCAGCATTTAGAGCCAGAGAGTCATACAGCTTGGAAACAGACCCATTCGGTCCAAATTGTCTATGCCAATGAGATATCCTAAATAAATCTAGTCCCATTTTCCAGCTTTGACCCACATCCCTCTAAACCCTTCCTATTCATTTACTGATCCAGATGCCTGTTAAATGTTGCAATTGTACCAGCCTCCACCACCTCCTCTGGCAGCTCAATCCATACACACACCACCCTCTGACTGAAAAAGTTGCCACTTAGGCCCCATTTTAATTCTTTCCCTTCTCACCTTAAACCTATACCCTCTGGCTTTAAGCTCCCCACCCCAAAAAGAGAATTTGTCTATTTACCCTAATCAGGCCCCTCATGATATTAGAAGTCTCTATAATGTCACCCTTCAGTCTCTCATTCTGCAGGGAAAATAGCCTCAGCCTATTCAGCCTCTGTCTGTAGCTCAAACCTTCTAACCCTAACAACATCCTTGTAGATCTTCTCTGAACCCTTTCAAATTTCATGATATCCATCGTATAACACGGAGACCAGATCTGTGCGTGGTATTCCAAAAGTGGTCTAACCAAAGTCCTGTATAGCTGCAACATGACCTTCCAACTCCGACATTGACTAATAAAGGCAGACATACTAAATTCCTTCTCCACTATCCTGTGTACCTGTGACTTTGCTTTCAAGGAACTATGAACCTACAATTCAAGGTCTCTTTGTTCAGCAACATTCCCAGGACCTTACCGTTAAGTGTGTAAGTCCTGCCCTGATTTGCCTTTCCAAAATGCAGTTCCTCATATTTGTTGCCCATCCTAAATGCTTTACATCCCTGTTGCCTTGAACAGCTGCAATCTTTGAGGTATAGGAATACCCATTGTGCAGTTAGGAAAATAATTTCAGGATTTTGAACCAGTGACTGTGCAAAAATGGCTATATATTTCCAAGTTGGAGTGTTGCATGAATTGGAAGGGAACTTGCAAATAGTGCTGTTCCCAGCTATCTGCTGCCTTTGCCCTAGAGACAGTTGGAGGAGACTTGGTTCATGAAATGCACGCTGTCGCAGTATGTGTCAGTGTCTTGGGATTGAGTGTTGAAATAATTGACAGTGTCATTAAAAAAAGACTGCTTTGTCCAAGATGGTGTCAAGTTGTCTTGTGTGCTGTTGGAGCTGCAATCATCTAGGCAAGTGAAGAGTACTCTGACTTGCATCTTTTTGTATGATGGACAGACTGGGGAGGAAGGAGGTAGAGTATTTGCCTCAGAGCTTCTAACCTTGGATATGTTCTAGCAGTTAATGTACTGATATTGCTGGTTCAGTCAGGTTTCTGGTCAATGGTAACCCTGCGGATGTTGATAACGAGGGAAATTAGCAGTAGTAATACTTTCGAATGTCAAGCGGCCATTCTCTTTGGTGATAGTCATTATCTAGTATGTGAGGCATGAATGTTACTTGCCACTTAGCAATTCAAGTCTGAATATTGGCCAACCCTTTCCTGCACATGGATATGGACTGCTTCAATGTCTGAGGTTGTTGTGAATAGTGCTGAACTGTTGTAATCCTCAGCAACTATCCTTACTTCTGACCTCCTAATGGCGTGAATTTAATTGATAAATCAGTTAAAGATGTTTGAGACTAGAACACTATCCTAAGGAATTCCTACATGTCCAGGGACTGAGTAGATTGCTTTCCAACTATGACAACCATCTTCCTTTGTGCTAGGTATGACTGCAACTAGCAGACAGCTTTCCCCAATTCCAACTGAATATAGTTTTACCAGAGCTCCAAGCTCTGTCAAATACTGCCTTGATGTCAACTTATCAATTTCAATATTATTATGGCAATAATAATTAGCTCAATACATTATCAGACAAAAGTTAATAATGAGTTGTGTAAGGAGATAAGAAAAGTGTTGAATAGCTGTAGGGCAAAAAATAATAATGTCGGCCTTAACGATTGAGAGTTGGACAGACGGGATTGTTAAGTGTAGATGGATCAGTTTGTAAAATGTTGAATGTCACTGTGACAAATAGAACTCCTTTGGATTCAATTGGTAAACAGAGAGAGTGTGACTCATGGTGGCTTAAAGGCAGTCAAGTACTTGAGAATAGTACAGATCACTGCAGATGGCCTCGCTGTCAGACCAATAATTTTTGAGGGGTTTAACCAACCCAATTTAGAATAAAGGAAATTCCCACAATAATAATACTAACAATTGTTAAAAGTGTCTGGATTCTTTCCTTAATCAGTTTATTTTTCTTCCAGCAAAGAAAGAAATACTGTTAAATTTCGAGTAAGTGAGATCGGGTGTAAGTTGATATGGGAGCAGAATTGCAAAGTAATTA
Organism: Stegostoma tigrinum; assembly: GCF_030684315.1. Taxonomy (NCBI): domain Eukaryota; kingdom Metazoa; phylum Chordata; class Chondrichthyes; order Orectolobiformes; family Stegostomatidae; genus Stegostoma; species Stegostoma tigrinum. The sequence goes on along the minus strand of NC_081356.1, from coordinate 36,497,768 downwards.
TAATGCATAGGAGCGTGCAATGAAAATCCAAAATAATCATGAAAATTCAAAGCCAAAGGTGGTGCATTCAACAAGTTTTTAAAAAAAGCATCTGCCTTGAATTAAATAGGCTGAAAATTGATGAAACAAGTGAATTCATTCTCATATGTATTCACATACTCTAATTCAAGCAGAAGGAGGGTATAACAAATAACATAGCTTTGTGTTTATAAAAGGAAATTTGACGGCAACTTACATAAAAGCATGCGATAAAATGAGGACTAAGAATGCAGATAAAAGATTGTGTGTAGTTGGAAAGTGGGAAAGATTAAATGTAAATTAGAGATGGAAAAGGCAAATATACATTAATTAAAATAAAGACTTGTGTAAGCTTATTGAATAAGGGAAAGCAAAGTGAAGCGAGGATCGATCTGGAATGAAAAAGGAAACTGGTTGAGAGTATTTGGTAGAGATATTAAATAAAAATATTTGATGTGGAGTTTAGCAGTGTTTATGGAAGTGAGAACATAAATGACAAGTTTTATAGATATTGTAACTGCCAAAAAGTAATTGGACGCCAAAAAAATACATTGAATAAATCACTAGTCTCTGAATGCCACACATTTGGCATTACAAGATGTCAGAGAGGAGATAGTAGAGGTACGAACGACAATCTTGCAATCCTTCAGTCTCATAGTAAGGCTTGCATCCTTGAAAATAGCCAATGTAATGCTTTGTTCAAGGTGACACAATGGGACAAACCCGAGTAACTTCACTAGTTAGCCTCGTGTCAATTGTGTATAATAGTATGAAATTCTGAATTCAAGACTTTATTCAGCTGCCAATATTAATGACAGTTGCATAAAACTGTTTGCCATTTGGATAAGTAAAGGACTGTAAATGCAATGTTAAGCTTGAAAGAAAAAGAAAATCAAGCATTCAGAAAATCCAGGCTTCATAAGAGGATTAAATGGTGATAGATGGGTAGAAAACAGAGTTTGAATAAGAGTATTGCTTGGAATGAAAGTACATCAGAAATTGTCTGAGCTTTAATCTGAACACAGGAGCACAATAACAAAAAAATGTAGAGACAACACATATATAAGGGGATAATAAAATGTGAGGCTGGATGAACACAGCAGGCCAAGCAGCATCTCAGGAGCACAAAAGCTGACGTTTCGGGCCTAGACCCTTCATCAGAGAGGGGGATGGGGGGAGGGAACTGGAATAAATAGGGAGAGAGGGGGAGGCGGACCGAAGATGGAGAGTAAAGAAGATAGGTGGAGAAGGTGTGGGTGGGGAGGTAGGGAGGGGATAGGTCAGTCCAGGGAAGACGGACAGGTCAAGGAGGTGGGATGAGGTTAGTAGGTAGCTGGGGGTGCGGCTTGGGGTGGGAGGAAGGGATGGGTGAGAGGAAGAACCGGTTAGGGAGGCAGAGACAGGTTGGACTGGTTTTGGGATGCAGTGGGTGGGGGGGAAGAGCTGGGCTGGTTGTGTGGTGCAGTGGGGGGAGGGGATGAACTGGGCTGGTTTAGGGATGCAGTGGGGGAAGGGGAGATTTTGAAACTGGTGAAGTCCACATTGATACCATATGGCTGCAGGGTTCCCAGGCGGAATATGAGTTGCTGTTCCTGCAACCTTCGGGTGGCATCATTGTGGCAGTGCAGGAGGCCCATGATGGACATGTCATCAAGAGAATGGGAGGGGGAGTGGAAATGGTTTGCGACTGGGAGGTGCAGTTGTTTGTTGCGAACTGAGCGGAGGTGTTCTGCAAAGCGGTCCCCAAGCCTCCGCTTGGTTTCCCCAATGTAGAGAAAGCCGCACCGGGTACAGTGGATGCAGTATACCACATTGGCAGATGTGCAGGTGAACCTCTGCTTAATGTGGAATGTCATCTTGGGGCCTGGGATGAGGGTGAGGGAGGAGGTGTGGGGACAAGTGTAGCATTTCCTGCGGTTGCAGGGGAAGGTGCCGGGTGTGGTGGGGTTGGAGGGCAGTGTGGAGCGAACAAGGGAGTCACGGAGAGAGTGGTCTCTCCGGAAAGCAGACAGGGGTGGGGATGGAAAAATGTCTTGGGTGGTGGGGTCGGATTGTAAATGGCGGAAGTGTCGGAGGATGATGCGTTGTATCCGGAGGTTGGTAGGGTGGTGTGTGAGAACGAGGGGGATCCTCTTGGGGCGGTTGTGGCGGGGGCGGGGTGTGAGGGATGTGTCGCGGGAAATGCGGGAGACGCGGTCAAGGGCGTTCTCAATCACCGTGGGGGGGAAGTTGCGGTCCTTAAAGAACTTGGACATCTGGGATGTGCGGGAGTGGAATGTCTTATCGTGGGAGCAGATGCGGCGGAGGCGGAGGAATTGGGAATAGGGGATGGAATTTTTGCAGGAGGGTGGGTGGGAGGAGGTGTATTCTAGGTAGCTGTGGGAGTCGGTGGGCTTGAAATGGACATCAGTTACAAGCTGGTTGCCTGAGATGGAGACTGAGAGGTCCAGGAAGGTGAGGGATGTGCTGGAGATGGCCCAGGTGAACTGAAGGTTGGGGTGGAAGGTGTTGGTGAAGTGGATGACTGTATCGGCGCCGCCTCTTGCTCCCCAGAGGAGCTCGAACAGTTCATCCACTTCACCAACACCTTCCACCCCAACCTTCAGTTCACCTGGGCCATCTCCAGCACATCCCTCACCTTCCTGGACCTCTCAGTCTCCATCTCAGGCAACCAGCTTGTAACTGATGTCCATTTCAAGCCCACCGACTCCCACAGCTACCTAGAATACACCTCCTCCCACCCACCCTCCTGCAAAAATTCCATCCCCTATTCCCAATTCCTCCGCCTCCGCCGCATCTGCTCCCACGATAAGACATTCCACTCCCGCACATCCCAGATGTCCAAGTTCTTTAAGGACCGCAACTTCCCCCCCACGGTGATTGAGAACGCCCTTGATCGCGTCTCCCGCATTTCCCGCGACACATCCCTCACACCCCGCCCCCGCCACAACCGCCCCAAGAGGATCCCCCTCGTTCTCACACACCACCCTACCAACCTCCGGATACAACGCATTATCCTCCGACACTTCCGCCATTTACAATCCGACCCCACCACCCAAGACATTTTTCCATCCCCACCCCTGTCTGCTTTCCGGAGAGACCACTCTCTCCGTGACTCCCTTGTTCGCTCCACACTGCCCTCCAACCCCACCACACCCGGCACCTTCCCCTGCAACCGCAGGAAATGCTACACTTGTCCCCACACCTCCTCCCTCACCCTCATCCCAGGCCCCAAGATGACATTCCACATTAAGCAGAGGTTCACCTGCACATCTGCCAATGTGGTATACTGCATCCACTGTACCCGGTGCGGCTTTCTCTACATTGGGGAAACCAAGCGGAGGCTTGGGGACCGCTTTGCAGAACACCTCCGCTCAGTTCGCAACAAACAACTGCACCTCCCAGTCGCAAACCATTTCCACTCCCCCTCCCATTCTCTTGATGACATGTCCATCATGGGCCTCCTGCACTGCCACAATGATGCCACCCGAAGGTTGCAGGAACAGCAACTCATATTCCGCCTGGGAACCCTGCAGCCATATGGTATCAATGTGGACTTCACCAGTTTCAAAATCTCCCCTTCCCCCACTGCATCCCTAAACCAGCCCAGTTCATCCCCTCCCCCCACTGCACCACACAACCAGCCCAGCTCTTCCCCCCCACCCACTGCATCCCAAAACCAGTCCAACCTGTCTCTGCCTCCCTAACCGGTTCTTCCTCTCACCCATCCCTTCCTCCCACCCAAGCCGCACCCCCAGCTACCTACTAACCTCATCCCACCTCCTTGACCTGTCCGTCTTCCCTGGACTGACCTATCCCCTCCCTACCTCCCCACCCACACCTTCTCCACCTATCTTCTTTACTCTCCATCTTCGGTCCGCCTCCCCCTCTCTCCCTATTTATTCCAGTTCCCTCCCCCCATCCCCCTCTCTGATGAAGGGTCTAGGCCCGAAACGTCAGCTTTTGTGCTCCTGAGATGCTGCTTGGCCTGCTGTGTTCATCCAGCCTCACATTTTATTATCTTGGAATCTCCAGCATCTGCAGTTCCCATTATCTCTGATACATATATAAGGGGCTTTCCCAAAAACAAAAGAGAATACTGAAAAGTGGTAAAATGGACAGCCAAGTCACTGGCTCGTCACCTTTAGCCACATTAAATTGTAAGGTTTGGGAAGACATGTTGAGGTTGTACATGGCATTGATGAGGTTTCTTCTGGAATATTGTGTCCAGTTCTGCTGCCCAGTCAGAGGAAGGATATTATCAAGCTGGCGACGGTTCAGAAGAAATTTACCAGGATGTTGCCTGATACGGAAGGTTTCAGTTATCAACAAAGGCTGGATAGGCTGGGATATTTTTCACTGGAGCATAGGAGGCTAAGAGTTTAAAATAATGTATGGTACAGATAGAGTTATCTGTACCATTCATTATTTTAAACTCTCGGCCTCCTATTCATTAACTCTATCTGTACCATTCATTATTTTAAACTCTCGGCCTCCTGTTAGTTGCCTTTTCCCTATGTTGGGGGATTTCAAGACTAGGGGGCATACATTTAAGTTGAGAGGAGCGAGATTTAAAAGAAGGCATGAGAGGCAATTTTTTTTATATAGAGGGTGGTTTGAGTATGGAATGACTTTCTGAAGAAGTGGGAGATGGAGATACAATTACAACATTTAAAAGGCATTTAGATAAGTACATGGACAGGGAAGGTTTGGATGGATGTGGGCCAGGAGCAGGCAAACAGGACTAGCTTAGTTTGGGATATGTTCAGCATGGACTGGTTGCATGAAAGGTCTGTTTCTGTACTGTATGACTATCTACAATCATTGTCATGTCATTAGTCATCACGTGCTGACAGTATTTTTTCAACTGACCAGTTATGCTTCATGTGAACATGCTTATGTTTTTCTGCATGCACCATTGTTTTACTTTCCCCTCAATCCCAAGGCTGCTGCTCTTGCTGCTGTTGTTTTTGGAGACTTTGACATTTCTGCTTTTTAGCCTTTCCAAGTAACTTCAGGTTCTTGCCTTTTATCTGATCTGAGAAATTTTAAAATGGACTCTTTTTTTGCCATGGTCTCACTGAAATTAATTTATAACGCACCCTATCTCTTATATTTCCCACCTCACTTTCCTGCAAAAGTGTATTTACTAAAGCTCAGCTATTAATCTGTTAGCTTGATGCTAAAACACCAGCTACACCTGGCAAGGCAGAATTTTCATACAAGGCAGAATTCTCGAAGGGGCTTTCAGACTTCACCTCGAGTTGTGATTTCCAGAGGGGAGAGTAGCACGTGCGATGGAGAATGCAAGTGTGTAAATAGTGGCCCTCCTGAACAACATGGAATCAGTTGCACCAAGTACCTGCATTGCTGCATTTAACTGAGCTTGTCTGGACTTCAGATGTTGCTGGCAATTACAGAAAACCGTGACCGACTCATTGTCACTGACTGCATGTTCTAGGCCAGTGTTTTGAATGGCTGCCTCAAACTGTACACAAAGGTGCTGTCAGCAGAAACAGAGGTCACGTGACTGACAAACCAGTTCATAAGCTAAGTAGAATTCTATTTCTGCAAGCATACCCTTCTTCGTAAAATCATAATGAAAAGAAATATATGTACATTCATAGATATCTCTGCAAACAGAGCGATATGTTGCAAATGCTTTGGAGTAGCTGAAGATTTCTTCCTGAAGCTGTTTCTAAGTGTAATTTGGATGAAATCCACTGGTACTTTGTCTTTCCTACACAGCTGATGAGTAAAATTCTGATAAGCAAAGTCAAGGTGTTCTTTGTATCAGAGATAACAGGAACTGCAGATGCTAGAGAATCCAAGATAACAAGGCGTGGAGCTGGATGAACGCAGTAGGCCAAGCAGCATCAGAGGAGCAGGAAAGCTGATGTTTCGGGCCTAGACCCTTCATCAGAAAATAGGAAAGTGGATGTGAGGAATGTTAGATCAGCCATGAACCTATTGATCTACAGAGTAGGTGTAAAGGGCCAAACAGCCTGTACCTGTTCCTATTCCTTTTAATGTTTTGAATTTTTCAATAACAAGACACCATTTTCAGTACAATGATGAACATCCTTTGAATAGTGGTAGATCAGGTCTACTCTGGGGCTTTCTGTCTCCCACATGAAAAGAGGGAGAGAGGATACTGTATGCAGACTGGATGTTTTCCCTTCTAACTATCCTTGGCACTTAAAATTTTAGAACTCTGCATCTCAAGCAATCAACAAACTGTTGTCACGCAGAATTCCTATAACTTGAAAGATTCTTAATGACAGACAATTTTCTGCCTCTCTTTGCTTCCATGCAACAACATTTGTATGGCACAACTTAATAATATGCAGCATTTGCTTTTCCAAGTTGCAAAGCACTTCTGTTTTTCAGTTAAAGCACTCCAACTTCTCTGGCAGTTTATAGCCCAAACTAAATGCAATCACTTACATTTGTGAAGCTTGAGATGTTGCTCAAAGCATCAATTTGACATTCAGGAGATGCTGTCTTTCTTCAGTTATCATCATCATTATCATCATTCTAAGTCACATATCACTGATCACCTTTAGGTCTGATGGTTTCAATTTGTTATATGACTTTGTGATTCCTCAGTCCTCAGCTAACATCTTTCAAGCAGTCAACTCTGTCACCTTAGTTTGCTTCTTTCTGGCTAAACATGTGCAAAGTGATTCAGCTTTTTCAGTGAGAACACCGCTTTCCTGACACTGGACATGCGGTTATAGACTTGCTCACTGAGCCGGTGTGTTTGTTCACAGACGTTTCATCACCCCGCTAGGTAACATCATCAGTACGCCTCTGGGGAAGCATCGATGTTCTGTCCTGCTTGTTCTTTTATATGCCTTGGTTTGCTGTGGGGGTTGGCATCACTCCTGGCTCTGTTTTTCAATGGTTTGTATATCAGGTCCAGTTAAATGTGTTTTTTGATGGAGTTCCCGTTGGAATTCCCTGGCATGTCTCTGCTTGGCTCTTGCTATTATGGGTGCATTGTCCCAGTCAAATTTGTGTCCTCCTTTGTCAGCGTATATTGAGACCAGTGAGAATTGGGCCACAACACCGCAGCAGTCTGGAATTGTCAAAAGCAAAACAGGAGCACTTACATGGAGTTTTTGAAAGGAATAGATATCCAAAAAGCACAACCTGCCATTACCTCTGTGACAAACCACAAGAAGAAGACACGACATGGCCAGACACATTAGTCACCCTACTGTACATCAGAGACATTTTGGAGGTGGCCACAAGGTATCAGACCCCTAGGTATCAAGGTAACCCACAAACCAACAGCCTGTGACAGCTATTGACCAATGTAAAGGATCCCATATGTACAACCAGTAAAACATACGTAATATACAAAATACCATGCAAAGATTGTGAGAAACATTACATAGACCAAACTGGGAGAAAGTGACAATAAGCTTACATGAACACCAACTAGCCACCAAGAGACACGACCAATTCTCCCTGGTCTCAATACACAGACAAAGGAGGACACAAATTTGACTGGAACAACACATCCATAACAGCATGAGCCAAACAGAGACATGCCAGGAAGCTCCTGGAGGCCTGGCATTCCAACTGGAACTCCATCAATAAACTCTTTGAACTGGACCCAATATACAAACCACTGAAAAACAACCAGAAATGATGCCAACCATCCTGGCAAACCGAGGCATATAACTAACAAATGGGATAGAACACAAACACCTCAACAGAGGTGCGCTGACTATGTTACCTAGCAGGGTGATGAAACATCTACAAACAAACAAACCATCTCAGCGAGCAACTCTACATCCTTATCCACAACCTGAGCTACAAACCTTCTCAAAAACTGAATGCGCTTTCTTATTTCCACCATATGTCCTCCAATTTTTGCATGCTACCTTCTGGCCTTGGTACTTTTGGTGTCTTTTATGCAATTATTTCTTCCGTTTTTTGTCCAATTTGCTATTTTCATTTAACTGGGATTGTATCCCAGCCTCATCTGTTCTCCTGTTAATACTAGCTGTGCCTGATGACTGACTACCTGCACATGTTGACAGCCTTCTTGAAAGTAAACTTCTCCCTTCTCAGTAGATGTGCTGACAGGGCAGAATATGTTATGCTCAAGGCAATCCTATTTCTGATTCTGTTGCCCAAACTCTCAGGATTCATATATCTATGAGATCCTATACTGATCAATACCGTGCCATCCCCATAAGTAACATTAGTCTATGATCCAATGCATGTCTTCAAATCTTCCAAAATCTCTCCTGAATAGCTTTTCTGCTCCCCAGTGATATCAAGGGTGTAATATGGCTTGTAGCAGTTTGTTTCCCAAGCACTGATAGCGGGGTTTGAACTCTTAAAGGCTCAAATGGGGAGGTAATGGCCTTGTGGCATTGTCACTGAACTGTTGACACAGATGATGCTCTGGAGACCTGGGTTTGAATCCTGTCATGGCAGATCATGGAATTTGAATTCAATAAATATCTGAAACTAAGAGTCTAACGATGACCATGTATCCAGTGGTGATTGTCATTTAAAACCCATCTGGCTCACTAATGTCCTTTAGGGGAGGAAACTACCATCCTGACCTGGTCTGGCTTAAATGTGACTGCACACCCACAGCAATTTGGTTAACTCTTAACTGCCCTCTGGGCAATTAGGAATGGGCAATTAATGCTGCCGAGATAGCAACGCCCTCATCCCATGAATGAATAAAGAATTAAATTCTTTCTGATGCTGTTTCATTGTATTTCCACTGATTGGGGGTGGGGGAAGTCCAATTCAGCCTCATCATCTTTAATTTCCATCATAGCAGAGAGTGGAAAATTTATAGCCATTTTGACTTGTGCAGTAATTCAAAGATGCAGACTGGGATTACAAAGTGTGGGGCTGGCTGAACACACCAGGCCAAGCAGCATCTTAGGAGCTCAAAAGCTGACATTTCGGGCCTAGACCTTTCATCAGAAATTTCTGATGAAGGGTCTAGGCCCAAAACGTCAGCTTTTGTGCTCCTAAGATGCTGCTTGGTCTGCTGTGTTCATCCAGCCCCACACTTTGTTATCTTGGATTCTCCAGCATCTGCAGTTCCCATTATCTCTGATCACAAAGATGCAGCCTGCTTCTTCTGGTCACTGGCTCTCATATCGGTCTAAAAATCCACATATTTTTAGCTGCAGCATCACTAGCAACATATTTCAACAAATGAATTTGGCTGTCAGAAATGACATACAAAACTACCTGTAACAAAAGTAGACATGACTTGACCATTGGCAAACCAACCAGTATAACAAGAGCAATTATATTTCCTTAAACAGCCAATATGATGCAAGTTGTTAAACTGCTCTCACTTTATCAATGCCTTTGATCCAAAGTAACAATTCAAGATATTTTATTTGTAATTGTGTAAACACGCACATTTATAGCCAGTATGTTGTAGATGAATACTGTAAGGCACAAAATATTAATTATAGCTCCTACTTCCCGAATCAAAAATATTACTTAAAACACCATATCCAGCAGTTTTGAAATTTCCATTAGTGCATGTGGTCTATGATTGGTGCTCTTCAAAGTTTTAAGAGGGTAGTTGAATACAAAGCCATTGCAGCAAATAGCAAGAATAGAGTAATTAGAATTGTTTACTGAATTCTCGAATATTGCTATTGGCAGTTTATTGCTTCAAACTCTGGTAAAACTTGAACTCTCTTAAAGAATGATATGTGCCAAAATGTATAACATTTGACCATGTGGAGACATATAAAGTGCCTATTTTGAAGGTCATGTTGCTTTCATTCCAAAATGTACCATGTGGATACCAACAATATGCGTCACTCGTGATTTTAGGAACTGAAGACAGCTGGAGAAATAAGGATTGATGGTATGTTGACCAGCAAAAACGCATCAGTGCAAAAATCGCAAAGACAGCACACAGCTGAAATTAAAGCCTAATAACACATTCCAGCCATGCCTGACTATAATGGAAGGTGAGGTAACTGGAAAAAAAGACTTTCTGTCAGTTTGTGTTTAGTTTAAAGGCTTCCTATTATCCTGGAAGTCAATGGTGTTGTGAGAGCTCATTTCTCTGACCTCACCCAGGTTCTTGTCACATCCTGGTTTGTGTGGTTTAACTGTTCCAGAAAGCTCACTCCAGATGTATCTTTTCCTCTGATCTGGTAAATATTCTATGTTTCTGACAGAACAACAATTCCTTAGGTGGTTTACAGTGTGCACTCTGGACAGCGATTACTGCAACTGCCAAGCAGTGTAATAAGAATTGATGCTAATTGCATGTGCCTGCAATTAGTGACAGAACATTAGCACATTACTCAGGTCCTGTTATCCTGAAGGAAAATAATTAATTGTATTCTTTTTCCATGCACAATATGGGTTACATTGTTATACGATGGGTTGTAGCAAGAGTCACTATGGATTTTAAAAGGAGAAAACCCTCTATGAAAATATGGTTAGCTTTTGACTGTTTGGAATAATTATGCAATCATTTAAATTGTATTGGAAAAATTTGAGTTTATTTTGATTTGACTCATCCATGTCAAAAATTATACATAATACACTTCCCTTGGCATCATCAAAGGTAATTCCCCTGACAATCAATTGCAGCTTCCATTTTTTAATTACATTTATAATTTTATATTTCCATGGTTACATAAAGCAGAGCATCTTAAACTTTGTTTTTCATGAAAAATCTGTGCCCCTTAAGATAATATAAGTCATTGCTGAGGAGGAAGAACACTTTCTATTTGCTTTACCTCCCTGAATGAGATTGTCAGTTGAAAGGGGTTCTGTGAGTTTGATCTGCAGCTTTGCGAGAACGCATTTAGAAATACTCATTTCTGAGGGTGATCAACCAATGCTTCATTCTGTGCATCATCCAGCATCTCCATTCTTCAATGTCATGCCTCCTGCTATTCCAGCTTGCCTATTTCTCAGCTCAATCAGTTTATGCCTATTCCAGTCCATACTTATCACAATAAAATTCATTCAATTCCAACCCGATACCTACAGAGCTTGAACAATTTGAATTTCATAAGTCAATGCTAACTCTAATTGCCTGAGGCAATGTGGTTCCCCAAAATCTTCAGGCTCACTTAAACTATTCATGTTTGTTATTGCTCCCTTTTTAGATTGAAATGATCTTTTTATTTTAGCATCACCAATATAAATCCACATTTTATAAGACATTGAATTAGAATTAAAATCCCCACAGTGCGGAAACAAGCCCTTCAGCCCCACAAGTCCACACTGAACCTCAGTACATCCCACCCAGACCCATTCCCCCTGTAACCCACCTAAGCTACACAGCCTGAACACTATGGGCAACTTAGCATGGCTAATCCACCTAACCTGCACACCCTCGGACTGTGGGAGGAAACTGGAGAACCTGGAAGAAACCCACGCAGACATGGGGAGAATGTGCAAACTCCACACAGATAGACACCTGAGGCCAGAATCAAACCTGGATCCCTGGTGCTGTGAGGCAGCAGTGCTAACCACTGAGCCACCGTGCCGCCCCCAATGCTATTGTTCTTAACTTTCTCAAATGTATTTTATTGAACATAAGAGGTTTACAAGGCAAGAGGATGTCAATCAACCCTTCATAAATTGGATAGCTCTTTGCAACAGCAATTACTTTCCAATGTTCTTCCCTCTTAACTCAATCTTTCACTGCTTCAATTAATCTTTTCATTGAAGTTTGGATGATCTATTACTCCAGAAAAAAACATCACTTGCTTCAAGGCTTTTCTGAGTAAAAACAAGACTCCTAATTTTCCTGTCTCATTTCCTATATCTTTCATATCTTTTCTCTGGTGACTGGAGCTGCTTTAGATTACAGCCTAACTATAGCTTTTTGCAAATTTATCATTCCTTCTTTGCTCTTAAATATTACATCCTCATTTGTCAAACTCCCTTGCCCTGAGGCATTTTAATAACTTCATCCATTTGTAAGCATGTCGATGAGGAGTTATACTTTTAAATGTAAATGGATAGAGGATTGGCGGACTGGCAGAAGGCAGAGAGTGGGGATAAAGGCATCTATTTCAGAATGGCAGCTGGTGACTGATCGATTTCTGCAGAGCATAGTGTTGGGACCTCAACTATTTGCACTGTACATTAATGATTTGGATGAAGGACCTGTGGTGATTGTTGCTGATGATAGGGACAGGTAGTGTTGAGGACAAGTTGAGGCTGTAGGATGTCTTGGACATTGTAGACAAGTGGACAAAGAAGTGGCAAATGGAATTCAATGTGGCAAAGTGTGAGGTTATACATTTTGGTAGGAAGTATATAGACACAGATCATTTTCTGAATGGGGGAAGGTTTTGGAAATTTGAAGCTCAAAGAGACTTGGTAGTCCTTGTTCAGGATTCTCTTAAGGCCAACATACAGGTTCAGTTGGCAGTCAAGAAGGCAAATGTAATGTTAGCATTCATTTTTCGGATGAGTAGAAAATAAGAACAGGAATGTACTGCTGAGGCTGTATATTGTTGTGGTCAGACTGCATTTGCAACGTTGTGGGCAGTTTTGTGAGCCGTATCTAAGGAAAGATGGGCAGGCATTGGAAGGGGTCCAGAGGACACTTATAAGAATGATCCCAGTGATGAAGAATTTGTCATATGAGGAGTGGTTGAGGACTCTGTACTTGATGGAGTTTAGAAAGATGAATGGGCATTACATTGAAACTTGAATACTAAAGGGCCTGGGTAGAGTGGATGTGGAGAAGATGTTTCCACTTTTATAAACGATGACGACCCAGGGGCACAGTCTCAGGGTGAAGGGATCACCCTTTAGAACTGTGATGAGGAGGAATTTCTTCAGCTAGTGGGTGGTGGCTGTGGAACTGATTGGCATAGCCAAGCGTTGAGTGCCTTTAAGATAGAGATTTGTAGGTTCTTGGTTGGTAAGAGACTCAAGGTTTAAGGGAAGAAGGCTTGAGATTGGGGTTGAGAAACATATCAGCCATGATTGAAAGGCAGAGCAGACACGATGGGCAGAATGGCCTAATTTTGCTCTTATATCTTATGGTCTCATGAATGACTAGTTCTCTGCCCTGTTGCAAATTCATCTGGCCATTTTGCCCAAAATACTCTTGTCAAAGCTCACATTGAGCAGCACATTGAGCTGTGGCCACTCGCACTCAAAGGAAAATTTGAGACCAAGGACCAAGAGCTAACAAGAGCCATGTGACTCATGCTTGACATGAGACAAAATTGAGGATGCAGGGATTTTCAATAACAGCAATTAATGTTTTGAAAAATGTGGTTGCTATTATATAAATGCACCAAGGTGCTTCACAGGAGCGCTATCAGTCAAAATGTGAGTCAGTTTGAGATGTATTCAAAATGAACATCTTACCTTGTAGAATCAGAGGATGATACAGCACAGGAGGAGGCTAGCCATTCATCTGCTCATTATTCAATTAGTGCCACTTCCCAGCTCCTTACCTACATCCTAGGATAAGTTCTTTCTTCCAGTAATGATTCAAATCAGTTTTGAAAGCAATTATGAAATCTGCTTCTACCACAGGCTGAGGTAGCAGTGCCTCCAGATCATCATCTTTACCCTTGGTGGTACATGTGGTTGACAATTTTATTCTAAAATATCAGAAAACAAGTTTAGTTATGTGCATGCAGAAAAAGAGAGTATTTGGTCTGTGTACAAAACTGGTTCAATAGTTTGGAGGGTAGAGATTAGAAGCAGACACCTTGTCTGCTTCCACTGAATTAAGTGTGTGTCCAGTTCTATTTTGAAGCTTATTACTGAATCATCTATTTCTACGACTCTTCTTTCAGGCAATATTTTCCATGTCATACCTCAGTAAAATACAGCAGAAATATATTCACCTCTCCTTTGGTTCTTTACCATTAAATATCTCTCTGATTAACAATTCAGTCACTGCAACCATTTCTTCTTATTTACTCCACTGGATTTATTCAGGTATTTGAATATTTCTATTTAATTTCCTCTGAATCTTTTCTGTTCAAAGGTAATTATAAAAAAAAATTAATATAAATGTCTTCAAAATCGTATGTTATAGAGATGCTCTATATCTCACTACTGTCCTTCTTGAAATTATAAACATGAGTGAAACCAGAACCAGGCTACAGATAGTTGTGCTAATACACTGCTGTATTGACATATCCTCATTGTCGGGTAACCATACATTATTCCAGTAACAAGACCAAGTGGCAGCTTGATGTAATTTTGCCAATAGTGATCCAGTGTTGCAATTAAGGTTCCAATACTACTTTTGTACAAGTTGAGACATAGTACTCTCCTGTCAAGTGAAACTGAATGAACCATTTGGAGACATTTCCTGCGGTTGCTGGTGGATTTTGCACCTGAATGAACCTGACTTTTGAGATTAGTAGGGGGGAGGGGGGAGTAGAAGGGATTAGAGAGACAGGAAATATTGCAGTTTGTTGCTTGCCTGTGCTAGTGCACAATTCTTTCCACATCCCAGAGTACCATAGTACTGGTTGATATTTCTGCCACCCCTCCTCCTCAATCCCAATCATCAAGATGTGGCAGAATGTCCTTGTGGCACCAACTGTTCAACAGATGTATTGCTGCAAACCTGTAAGTTGTTCTGGCCTCTTCAAGTTGACTTTAGGTACGTATCCTGGTAATTAAACGTAACTTCTTAAAACCTATCCAAGACAATTTCACCTTGTCTGTTCGTCCTTTTTCCACTTTCTTAAACAATAAGCCTATATAAATGGATATTCTCTATTATTCAAGATAATCCTGACATCTGAAGTATTTTTTCCCCTCAGAAAACTTTCCTTCTATAGAGAGACAACATAAGACCATTTTTCAAGCAATTTAATTTATTCCATGTCAATCCTTTCAAGAGACAGCTGTGCCACTGCATTTTCATTGCAAAGTACGATAATAACTAATACTAATTTATTGACAGAGGTGAGCAGCGTAAGCTAAGTAAAGAATAATAAATAATTTATATTAAGAAAGGAATTTTAATTGCCTTCTTTCCTTATTGTCCAACTACTTCTTAATTCCAAAACAATGCATTGTGCATTTGACCTTCAATTCACCCATTATGGACAGCAGTCTGTGAATTTTCAATTAATGATGAGCCTAAACTCTGATAGACACATCAAATCCATAGGCTTAGAAGGAAATAGAACCAATGGCAAGTTCCAGCCATGAGCCAACTTCACTACAGACAGCTTTGGAAGATTTTTTTCTGCTCGAAGCAAAATACTGGGCAATTTTTTCATTGTCTAGGGAACTGAAAATTATTTTCTGCAGGGACAGTAGGAACTGCAGATGCAGGAGAATCTAAGATAACAAGGTGTAGAGCTGCATGAACACAGCAGGCCAAACAGCATCAGAGGAGCAGGAAGGCTGATGTTTCAGGCCTAGACCCTTCTTCAAGAAAAGTCCCTTTCTGAAGAAAGGTCTAGGCCCAAAACATCAGCCTTCCTGCTCCTCTGATGCTGGTTGGCTTGCTGTGTTCATCCAGCTGTACACCTTATTATTTCATTACCTTGTGCAGTTTTGTATTTGAAAGTCTTTTAGTACTTGTCTACCTGCGTAGAGTGTGATTGAAAATAGAAAAAGAAGAGGAACATGAGAAAATTGATGTTTTGAAAGAAAAAGTCAGATTTGTTAAAGAAACCGAAGAGATAAGATTAAAGGAGGTTAGTTTGAAAACATCATCTTAGAGCCAAAAAAGATGATGCACTGATGTAAAGAAACATGGCATGTTCTTTATTTGATATTAATTGTCAATAAGAAGGCTGTTTTCATTAAGTGAGCAGCATTGTAACAACTGTTCACTATGTTCACCTTACTGTGAATTTAAGCAGTTGATTATTTCACACCAAGCCTTATCTTACCAAGTGTTGGCTTGACTGCTTTTGAAGAAATTGAGGAAATGTTTGTGTGATAGGTACTAACATACATCCCTGATCATGAGAGTGCTCCTGTTACATCCAATGTTAAGGCATAATAAATTATCTCCCACAAAAGCAAACTGTTTAGCTCACTTACAGGGGAGAATAGGCTGATTAAACCCAACAGGGTACCTGTTAAAGACCTGAATTTCGAACAGGGAATAACTTTTGAGTGTTAATTGAAAGTGGGAAGCTGACACAATCATTCTTCCAGTATTATGGTAGATTCTGATGAAAAAATCCAACCTAGGTCGAAAACCCATTACTCCTTTGTGACAAACAGTATTGTACAGTTTCTTACGCACATACATACATGCATGCTTTAATATGTGTTTGACCACAATGTTTTGGCTGGTGATATCACTGTGATGGACAGCATAAACATCACACTGAGTTGCTGTGAAGAGTTTTTTGATGGTTATGGATTGAATTACAAGTTTGTGATTTCAGTACGTTGTTTAGTCAAATAAAGTGGAGAAACAATTTCAGAAGCAACATGACTGATATATAATCCTCTCCACTTTTTAGTTATTAAAGCTTACTCCGTTTAAATGGGCACAAATTTGACTGAGGTCCAATTTTCCAAACTTCATTCCTGTTGAGTTTGTCAGCTTATTCAGTAGGTGACCTTCTAAAAAACCATAATGTTCTGGTTGTATATTGCATTATATATTTGGGATTGCTATTATATCTTTTGTCTATTATCTTCTGAACAATTCCTGATGCTAAAAACAATGAAAATATAGTTTGATTAGAATCCTTTTCAAGCTTTTCTTCATCTGAGAAGTTGTCTTCAAATTTATTTCTGTGTAGTCAGACATAATAGTGATCATCTTATTGTTCCACTGTGAAGAAGTAACTCATTGTATTTCTTTATTCTTCAAAATGTTTAGATTGATATTGGCAGTTAGCATTGACTAGAAACAGATTTGGACTAGCCATATAAATACTGTGCCACAAGAGCAGGTCAGAGGCTTAATCCTGAAGCAATTAACTCTTGTTTCTCCTCCTGAAAGCCTGCTAACTATTTATAAGGCACAAGTCAGTAAACTGAATGAATACTGTTCGCACACTTGGATAAGGGCATATTCAACAACACTCAAGAAACAACACTATTTGGGATTATGGACTTGATTGGCACATTCCTCATTCACACCCTCTACCACAAATGGAAGGTAGCAGCAGTGTGTAACATCTATAAAATGCATTACAGCAAACTCATTAGCACCTTCCAAACCTATGACTGCTACCTGTTGGAGGATGGATCATTGTGATCATCATTACTTAATGAAGGCAGTTGACAGTTTGTGACAATTTATTAAGTTTAAGCAGTTTAGATATGCTACATTAGTTAATTAGGCAAAGAAGGTATGCAGTTATGACAATTGGAAATTTTCATAGAATCCCTACAGTGTGGAAACAGGCCATTTGACCCACCAATTCTCTGAAGAGCATCCCACCGAGATCCACCCCCACTTTATCCTATCCCTGTAACCCTGCATTTCCTATGGTCAATCCACCTCGACTGTACATCTTTAGACTGTGAGAGGAAGCCGGAGCACCCAGAGGAAACCCACACAGACAGAGAGAGAACATGCAAACTTCACACAGACATTAGCCCAAGGGTGGAATTGAACCCAGGTCTCTGATGCTGTGAGGCAACAGTGTTAACCACTGAGCCACCGTGACACCCCAAATAGTTCATTGATACCAGAGGACAAATAAGCCTTGGTGCAATATCTGTTGATCCCGTTAAAGCTGTGAAAGCAGCATCATGCTGTCTTGTACCCAAAACATTAGGGAACTCTTCCATCGCGGGAAGACAGCTTTTTGATGAGATCTGCTACCTAGGCAGCCTGGTCAGACCTCCACTTCCACACTGAGGAACTTGTTGATATATTTCTAGCAGTTGATCTCTTAAACTGTGACAATCAATTGCCTGAATCCTTTTGGCCATTGACCATGGGACACAATGATGTAAGGCGACCATTGTCCCTTCCTTACCTCTTTATGAAAGTTATTAGTCATTTCTTTGAAGATTGAAATATCTAGGCTTCCCAAACACAGATTAAAGTTCAAAAACAAGTGATGCACAGAATAGGGTTATGGATTCTTTCTTTGTGTACCTCACAACACTCCTCTATGACCAAATTCTCATTGCATTATCAGTGCACAATTAACCTGACCTGAATTAAGGGTTATATGGGATAACTAGCAAAGAAAACAGACCTTTCAGCCCAACCAATCCATGCCAGCATTGGCATTCAAATTAAATCACCTCTTGTCTATTATAAATCTCCCTTTTACAGTTTAGTCTGCCTGTAAGTATGATTGATATTTCTGTGTGATAATTCTTTATTCTCCACACACTGAGGATAAAGAAGTCTGCTTTGAATTATTTATCCAATTTCTTTGTTTTTGATGGAAATGACTTTTCAGTGCGGGCATCATCAAAATATTTTTGTCTCCTCTCGATGCCTTGCTGACCCTCTTATAATCATGAAGTGGATTGTATTCAATTCTTCAAGTTTGGACTAACCATGTTTCTGTACAAATGGAACATTAAACACCTCTGCTTTTCAATTGTATCTATCCAGGAGTAAACCTTCATGCATGAGTTGTTTTTGTTCTTGCTTTATGGACCTATGTAAATACTTCAAATGCTATATGCACTTCAGATCACTTTCTAGCCTTTCTCCAGTTGGATTCATATTTCTTATGTGTGATTTTTCACATTTTTTTGTGAACAATCCATCTTGAAATTTACTTTAAACCTACAACTAATTTGCAAGTTTATTCATGTCTTCTGGGCCAAGATTTTATATGCCCCCCACATTGTTTGTTTCTTGGTGGGCAAAGACAGAAAATAACTTGCCTGACTCAATCCTACTATATGTAAAGTGGGCTGGTGCTGAAATTAGCAGTCCACCCACCACATGTTCCTAACTAAATAAAGTTTCGCTAAGTTTTTTTTTAAAAGTTAATTTAGCCTCAAGATCACTCTGCCAATGCAATGATCCAGTTGGACTGGACAGGTAAGAAATAGTAAGCAGCCTTTTGTTAGAACAACTTTTTAAAGTGGTGGGAAGGATGGGGAAAACCATCTTCAGCATAGGATACCCTTTACTAACTACTCAGGATGCACCTGATTTGCAATGTCGCTTTTTCTTATTCCACTGATTTTAAGTGCCATTTCTCCACTTTTTCCACCTCCTCCCTTATCCTGCAAAACCCTCCCTACTCAATGCCCCTGATATCAATGGAAAGAGATTCCATTCTGCTGCCACCTTAGAGCATATTACAGTCCCAGCATTGTTCATTTCCTAGCTCTGGTGCTGCTTGGATGACTGGCCAATCTGGTTGGCATCTCAAGGGCCAGTAGTCCTATTCTGTGCTAATTTAGCCCACCCACAGCATGTACAGCTTGGGACAGCCTTTGATTGAGACTATCACTGGCCACCAACTTTCCTTGTGTGTAAAATCCTGCTCCTTGTTTCAATCCATCTACATTTACTATTTCTATCTAGTGTCATCCACAAATTTAAAACTTGTGTTTGATTCCAGAGTCTAGATCGGAGACAGCAATTGTGAACAACAGTGGTTTAAAACTGATCCTTATTGGATATGACATCCTGGCTCTGCTGTTCTGAATAGCTACCCTCTACCCCTACTCTCTTCTTTGAGTCTTGAAGTCAGCTAATTATTCATTCTGCTACTTGGCTTTTGATTCTCCATGGTCTAACTTTTATTTATTATTCTATTATCTGGCATTTTAATCAAAGGTCATTTTAAAATCTGATTGTACTACATCTGCATAAATTTTTTTGCAGCAGCAGATAATTAATCTTGTTCATTCTTTATCTATTCTGCTGTCATGGTTTGCTGCTGATGCTTTACCTTCAGGGTATTTGTACTAGGTAAGGAGATACTTATGTCAGGTCCCATAATGTAAGAACCGGATGTGAGTACCATCATGCTAAACATTTTGAATCCCATAACGTCAGTTCCAATAATGTATTTAAAAAAAACTAGTTTTATGATACTGAAAAAATCATTACATGTTTCTTAAAGGTTCTAGTATCTATGTGGATATTCTAACCATGGTCATCAGCGTTTGAGCTAATTCAACACAGTTAGATGACATTCAGTGTGTCCTTCCGCAAGTGGTCTCAGTAAGATTGAGACTGCATCCTTTATAACATCAGGTCACCATGCCACTATATAGTGATGAATTCATGAGCATTTTTTACAAAGTTATATTGCATATTAACTGTAAGATATAACATAAGTTGCAACTTTTTTTATTTGTAGAAGAAAATAGAATTGAACATTGGTTTCCTTCCAGAATGAAAAGCAGTACTGAACTCGTTAACTATTTTCATGCTGTGATTTGGGTTTCTGTTTCCATACTTTATTAGGACTCTTCAGAGATTTAGTATCTGAAGACAAAATGCAGGCAACACATGTAGTGAGTAGTGCAAATATATTTCAGAAAAATCAAAGAATTGCAGTACTAGAGATCAGAAACAGCTATTTCTGATGTTATATTTGGAAAAAAATGTCTATTTCAATGCATTTTGTCCCAATCTAATTATATTAAATATTTATTCCCAGCAGTTACTTAAATTCTTAAGTTTACCTTTGTACTGTGTACAATAACAACAACAGCCAATAGCATTCATATAATGACTACAGTATTGTAAAATACGACAGGATTGAGGATGAACCCTCATTTGGCTGCATTGAAATTTATTTGTGATAATTTTGCTCTTTCACTTAATCTATTTAGCTCTCTTTCTAATATTATTCTTTAAGCTACAGTGCTTTCAAAGCTCCTAGTCTGTGCCATCAGCAAAGTTGGATACATAGATTTCTATATAGCTTTATTCCTATCATTAATAAATGTGGTGAGTAGTTGAGACTCCAAAACCGATCCCTGTGGAACACTAGAAGTTGCATCTCATTTTCTCAATGTTGAGAGGATTTTACATCAGCTGTAAAGTGCAATTAAAACAATAAGGTGCTACATAATGGGATTGAATAAAAACATTTATTGTAGGCTAAGGAATATGTTTTTCCTCCCAGTTTTGCTTTACTTATTGCATCAGCGATTCAGATATATTAAGATGCATGGTATTGTGGATAGGAGGTTTCAAAGATAATAATCATTTCTACTAAAGTTGTCTTGAGCATCACTAAATCTCCCCAGGGTGAATTGCATCATTTTTAAGAGTATACATCCATGCAAGAGAAATCGTATTGCTGATGCAAATCCAAATAACTGCAGACGCTGTTTGCATGGTTGGATTTATGCCCTGCGTGGAATAACGTATCAGTTCATTTGATACCATTCCTGCCACTTGCATTGAAAGATTGTGAGTTCAACTTCCACTTCAGAGACTCGATCACATTATCTTGACTGACACACCTTGCTGTGTGCAAATTGGTTGCTGCATGCCACATATTACAATAGTGACTTTATTTCAAAAAAGATATTTGCTTGATTTGTTATAACATGCTTGGTGATATCCTAAGGTCATGACTGTAAAAATGCAATTTTTATTTAGTTAAAATGTGATTTCCAGACTTCAAAAGGGAAATAGCACAAGTGATGTTTAGATTGCAGACTATAAAAACTGAATAGCAATGTATTACAGAGGATTTAAATTATAAACATGATTTTTATCATTTCAATACTGTGTCAATATACAAGTACATTAGTACACAGGATCTATACTTTGCTGCTATAAATAAAAACTGACGTCTTGTTGTTGTAAGTATTTGTATTGCTGAGAAAGAGATGCTTGTTGACAAAGTTTTTTCCTTGCACCTGTAGTTATCCTAGAGCTTGAGCCTAGAGTTGCCCATTAGTTTCTCCATGACAATGTGCTCGCTGATCATCATTCACTTATCAATCAATCAACACCCCTTTTCACCTGTCATATAAATTATATAAATTGAAGTAAATATAGGAATTGTTGGAGAAATTTAGCAGGTTTTGCAGCATGTATGGGAATCTGACATCTCTTCAGCAAAGCTGTTAGTAGCTAGGAAACTTTGGTATTTATGCTGAAGCTGCTGCTGGTGGTACAGGGTATAAGGGAAGAGATGAACAGGTCGGGGAGGTGGAGCTGAGGGAGGGAGAGAGAGAGAGAGAGAGAGAGGAAAGCTAACAATATGAGAAATATTTTTTCTAAAGAAGAGTCTAGGCCCGAAACATCAGCCTTCCTGCTCCTCTGATGCTGCTTGGCCTGCTGTGTTCATCCAGCTCTACACCTTGTTATGTGAGAAAATGGTGAGCTGTACTGAATGTAATCTGTATCATGTGATAATGGGCCTAGGAGTACATGAGAATGGGTGACTGTGCTAAAAGCAACCCATGTCCTAACAGGAGTGTGGGGTGGTTAAACAATTTTAACTTTAGAGCCTGATTCTGTCCTTCCATGCGTTTTATCCATCCACACCTAATCGTGTTATAATATGTTTTGCTTTTAACACAGTTACTCATTTTCAGGTACTCCTCAGCCTATTATAAATACTCAAGTACTCTTAGCTTTGATTAGCCTACTCCTACTCTTAGCTTTCACTTTAGTAAGCTTCCTTCTATCCTGGCCTGTTATCCATAACCTACCCCTTTCAGATTTCTTGATAATAAACCAGGTACCACAGCCACATCACCTTCCTCAGCACCTGCCTACGGACTTCGGCCTTGAAACTGCTCGACCATGTCCTGAAGCAAACCAGGTACCACAGCCACATCACCTTCCTCAGCACCTGCCTACGGATATTATCTTGGAATCTCCAGCATCTGCAGTTCCCATCACCCCTTTCAGATTTCTTGTTCTCTTACTCTCTCATTCTTTCTTGCTCTCATTTGTGCACCTTTTTCCTCTTGTCCCACCCCCAAACTTTAGCTTCAACATGAAGACCACTTTCTCCTAGCTACCAGACCTACTGAGTTTCTTCAGTGATTTCTGTTTTTCTTTCTGATCTCCAGCATCTACAGCTTGTTGTCTTATATAAATTGAAGTAAAATTTAGCATTCTTGCATTTCCCATGCAAGGTTAATATTCAAGTTCCATACTATCGTTTTTTTTAAGTACAATAAAAATTAGACAACGAACTGCACGTTTGTCATTTTATCTCTAAACCATGTTTTCCGGCAGGTTAAGTCACTCCATTCGGAGCTCCACACTGTTAGCCAGTTCTCTTTCTCTGCCCTTCCTTCTCCCTTCCTCCTTCTCTCTCCCTTAGGTAGGTCATCAAAATGGGTGGGGGTTGAATAGAATTACTACAGATGGCACTGGGTCCAGAGTGGGCAAGTGAGGCAGCCCGGTGTGGGATGCTGGCAGCGGCACAGCATAGGCTGGAAAGCCCAGAGCAGGACACTGGTGAAGGCATAGCCAGGTCTTGAATGCTCTGAGTGGGACTGCGACATGGCAAAGGAAAGTTGGACTGTCTTAAGTAATCTTTTCTCCTTCTTGCCTTATTCTACGTGAATGTGAATGGTGCCATGTATGTACGGCGAAGGTACACACTTTTTACTGTGGTTTTATTCTGAATACACATGTCGATAACTATTTCAATTCAATTCAGCACTGTCAGATGTTATAATAAGGGTTTTAAGTGATAGAACTCTTTTGAAGTTGTTCCTGGGAATTCCAGTGCAATGGAAAAATGCCCCGTTTCTGGTGCAAATGAAACAGAGAAAACAACTATGAATGCAGCCTTGTTTTGAGGCTATAGTTTAAGCCTTTATTTTTAGTTTGTAGTGGCTGCAGAAAGTACTCAACAGGAAACAACTACAATCTGCATCACTAATTCACAGAGCCATGTTAAGCTTTCCACGGCACCATTCTCTGTCTCAAGTGACACCTTTTATTGTGGTGCCACTAAGGTAATGTTGCAGCTAAAATGTACTGAAGGCATCTCAATGTGCAGCTAATATTCATCATAGCACAACAAAAAATTTCAGTACAGCAGAAAACTTTTACTAATGGTTATGCTGTTCCTCAGATATATTCATTGGCAATTAACAACTTCGACACCATTACCTGAAATGTGCAGAGCAACAAGAAGTTATATCAATATGGAATTTTTAATGTAGTAAAACGTCTCCAGGCACTTCAAATAGAATTTGATGCAGAGCTTCAGAAGAATGTTTAGCCGAGCTGACATAGTCTCAGTGAAAGTTTATTTCAAGGACTCTTGTAAGAAAGGGAGAGAGAGAAGCAGAGATTTAAGGTGGGAATTTTGGTGCCAAGAACCATCGCAGTTAAAGGCACATCCTGCAGCGGGTTTGGCATATAAATTAATAGCACATAAAGAGGTTAATTTTAGAAGAGTTCTTGAAGACTCTGTGTCAGGAGGGAGGAAGTTACTGAGGCAGGGAAAGAAATGACATGGAGAGATTTCAAAAAAAGGCTGGATTTTTTTTTAAATTGAGCTGCTACCATTGCCAGGACCCAATATAGATTAACACATCAGAGATAATGGGAACTGCAGATGCTGGAGATTCCAAGATAATAAAATGTGAGGCTGGATGAACACAGCAGGCCAAGCAGCATCTCAGGAGCACAAAAGCTGACGTTTCGGGCCTAGACCCTTCATCAGAGAGGGGGATGGGGGAAGGGAACTGGAATAAATAGGGAGAGAGGGGGAGGCGGACCGAAGATGGAGAGTAAAGAAGATAGGTGGAGAGGGTGTAAGTGGGGAGGTAGGGAGGGGATAGGTCAGTCCAGGGAAGACGGACAGGTCAAGGAGGTGGGATGAGGTTAGTAGGTAGATGGGGGTGCGGCTTGGGGTGGGAGGAAGGGATGGGTGAGAGGAAGAACCGGTTAGGGAGGCAGAGACAGGTTGGACTGGTTTTGGGATGCACACCCTCTCCACCTATCTTCTTTACTCTCCATCTTCGGTCCGCCTCCCCCTCTCTCCCTATTTATTCCAGTTCCCTCCCCCCATCCCCCTCTCTGATGAAGGGTCTAGGCCCGAAACGTCAGCTTTTGTGCTCCTGAGATGCTGCTTGGCCTGCTGTGTTCATCCAGCCTCACATTTTATTATCATAGATTAACACATACAAAGTTAATGGTGACTTGATGAAACTTCATGTACACTAGTCACAAAATTTGCCTCTGCAGTGCTGGCAGCTTTATCTCTGTGAGTGCAGTTGTAGTATCAAAAATAGTATGAGCATATTCATAAAATTTCTGAGAATATGCAAATTGTCATAGAATCAGTATGTAAAGTTGCATGTGATTGGCTGTCAGAATACAGTGAGCTCAAGCTGCACATATTTCTGAGAATAATGTTATGTTGCTGAATGCTTAGTCATACCCATTTGTGGAGCTATCCCTTAATATATAAGTATTGTGTGGAATCATCAAATAGGTCACACCCAACAATAGTTTACTATTTTTGTGTGGATGATCGCTGACTTTGTGTAAAGGAACACAAGAACCACTGCCACTCACTTTTGGAGCATCTGGCACATATTGCAATCTATTGAGGATGTTGGTGCATTTGCTAGAAGTGTGCAGCGTGGGTAAGCGTGACTTCATTTCATATTTAAAGCAGATTTGATGCCAGATGTACCATACATCTCCAATTAATGTTCTTTCCTAGTTAATATTGCTGAATATGTACAGTACAAAACATTCTCCTCACCAATGTTATTTAAAGGAGCCAATATCAACTTGCAGGTTCATGGCTGATTTATTTTCTACTGGCTCTGTTTGAATTGGTATGTTGAAGCCCTGGTTTTGTTTTGCAACTATTTGTTCACAGGTGAACAATGCCAGACCTAATGTTGCCAGTGGGGGAGCCAATGTTCGTGATTCTAATAGATTTGGGGATATCATCGACACTTTTTTTTGGCTTTAGTAGTAACCCCTTGGATCACAGCATGAGAAGGAATGGTGAAGAGACAGCAAGCAAAAGATAACCTGCTTTCAGCTGAGAGCCTTACTCATCCAGTATTTGCTGAGAATACTTCACTCAAACCAGGAACAATTTGTTCAGCGCCTCCAGTTCATGAAGGAGACAGTTGAACAGAGCTGTACCACTTCCGGCACCAGCTCAGCAGCCTTAAAACAAGGTGACCAGATCCTTCAAGTTTGGAACAGGTAATGTAGCAATCCTCTCCAAGATCACCATTCCATAGCTGCATTAAAAAGATTGTGTAGGCTCTACATACCAACTCAAAGGGCTCCATTGTCTTGTCTGAACAGAAAGAAATGGGTGCCATGCATAGAATATAGAACATAAAACATAGAAAAGTACAGTACAGTACAGGCCCTTCGGTCCACGATGTTGTGCCGTGGAATAATCCTAATCCAAAAATAAAATAACCTAACCTACATTCCCCTCAATTCACTGCTGTCCATGTGCATGTCCAGCAGTCGCTTAAATGTCACTAATGACTCCGCTTCCACGACTACCACCGGTAAACTATTCCATGCGCTCACAACTCTCTGGGTGAAGAACCTCCCTCTGGCGTCTCCCTTATACCTTCCTCCTAACACCTTAAAACTATGACCCCTCGTGGCAGTCAATCCTGCCCTAGGGAAAAGTCTCTGGCTATCGACTCTGTCCATACCTCTCATTACCTTGTGCACCTCAACCAGGTCACTTCTCTTCCTCCTTCTCTCCAGAGAGAAAAGTCTGAGCTCAGTCAACCTCTCCTCGTAAGACAAGCCCTCCAGTCCAGGCAGCATCCTGGTAAAACTCCTTTGCACCGTCTCCAGAGCCTCTACATCTTTCCTATAATAGGGCAACCAGAACTGGACACAATATTCCAAGTGTGGTCTCACCAGGGTTTTGTAGAGCTGCAGCATAACCTCGCAGCTCTTAAACTCGATCCCCCTGTTAATGAAAGCCAAAACACCATATGCTTTCTTAACAACCTTATCCATCTGGGTGGCAACTTTGAGAGAGCTATGCACTTGAACACCAAGATCCCGCTGTTCCTCCACACTGCCGAGAATCCTGCCTTTAATCCTATATTCTGCATTTAAGTTTGACCTTCCAAAATGCATCACTTCACATTTATCCACGTTGAACTCCATCTGCCATTTCTCAGCCCAGCTCTGCATACTGTCAATGTCTCGCTGAAGCCTGCAATAGTCCTTGATACTATCAACGGCACCTCCAACCTTTGTGTCATCAGCAAACATACTAACCCACCCCTCAACCTCCTCATCCAAGTCATTTATAAAAACTACAAAGAGCAGAGGCCCAAGAACAGAGCCCTGCGGGACATCACGCAGCACTGACCTCCAGGCAGAATACTTACAACCACTTTACAACCACTCTCTGCCTCCTGTCAGCCAATCAATTCTGAATCCAGACAGCCAAATCACCCTGTATCCCATACCTCCTGACTTTATGAATGAGCCTGCCGTGGGGAACCTTATCAAATGCCTTGCTGAAGTCCATGTACACCACATACACTGCTCAACCCTGATCAACCTGTCTCGTGACATCCTCAAAGAACTCAATAAGATTTGTAAGGCATGACCTGCTCCTCACAAAGCCATGCTGACTCCCTTTAATCACACTATGCTTTTCCAAATAGTCATAAATCCTATCCCTCTGAATTCTTTCCAAAACCTTGCTGACCACAGACGTAAGACTGACTGGTCTGTAATTTCCAGGGATTTCTCTATTCCCTTTCTTGAAAAGAGGAACAACATTTGCCTCCCTCCAATCTTCCGGTACGACTCCCGTGGAGAGTGAGGAAGCACAGATCTTCTCCAGTGGCTTAGCAACCTCCTTTCTCACTTCCCGGAGCAACCTAGGATAAATCTGGTCTGGCCCTGGGGACTTATCAATCTTAATGTTTGCCAAAATTTCCAGCACATCAACTTCCTCAATCTTGATCTGTTCAAGCCTGTTTTCCTGCTCCTCAAAGTTCTCATTCACAACAAGGTCCCTTTCCTTAGTGAAAACCGAAGCAAAAAACTCATTTAGGGCTTCCCCTATCTGCTCAGACTCCACTCACAAGTTCCCTACGCTATCCATGATCAGCCTTACCTTCTCCCTGATCATTCTCTTATTCCTCACGTATGAATAAAATGCCTTCAGGTTCTCCTTAATCCTTCCTGCCAAGCCTTTCTCATGCCCCCTCCTGGCCCTCCTCGGTCCACTTTTGAGCTCCTTCCGAGCAAGTCTGTCATCCTCTAAAGCTGTGCTAGACCCTTGCCTCCTCCACCTTCCTGCACATTCGGCTTTGTCAAGCTAGCAGTCTTCCTTGTGGTACAGGGTGCCATCTACAGTACTACAGTATCTGTGATGTGCTGAAATTACTGAGTTTACCATTTGCTTAATGTGCAGTTATTGTGCAACTTTTCTCAGCATGTCACTCATGTGACTGCCACACAATCTCTAACCGCCATTATACTTTCAGCCTGCACCAGTCTGTTATTCTGACAACATTTCAGGAACCCTGTCAAGCTAGAGGGTGACTGCCAGATGGCTACATGGTTTACACCTGATAATAACACTCCTCTTCCACCCAGCTATCCACCGGTAGTGTGCATCTGCTGCTCTTTTCCTAGATGATAGACATCATCGGTTTTGAGAGTCTTTGTGGGAGAGTTGTTGCAGGGCATTTTCTAAATAATGCACAGTGCAATCAGTGTGAGCAGTTTTTGAGTTCAAGCTGATGGATGGCTGCCAATCAAGCAGATTGTATTGTTTTGAATGACTTTGAAATTGTCATTTTGTTGGAGTTGTCACCATCCAGGCATTTGGAGAGTATTCCAGCTCCTTCCTGAATTAAGACCATATGACACACGAGCAGAAATTAGGCCATTCGGCCCATTGATTCCGCTCCACCATTCAATCATGACTGATAAGTTCCTCAAACCCATTCTCCTGCTTCCTCCCCGTAACCGTTGATTCCCTTGATAGTGAAGAACAATCGTACATTGAATATGGTGGATAACTTTTGGGGAGTTGAGTGTCTCACTGAACCTCATTAATAATGTAAATTCTTTGCTGATTTAGAATTTATTTAATAAATTAATTACCACGGCATCATCCCAGTTGATAGTACCTTCAGCATCATCTGAGGACTCACTGCAGTGTCCATCTTTAACTTTATTCCAGATTATTGCTCAGGTGGTAAATTCTCTGTGTGGTACAAATTACGTGATTTCTGTTTCATTGAATTCAGAAGAATGAAAATGGACAGACTGTACACTAGGATATCTTGTCTGGTAACCATAGTATTGATTTCTGTCATTGATGGTCTGGTTGCTGATCTACACTCAGTGCGCTGGATTGGTTAAGACGCGGCAATGATTCAGAACTAAAGGAGTCAGCCACCACAGAAGCTTGGTAAAAGCTCAAGATAGTTTGATCATGAGAGGACATTTTGTGATGGCGGATAAAATTAATCTGACACCATTACTGTCTGCAGCATACTTCCCAAAGCATACAGGTCCACGATGAATTGTGCTCTTATTTATAAGTTAACTTTGATTTTCTAAAATTTTTTGTTGATTTTTATCTCCATCCCAAAGCCCTTCTGCCTGAGGGTGTCGGCACAGGCTGCAGTACAATTCTGCAAGTTCCAGTTGTTAAAGCTGATGTATGAATATGTATTTTGATTTATGACTTACATTAGTCATGCAAAATCAAGGGTTGTGGGATAGACGTTAGGAAGAGGCTTTTGTTAATTTTTTTAAATAATTAATGACTTAGACTGATTTATAATTTAGATTGTAATACTACAGTCACCTCACTTAACCTGAACGCAAAATGGGAAATTAAATGTAAGACATTTGAGCCCCTCTCACCTCACCTAATTATAAGGCAACCTCACTGACCCATTGAAGGATACCCTGTGAGCCTAATCAAATCTGATTTAAATCAGACAAAATATAGAGGTCATCTTGGGCATTAGCTGTATTCTCATAGTGCTTGCATTTTCTCCATTCTAATTGGTTAACAAATCTCTCAATTCACAAGGAAATACATTGCTAACGTTAATTATTTTGACTGCTAGGCAAATGTAAAAACATAATTACCTGTGTATAGTTTAGGAGAATTTAAAATTCTCATGCTTGTGTTCATGTTCCTTAATACTCTTGTCCATCCCATCTCTGGAACCTTTATCAACCTTACATCTTCTTAGAATGTTATGTTACTCCAAACCTGTCCTTTCATGGATCCCTGACTTCCCACTTACAATTGGTGCTACCATCAACTGTCATAGCTCTCTGAATCAGAAATCCATTCTTTGGCCTTTCTCTTCCTTTAAGTTGTTCCTTAAAATGTATCTTTTTGATCATCTGTCAGGTTTTGTTTAGTAAATGTTCTCTGAAGCTTTGAGCTAATCTAATACACCAAAGGCACAGTATAAAGCAATTTGCTGTATTGTTTCTTAAAATTTCTGAGGGAGAATTCTACTGTCTCTTTGTTATGACAAGATCAATTTCTGCAGCCTCATTCTGTAATATACATATAGAATCAGGATAAAGGCAGTTACAGCTCTTGGCAGAAAGCAAACAAAAATAAAAATCAATGATGTTGAAAGCTAACTGTAGAGATTCAGGAGTTCCAATATGCTGCCAATATTGTGGCCAAGTATTACTTAAGGGGAAAACAAGTCTTGAATAAATCTGGATGAGATGACTACTGGCAAAGATAGTGGAATGGTTAATGTAATTCTGGACATATATTAAGGCAGCAATTCTTGTAAAGATGTTGGCAGCCCTGTAATTTAGGGATTAGTCTTGCATCTCATTTCTTTTTCTGTTGAATTCCTGGTTGCTGTCTGTCTTGTATTTCCACAGGATATTTTGTGTAGCAATCTGAGAGACTGCTGGATGTTTCCTGTATCTGCTCTTTGGGAATGTTTACAGTTTTTACTGTCATTGTTGTCAGCCGTAGCTTTGGAATAAGTGCCCCAAGAGAGCTGAATTGAAAGACTGAAGATGTGTATAAAATTTTATTCCTTAATTGAGTGACAATTATTAAAGACCACTACCCCGCTTACTCTCACCAGTAGCCCCATTCTGCACTCGGGTGGCACGGTGGCTCAGTGGTTAACACTGCTGCCTCCTCACGCCAGGAACCTGAGTTTGATTCCACCCTCTGTCTGTGTGGAGTTTGCACATTATCCCTGTGTCTGTGTGGTTTCCTCTGGGTACTCAGGTTTCCTCCCGCAGCCCAAAGATGTGCAGGCTAGATGGATTAGCCATGCTAAATTGCCCATAGTGTTCAGGGATGAGCAAATTAGGTGCGTTATAGGGGGATGGGTCTGGGTGGGATGCTCTGTTGGTCAGTATGGACTTGTTGAGCTGAAGGGCCTGGCCACATATAGGGATTCTATGACCTAACTTTATATCCCTCAAGATTTAGTTACCCTGATCCTCTCAAAATCAAATGTGCTGCTCTCACCATAGGCTTTACCTTTTTTCATGCTGAGCTGCTTAAAAATAGGCTCTAGGACCCAGTGAGCAGGAGAAACTTCTGGCCTTTTTATTTCTGTGATGATTGCTATAGAAAAGGTCTTGAAACCATTTGTCTCCAAACATGTCATAAGTTATTTTGTCCTGAGATTCAACGCTAAATGCACAAGGAAGATGTTGATGAGTTGAGAATGCAAGGATATCACCTGCTATTAATTTTAATCTCCGAGACGAAATAAGAATGACCTTCTGCCACCTCGACATATATTCAATTGGCTCTGCTTATGCAGTATTTGACACCTACAGCTAGACTTAGCATTGAACTCAGGATCATGATTCAACCATTTTCCCAAGTGGGCTTTTAAAAAATTTGATAACTTCAAATTATACATCATGAGATTCCTGCATATTTTCCCCATTCTCCTATTTCTGCAAGTCTGTAAGTATAGTTTTTAAGTGATCAAACTTTTTATTTAAACTTGGAAGCAGAGATTATTTCAATCATAAGACATCAGTTACAGCTAATATTATCCCATCCCGACAATCAATAGTGAATCATTCGTAAGGCATTATGAAATGTTACCCCGTACATCATTCACTGATCACACTGGGAATATTCAGCAATACGTAGACATAGTCGGTATAAACTTATGCAGCACAGAGGGTGGCACAGCTGAGAATTCTTGTCCTTGAAATGTTTGCATTTCAATCCAGGCCACTGCATTGCAAATAAGGAGTGGTTATTTCAATGCATTCAAGACCCACTCTAATTCACTAGAAGAGGGTACTGAGGCTAATTGTTATCCTTTTTTAATAACCCTGTATAGCACATACTGGAACTAAACCTGGGTATTCATGCACCAAGTGGCTGTTATGCTCAATGGACATGTTTGCTTTGTCATCAGAAAAGCCATATTTTGAACTACTGTTGATTATTGCACAGACCACGATATTTAAGAGGCCAATGAAGGCAAAGCACCCAGCAAGGCCAGGGCCATGAAGTTCTTGCTGATTTTAGTGGCAGGATATTGCTTATTTATTTATAAGTTCAGTTTCCTACCCAGTAGCAGCCTAAATGGAACATCAGGAATGTTTCATAATGCAGACCCAAAGTGCATTTGAGGGGGGTCAGAAAGTTTGAGGGGGTCATATAGTCAGAAATGGGATATAATCTGCTGCTATCAACAACTGTATCTAAGTCTTATGAGGTGAAAGTCGATGACCAGGGCAATTGGGTAATTAAAGGCTTCCTCGAGAGATGTGTGACGTGCAGTCCTGCTGATGCTGCTGGTCTACAAAGATTGCTGGTAAAGAAACCCATCTTGTGGAGATGGTTGCTTCTGCCTTCCTTTCATTGTGGGCAATCCCAATCATTCTCAAATTCATGCAACTGCAGTCAGTTTAATTTTGTCCCAAGCTGGTGGTTAGAAGACCAATTCAAATATAATGTGTTCTGCCCTGGCTCTTTAGAATCATAATATTCACTTATCCACTACTGTAGGAAAAGCAGTGGATGCATATAAGAGGAGTTGGAGACATATTCCTTGTGTTTAACTGTTTAAGTTCCAATCCTTCGCAACCTACTGTGCATTGGAGGAGGTGGCTAATAATGAATTTAAGAAAAGCTGTCAGGATTTCAAACCTGTAGCAAATGTGGCCACACAATTTGCATTGACCGGCCTAAAAAACTAATAGAACTTAAAATAGGTTGGAGGGCATTTTATAATGTTCAAGAGATAAAGACAGAACTTGCATATATACAACATTTTCAATGGCTTAAGTGTCATAAACTTGCAACTAATGACTTAAAGTGTAATCACTCTAATCAAGTGTACACATCAAGCTGGCAAAACAAAGTAATAGAACAGATAATCTTACTTTTTGTGATGCTGATTGAAAGATAGATATTGACTAAGATAGTTGAAGAAAGGAAAACAGAATTTCCTACTTGTGCATAACTGAGACTAGTGTCCAGAAGTTTCAACCTTGCTTGATCTGTAGTTTATAGATTTAAAATTAAAACATTAGAAACTAATAGCTTTCAAAGCATAAGTAAAGTATTGCAGATGCTGAAAAGCTGAAATAAATTCAGAAAATGCAGGAAACGTTTGAAGTCAGATTGAATCTGTGGAGGGAGTAAATTGTAAATGACCTTCAATTTTAGGTCACTTCCCTAACCAATAGCCCTTTTCCAGCTGTCCCATCTTCAACCTAACTCCATTTCTAGCAATAAACTTTCATTTTCACAAGTTTAAACCATTGCTACAGCTCCTACAAAAAAAAGCCTTTGTATGCCATTGTTTGCCATTGCAGATAGAAGCTTGTTTTATCAATGTGGAGTCAACTACGCTTGAGGAAAGAATCAAATGAATGTGATTTTCCCTTCACTGGAGCATTTACTAGAAAACAGCTTGCTCCATTAAAGACTGCTTGGATCGGCCAGTGGTTAAAAATGTCTCCAAAGTATTTGTGTAATGGCTTGTTGCGAATGCTTAAGTTGATATCCCACAAATGGTTCACTGTATGCTGAGGTTAGTCTATGCCATCCTTTAGTAAACAGGACAATTTCAAATGTGGAACTCTGAAATAGAATCTATTCTGCCACTAGATGCAGAAAATGCAGAAAGTCATTAGCAACACAGCAGTAAATGGTTACATGCAGGATAAAACAGATGTTGAATTGTTTTATAATGTCCTAACACAGCGAGGGTCTAAAGTGATGTGGTTCATTACAATCTTGCCAAGACTTCTCTTCCAAAACTACAGGAACTTGCTGCATAGCAGTTCAAATTATTGGACAATGTGCAGGCTGTATAGTATTATCACTGTGAACACCAAATCTCTGGCACTATCTAAAGCTTTGAGATCCAGCCAATGATTCTTTTCCCCACGGCCTCTATGTCAGGCTGAAACAGAATAGTTGCAATATCTATATCTATTTAAGTCCAAACTGTGCTTACATCACCATTATCACACCATCTCAAATTACTTCAACAAACATCAAATGCCTGTACTCTAAGTTCACCTTCTGCTGGATTCTTTAGCTGGTGACGTTTCCAACTCCACACACGACTATTACAGTGCTGTCCTGGTCAGAGTTCTATCCTTAACCCTCAATAAACTTCAACTCATCCAAAGTTTTGGTGTTTGTATTTCACACTGCAGTAAATCCCATGTACCCATTGTCTCTGTCCTTGCTGAACTACATTTTCTTTAATAACTTGTGAAATTCTAATTAACAGAATAAAAACTTGGGATCCCAAATAAAAACAGAAAGTACTGGAGGAACTCAGGTCAGGTGGCACGTGTGAAGAAAGAAACTTAACATTTTAAATGATAATCTTTCTGTGAAATTCTCATTCTTCTGTTTAGATCCTTCCTTTGTATAAATAGCTTCATTTTTTAAAAATGATTTTCACTCGGACAACCTCACTTCCTTGAGCCCTATTCTTCTGCTTCCTGCTTGTGGTATTTTGACATATGTTTTGTGGCCCTGTTCTGTAGCATTCCCCTTTTTTTAAAATTCCTCACTCTTCTCCCTTTCTTCCTTTTCGTTATGTCTTTTGAAAGGCCAACAATTTGGCTAAGCTTATTGTTGTATGCTTCCATATCTCCAATGATTCAAGGTCCACTTTTTACAGACACCATCCTGAATTTCCTCATGGTATTTTACAACGTTAAAAAGGATATGTAAGTGTGAAACATTCAGAGGAAATGCTGACAGTACTCAACAGGTCAGACACCATCTATCAGGACGGAAGCAGGCCATTCAGCCTATCGAGTCCACACAAACCCTTCAAAGAGAATCTCACCCAAACCACCACCCACCCCCCACCGTGCATCTGATACTCTATCCCTGTAACCATGAATTTCACCTGGATATTTCATCCTTGGACACGATGGGCAATTTACATCGGCAATCCACCTAACCCACATCTTTGGACATTTGGACCGAGGGAGAAACCAGTGCACACAGACGAAGCCCATGCAGACACTGGGAAAACATACAAACAGCACACAGACAGTTGCTAGATGGTGGAATTGAACCCAGGTGCCTGGCACAGTGAGGAAGCATTATCAATCATGAACCACTGTGCTACCCTAAAGCGAAAGAGTTACCAGTTGGGTTGATATCTACATTACTAAATGTTTCAGAACTGGTTATGAAAATTCTATGAACATTGTTTAGAATTAAAATCTTACTTTCAAAGAGTAGATAATCTGTATTTTATTATAATAGCAAAGAATTCATATGTCAGGTCCAAAATCTGCATAACTGTACAGATACATTCAGTGTTTTCTATATGAAATCCAAGATGCCAAGGATTGAACACCCAATCTCAACAGCATTTCAATCACTATGGCTCAGGTGATAGCACTTTTGCCTACATAGCATGGGGGTCAGGTTCAAATCCCACTGTGGTAATTGAGCACAAAAGCCCTGCTGACACTCCAGTGCAGTACTGAAGGAATTCTGCACTGTTGGAATTCCCAGCTTTTTAATGAAAGCTTGACTGAGGCACTATTTGCCTCCTCAGATGCTTGTAAACAATCCTATGGATGTTATTTAGAAAAAAACATGAGTTATCCCTGTAATCCTGGTCAATAAAGGAGGCGTTGCGTGTTGAGTAGTAGCATCCCTGTCTCGGGGCCTGAAGTTCAGGCATTGGTGGCTCAGTAAACATGTGCCATAATATGACCAAGTAGTTTCAGTAGCAATCGGTGAAACCTTCTGATACATGTATGACTGGCACTAAATGTGGGAAGTTTTCTGGTCAACCAGGATTTCTCAGCAGTGCCACAACCTCCTCATATGAATATTCCACATGCAGCTTCATGCCAAGAGCAAGTGCCATCCTCATTCTGAGAACTACAACATGTAATCAATACCTACACCTCCAAAAACATCTGGGCACAATTACATTACTGTTCTTGAAGCTTGCTTTATATAAAACATGGCTTTTGTATTTCCTCCCTGACAAAATATTAGTAATACTGAATTTTAGATATCCAGTGGTCATGGAAAGTCTGCTTTTCACTTTTATTAATCTAAAGTGGTTGCCATATCATCAGGCTAATGGTTTGGCCACATGTCTGTAAATTGCAGTGAAGTGCTGCATCCTTTCCTGGTGGATGCCAGCTATCTCAATGAGCTCTGATCTTACCTCTCTCCATCTCCACCCCCACTTTGATCTCTTTTTCAGGGGCTGAAAAATTCACTTTCCCTCATTTAGACCTTTCTTCTTTATTTCTGGTGAGCATCACTGGCAAAACCAACCTTTATTGCTTACCTCTCATTCCCCTTAATGGTGCGCTGCCTTTTTGAAATGCCGTGATTCATCCGCTGTGTAAATGTCCATAGTGCTGTTAGAAAGTGTTTTCTAAGACTGAAACTCATAAGTGGGACCTAATTCCACCATTTCTACAATAATAACATTTTCCCTTACTCAGCAGAGCATGTTCTATCAGGATATAGAGCTGCAAATTCCCAGTTTGGTATTTCCACTACCCCAGAATGCACTCACCCTTCTCTTGTTCTTTGTTAAAGTGGAAACCCCAGCCCA
The DNA here is from genome assembly GCF_030684315.1 of Stegostoma tigrinum. NCBI lineage: Eukaryota > Metazoa > Chordata > Chondrichthyes > Orectolobiformes > Stegostomatidae > Stegostoma > Stegostoma tigrinum. Next base: position 36,460,838 of record NC_081356.1, on the reverse strand, counting down.
TTAAAAAAATCTCCCATCCATGGTCAGAAATACCAGGAAAAAGTCTCATCATATCTTGGCTTTTTTGCAGTTTTGACTGCTAGACCTCTGCCAGCATTACAGTACAAAATCAACCAGAAAAGGCACAACTCTTTGGACCTGCTTTCTGTAACATTAAATAGAACACTCAATTTATGAAATAAGGCAGACATTACATTCTGCGCCTCATGTGTTGACTTCAACTGTGGCTCAGTGTAGCACCATTGCTTCTAACTCCAAAAAGTCTTACTTCAAGTACTGTTGCAGAGCTGGAGCGTGAAAATCCACAATGACTCCAGTGTTGCCCTGAGGGAGTGCTGACTACCCTTTGTATGCGACATTAAGTCAATATCTTCTTTCAGATGTTTGGAAAAACAGTCTTTAAGATTATTTTGAAAAGGACCCTGGGAGTTCACTAGAAGCTCATTTTTATTTTGCCTCCGAGCAGTGGAGTGCACGGTGACTCAGTGGTTAGCACTACCACCTCACAGTGCCAGGAACACGGGTTCAATTCCACCCTCAGGCAACTGTCTGTGTGGAGTTTGCACATTCTCCCCGTGACTGCGTGGGTTTCCTCTGGGTGCTCTGGTTTCCTCCCACATTCCAAACATGTGCAAGCTAGGTGGATTGGCCATTGCTACATTTCCCATAGTGTTCAGGGATGTGTACATTAGGTGGGATCTCGGGGGCTAGATCTGGATGGGATGTTTGAGGGTCTGTGTGGACTTGTTGGGCCAAGGGGTCTGTATCCACACTGTAGGGATTCTATGATCTAAGGCATTTAATAGAGGTATTTCATATCAATGAGTGGTTAGATCAGTACTTCTCAGATTGGTTCCCATTGTGACCTCTAAGCCACAGCTTAAACATTGTTGGAACTTATCAGTTGAAACTGATAGTACAGTTGTTGTGGGGGGGGGGGGGGGGTCACTGAAAGTAGGAGTTTATTAGAAAGGGAACATAGCAATTATAACTTAGTTGGGGCATCCTGGTGGACAGTGCTGGCCCAAAGCTCAGGAACCCTCACTTTGATTGCAAACCCACTCTTTCTGAAGCCCAGATGTAGTTAGCTGCGTGATCAATAAATAGATTTTAGGCAATTGCTGGGAGAGCCAGAGGCATCATGAGGATAAACTTGTTCATGCAATGAGAGATAACATAGTATGGAACTGGAGAAACACAGCAGACCAGGCAGCATCAGAGGAGAAGGAAAGTTGATGTGTGAGGCCCTTCAGAAAATTAGTGGTTAAGTTCTGGAAAGTACTGCCTGAAGTGTGAAGAGATGCACTAGTAACCTTTGAAAAGGAATTGGGTAAATACTTTGAGTGTAAAGAATGGCAGGCAAAAGAGCCAGGGAATGGATCTGACAGAATTACTGCTCAGAAAAGCTGGCAGGCCAAATGGTTTCCTTCTGTGTTCGTCCTAAAGTATTACTGTATAAATTATGTCAGGGTAAGTGGTATGCCAGCCATTGTGGAAATTGTCTCTGGCTAGGGTAAGTACAGATTGGACAAAATGGGCTGTGGAAGGAGTTGAAGTAGCAAGTCTGCATTGGAAGTGATGGGGTAACCAAAGAAGATAGAAGGAAGCATGTGAAGGAGCACTACAATATTGAAGATTTCTCTCTCAGATGAAGTTACTTAATTGGGTTTGTATCCTGACTGAGGCTGTCAGCTTTTCTGGTGCACCATAGTCAAGCCCATGGATGCAACACTTCAGTTTGAATGAGGCCCTTTTTGTCTGAAGTGGGAGATTATCTTGTGCGTAAATCAGAATGGGGAGAAAGGTTGGCAGGAGGGTACTAAGGATCCAACATGAATCAGCTGGCACCTCCCACCCCTACAGCTTGCTCCCATCCCTCCCCTTCTCGCCACCACTCTCCAAGCCTTGTACCCAACATCAAAACTTAAAACCTCATACTATGGTCCCCATATATCATGATGGGTGTACATTTTAACCATTTCTGTCCTCAGTAGAAAAATATTTCTGGAATGAAAGGTTGCAGGTATGACAGATTGGGAGAAGCAGAGGGAGGAAATTATTTCAGGTTTGCATGTTTCTGTGGCTCATGTACAACACACAAATATATGGACAAGAGCTTTGCCAGACAGAACATAACTGCATATAATGCAAATGAAATCTCTAGCTACGATATTCCCTGAAGGATATCTTACTAAGGGAGAAACCCCTGCAACATCATAAGAATTCCAGATCATTTTTATCTTCTGATGAGGTGGCTACTTATGAAAGTGTCTTCAGGACCATTCTGCCTTGTCAGAATTTCACTCAATTACATTCCACACAATCTATATTAATTAAGCCTGTCTGTCTGAGGTCCTAAAATGATTAAAACAAACACAGAATAACTTACAAACACTTTTGATTTTTACAGACTATATAACTATGTCATATTAATTAGTATTTGTCTGAAAAGAATCGTACTGGATTCAAACTGTTAAGTGCTTCTCTGTCCATGCATCCTGTTAGTCCTGCTGAGTTATTTGTTTTGTGGCCTGTCTATCCTGATCTGAGTAACCTCTAAATATTTGTTATAATCATTTGAGCTTCTGTGACAACAATCGTTCATTCAGTTCAAAGGCACCATGTTCTAAATTCTGTTCAAGTTCTGAGCATTATCAAGTTTGCTGCAAAAAAATGGAAAAAATACAAAGTATTTGTGAAAATTTTTCTGTCCTGTTTTGCAGCTTCTTTATTGTCATGGCTATAGCTAAAGGAAGGTTTATTACTTTTCCTCTGTTCTGGGCACACTGAGTCTATCTGCTATTGTCAAACCCTTGAGACAAGGGTGAACATAAACAAGGGTAGGAGAGGAGCATGAGGCTGTTTCATTCAAGTGCTCCATCACACTTGGCATGCTAACAAAATCTTTAAGTCAGCTTCACAATGTGCTTCCAGTAAAGAGATTTTGCGAAATCATTTCAATATTATTTTAAAACAAAGTTTGATTGTCTGAAATTTATTGTCCAAAAGTGTGATCCCTTTAAGACGATCACATTTCATAAGAAATCTAAACCACTGCATTTTTGCACTCTTTTATCAAACTAGGGAAAAGCTATTCAAAATTTTGCTGTCGAAAAAGTCTGATGCAAGATTGTGTTGTTGATAGAGCTTCTCAAATAGAACTTCTGTATGGCAGCTGTTAGAGCAGATTGTATTCAAACTAACAATTACCCACTTTCCTGTGCTCCCTGCTGCTATCAGCACTGTTCAAGACAGACAATCTGATTATATTTACATGTTGCATGTAATGCTATAAATAATTATTTTAAATGTTGGTGTTAAGTGGAACACAATGAGCAATACCCATCTGTGAAGCTGAGGTATGAACTGCAGGGTGGACTGAAATGTTACTGAATTTTTCATGTTTTTCTGCCTGTCCCTGAGCAGATATGAAGGAGACTGCAAAAGCGTGGGGTCCAAAGGCCATCAGCCTCACCAGAATCCTATTAGGACTAGTGGTAGAAGCAATTAATCTTCATATAGAGGAAGACGCGCACGTGCTGCAGTCAATAGTGGTTTGATTCTCTTGTGTTGTCTGTTGGCTGAATGTCATTTGGGGGATATCAGATGTGACAGCCATGATCAGGCTGCTGGAGATGTGCACAAGCAGCAAATGATCTGGGCTTTTCGATTGATTTGCAAAGAGTCTGGCATGTGAATCTATAAGCAGCAGCATGTGAGCTAGCTGAAAATATTAAGGCCTCTTATCATTTTTTAATCCTGTGATCACCTTTCTCACAATCAATTGAGTGCCAAAACCATTTAATTTTTTTTGTATCCTTGGCACTATCTTGGTCACAGTTTCACTAACTTGAAGCAGCAGGATATTTCATTTTCACTTACAGTTAAGGAAACTAGTAAAGATTGATTAATTAGAGACAATTGGCAAATACCAATTTTTTAAAATTAATTAATTTTGGTAGTATTCTTTACAGAAAAATAAATATTGCCTGGGCTTTTCCCTTTGGAAATGGCAGAAAGGTGGCAAGAACGGGAATAATTAGGCAGGTTTCAACCCTTTTCCATCACCTCGGGAAGTTCTTTCTGGAGAGAAAGCAGACCATTGACCTTCCAAGCCCGCTGCTAATCAAGCCCTTAAATAGTTAATGACCTAATATTCAATGACCTCAGCACTTTGTTGGTCTGATCAACTTTATTCCTCGCAGGCATGAAAAATGCCAGGCTACTTGACTGTGAGAATGGGGCAATCAACCCATTGGTTTATTTGGTGGGCAAAGGGCAACTTGATTGGCCCATAGTACATCTAGGGACAGGCAATAAATGCTGGCTCAGCCAACAACACTTACGTCCCACAAGAGATATTAGAAAAATTGTCTGGAAAATCTGTGTGCAGTTAGGGGATAAAGGGGTGGACACCAAAAGTGAATATGTTTCTCCACGCCTCCCTGTCTAGCCTGTCTTGACCCAGTGACCTTGATGTTAAAATACCCCCCTTTCAAAATAATCTCACGCCTTCCCATTGCCTCTGATTTTCAGCAGTAGCTCAGGCCATTAGAATAGTGTTGCTCATTATGGTTCCTCCTGGCCCCTGATTGACTAGTGGCTTGCATTGGGGTAGGACACTGCTATACCCGGGGACTTGGTCCATGAGAGCACCACTCAAGTATCTGACTGGCACTTCTTACAATGAGCTTCCTGGGTTGGTTGGTGGGTGCTTGAGGTTGGGATCTTGACCATATAGATACTCACCTCTGCTCATTTAAAGTTCAACAGTGAAAGAAAAATCCAGCTGCCATTTAGTGGGATTTGCATCTCTCTGTTACATGTACCATTTTCTCCTTTTGTTGAATTATGGAACTGTTGTAACACAGGAGGAGATTATTTCTCACTGTGTTTGTGTTGGCTCCCTGAAGGAACAACTCACCAAGTGCCACTCCCTCGCCTTATTCTCCTTGTCCTACAGTCTTTTTCTTCTTTTGCTGAATATAATCAAACTCCCTTTGGAAAACTTCAATTTACCCTTCCTCTTCCACACTCTGAGACAAGGTATTCCAAATTCCAACCACTTGCTGTCTGGCAGATATTTCCTTATGTTGCCCTTGCTTCTCGTGTAAATTACTTTAAATCTGGGCCCTCTGCTTCTGGATTTTCCACAGATGTTTCTCCCAACCTCAACCTTCTGTTCTCCTAGCATTCCCAATTTCTCTGATCTTCCTCCAGAACTGAAGTTCCTCATCCCTGGAGCTATTTGTGTGGAACGTTTTTGCACCATCTCTAATGCTTACACATCCTTCCACAAGTGGGATGCCCAGATCCAAATGCAGTATTCCAGTTGTGGCTGATCAAATGGTTTACGAAGGTTTAACACACTTACATTCAAGATTAATTTATGTCTAATTTATGTTTTATCTGATATTCGGCTTATACTAACCAATTTATTTATTTACTTGTCATATTGGGCCTCCTTTTGTTATTCATTCTGTGGGCTTAAACTGTGTTTAGTTTGTTGAAACCTAACTTTGTCTCTAACAATGTTTAACCATCACATTTTTATGAGCAATGAGAAATGGGAAACAAATGCTGAGCTTTCCAGAAATGTTCAGAATAGAATAAGGAAAGAATGAAATGAATGGTTCACACATTTAAAATCAGTTTATAGATTCAACTAATTCACTTCTTGAAAGGCCAACCTGCTTGTAAGAGCATTCAACCTAGCCAGAGCTTGATTCAAAACAGTAGTGCTCTTCCATTCTGAATGTAGATAGGATGGCTAAGTGCCTATGGGAGTCAAACATTCTTATATTCCCAATCACTGCAAAGTTGAGATATATATTTTAATCAGATGTCTCAATTAATTTTGCTGTTCTCTCTCTGCCACAAAATAAATATATAATGTAATTTTGTTTTTAAAAAAAATGGGCACGATTAGTTTGGCTACTGATCTGGTCCTAGTTAACTAAGTAGTAACTTGTGAGAGAAGAACATATAGGTCTCCAGATGGTGTTGGGGCAGTTTGATTACTTGCTCCAGTGGTGTCTCAAATATCATTCAATATCACACACACATCCTAATTCAGAAGAAGTCACACCAAGCTCAAAATGTACACTCTTTCTGTCTCCACAGTTTCTTGCGTTTCTCCTGAATTCTCTGTTTGTTTCAGATTTACAGCATCAGTATATGCCTTTATTCACATCTTAATTGTGTAGGGAGGTTAAAATAGGAAAAAGAAACAACATTTCTATCATAATTCCATGCCTGCATGATGTTCTTGTGTATTTACCCAATCTCTTTTTGAATGATGCTCCATTATCTGCCTTCACCATCCTTTCAATGGCACATTCCCAATCATAGCAACTCTGAAGGAAGAAGTCAGCTGCAGCTACTTCAATTCTAATCCATAGTTGCTGCACTAATGCCTTCAGATTGCTGCAGGGTAGTGGAACTCTTAAACCTATTTGTGAAACTTGAACCAAAATTGACATTTCTATTTGGATACAGCACATAGCTCCTGAAAGACCAATGTAATTTCTTCAAAGACAAAGCAAAAATAGTTATCAGCAAACTTTACTGCCTTTTGTGAGATTAAAATGACCTATTCTTGTTGGCTTTTAACTGACACAATGTTTAGTGTATCCTGTGAATGCTTTTATTGTTCCATTTCCTCAGGAGCATTAACTACCCATGTACATAAATTTGAATATTCTGAAAATATCATTAGAATATAGTAACTTTTGTTGATTTGCAACTTCTGTTGCTGAGTGATTGGCCTAATATTTACAGGGAAATGAGCAGCCAGTTGAATACATCCACTTATCAGTATGTAAATAACCTAGCGATTTGTGGCAAGGAAGGGATTTTCTGTATTTCCAAACCATTACAAGTGGTTGCGCAGTTCATGCCACTCCTCTAGTCAGCTTAACAAAAGGAAGATCTCACCCACAAACTTATCATGAGTTTCATTCAATGGTTGCTCTTGCTGTTATTAAATCAAACTCCTGTAGAAAGTTGGGTTCGGTCCATAACAACATCCTTTTAATGAAGAGGTTTCAGTCCTTGTAATACAGTTCAATTAGGAAGAAGCTGTTAACTTTGTGGGACCTTATTCCTCCACATAGTAAATTTATTCTTACAGTTTTATAAAACTAAATACTAAAAATAATTACTTTATGTCCCCCTGTTGTTCATTTCATCTCAATGCAATTTCTTCTGTTCTGAATACCTCGTCTGATTCTAATTCATCCTACTACCTTCTCTTTGTTTCTTTCTTTGTTTTGCTGGGTCTTTAATTTTGATAGATTCAGGAGACATGCTGTTTCTGATGTTGACCAGGGTCTCGAATGCCTGCTGTCTGTTTGTACTCTTGACTAAATGATTACAAAAATAAATCAATTAAAATAGAGTGATAAAGAAAAGCATCAAACTGGGCATGCCACAAAATACTGCAATCTAGAAAATCTCAAATCAATGTTTCAGGTGTAGACTATTCTCCAATTTCAAGATATCCTCCTCTCTTTGAGGCCAGGACTTGTCACAGGGGTTCCATATAAGAATTGTTAACCATGCATCTTTGCAGTGGCTGGTACAGTTATATCATGAAATAGATTCTATTCAAGGTTGGCTTGTACCTTTAAGACAATTGTACGACATCGCAACATGTGGCATTCTCATTCCCGTCTCACCGTCTGCCACTTCCTCCCTAATGGAATCGACGTATTATGTTCAATCAGTCAGGTAGAGCACCATCAGTAATCCCAGAACTCGGACCATGTTTGAAAGTCATTTCTTTCTTATTTAGGGGTGTGGGCTTCATTAGCTAGGCCAAAATGTATTGGCCATCTCAAGTTGCTCCTGAAGGGGATCAATTTTCTTGCTTCTATCTCAAATCACTGCAGTCCATTTAATGCAGGTTTACCAAAATGCTGTTAGGGAGGTTGTTCCATGATTTTGACCCAGCAACACTGAAGGAATGATGATATATTTACAAGTCAGGACGGTGAGTGATATGGAGGGTTACTTGTAGGTGGTTGGGTTTCCATGTATCTGCTGCCCTTGTTCTTGCAGCTGTTAGTGGTCATGGGTTCAGGAGGAGTTTTCTAATAAGCCTTTGTAAGTCAATGCTATACATCTTACTGATGGTTCACACAACTGCTGTGTTGGTAGGAGATGGATTAAATATTTGAGGATATTGATGCCACGCCGCTTGCTTCGTCCTGATTTTCATGAGTGTTGTTGGAGCTGCCCTCATCCAGGCATGCGGGTAGTATTCTATTATTAATGCTTGTCCACAATCCAGAAAGCACTGGTGAATCTGGTGGTGAGTAATTTGTTGTAGGATCCCAAGCCTCTGACCTGCTGTTGTAGTAATAGTATTTATACAGGGAGTCCATGTCAGTTTCTGGTCAATGGTAACCACAATGATGATATAACTGTGTAAATAATTAACATTACAGGCAAACAAGTTTTGAGAAGATTTGTAGCTCAGGTTGAGGTTCTAGATGTGAGTTTGCTCGCTGAGCTGGAAGGTTCATTTTCAGACGTTTCGTCACCATACTAGGTAACATCATCAGTGAGCCTCCGGTGAAGCGTTGGTGTTATGACCCGCTTTCTATTTATCTGTTTAGGTTTCCTTGGGTTGGTGGTGTCATTTCCTGCGTTGGTGATGTCATGACTGCCAGACTACTCAGACCTCTTGGCATCACGGTAGCCCACAAACCCACCAACACACTAAAACAGCAGCTAATGAACTTAAAGGGCCCTATAGAGACAACAAGCAAAATGAACGTCATTTACAAAATACCTTGCAAGAACTGTGACAGACACTACATTGGACAAACAGGCAGAAAGCTAGCCACCAGGATACACGAACATCAACTAGCCACAAAACGACATGACCCACTATCACTAGTATCCTTACATACAGATGAGGAAGGACACCACTTTGACTGGGACGACACATCCATTCTAGGACAAGCCAAACAGAGACACACACGAGAATTCCTAGAAGCATGGCATTCCAACTGAAGCTCCATCAACAAACACATATTGGTTTGGAGCCTATGTGTTTGTTGATGGAGTTCCGGTAATAAGGAAGTTGGGATCTGTGTTATCTTCTTAGTATATTTTGAGGGGGTTTGGTCTGGTCCATCACAACTAGCTCTTGAGAAGAGGTTGCAATGTACCATCAAGAAATTGTTCTCTGAATCATTTCCAATATAGGAGAATATTGCAAATCTTTACCCCTAGTGAGATTAATCTAATAACCTGTCGTCTGATCAGTTTAATGTTGGAGTTGGCAGAACTTTTGAAAGAATCATATCAGATTCAAGAAGTAAACTGTATTTCTCACTCCCAGATGCTGCCAGACCTCTTCAGTTTCTCCAGAACTTCATTTGTATTTTAGAAATAATCATCGGCGCTAAATTGAATTGGTGCTTGGTTATTTGGGGTGGGGCACAGGTGGAGATGAAATGCTCAACATCAGTTGGTAAATGAAACCCAGCATTGATTTGTTAAAGACAGATTGTTTTTGCCTGAATTGCTCCACTGTTTAAAACAGTGGTAAGGGTGATGAAGTTTTCCTGTGGCAGAAAAATGAGAACAGGAGAAATGAACTGAATGGCGCAATTGTAAAGGGAACAGGAAAACATGGAGGCGTTCATCCCCAAGCCTTTGGAGAAGACAGAATGAGCTGAGATGGCTATTAGAAGATATTGCAACCTTTGTTTTATAAATCAAGGACTAATATGTAATAGAAAGGAAGCTATGTCAAAATGTTATAAAACACTATTTAGGTACAGCTGGAGTATTGTGTCCAACTTTAAGCTTCACACTTTAGCACTTCAGCAATGATGTCAAAATTTTGAAAGGGTGATGCTTTGTTAAAATTATATAAGGATTAGGATTCTCCAGTAGTTCAAGTCCTTTCTGGCACACAGGTAGATGGTTTGGTTATTGGAACTCATCTCAGCTCCATGAACTCCTCAGGATTATGTTTGAGGTCCAACTATCCCAGCTGCTTCAGCAATGACTTTCCCTCCATCATAAGGTTAAAAATGGGGATGATCATTGATAATTGGATGATGTTCAGTACCATTCAAGATTCCTCCTACTGAAACAGATCAGGTTCAAATGCAGAAAGTCCTGAACAACATCCATATTTGAGCTGAAAGGTGGCAAACAACGTTCAAGCCATGCAAATGCCAGGCAATACCCCATGACAATCAATATCATTACCATCACTGAATACCTCATTATGTACATCCTGCGGTTACCACTGACTGGAAACTAAGCTGGACTAGCCCTTTAACCACAATGGCTACACAAGCAGGCCAGAAGCTAAGAAAACTGTAGTGAGTAGCTCACCTTCCAACTCACCAAATCCTGTCCACAATCAACAAGGCTCAAAAGTCAAGAGAGTCATTAGAAGGTTCCTCACTTGCCTGGATGGTGCAGATCTAACAACTCTCAAGAAGCCAGACATCAAGGACAAAGCAGCCCACTTGATTGGCACCATGCCCATAAACATTTGAATGCTCCGCCACCAACCCTCAGTAGCAACAGTATGACCCATCTGCAAGATGTATTGTGGAAAATCGCCAAAGACCCTAGGACAGCACTTTCCAAACCTACAACTACTTCCATCTCAGAGGATGGGGGCAGCAAATACCCTGGGAACACCACCATCTGCAAGTCCATCTCCAAGCCATTTACCATCCTGACTTCAAAATATATTACTATTTCGTCAGTGTCAATGGGTTCTAATCTGGGAACTCCCTTCCTAACAGCACTGTGGTACAACCTACAACACATGGACGGCAACAGTTCAAGAAAGCAGCTCACCACCTTCTCAGGGCAATGAATACTCATCAGCCAGTTATGTTAAGTAACAAGAGAAATTGGTGTTGGTCACCATAGAGCAAGAACAGTTAGAAGTTTGATCAATGTTATCAAAGTCTGAAAGGATCTCGATAGAGAAAGTAAGAAGAAATTATTTCCAATGGTAAATTGGTCGGTAACCATAGGATTCAAATTTGAGGTTTAAAAAGAAGCAACATGAGGAAAAAAATAAACTTTTTGTTCGTGAAGCATTTTGTTTAGATCTGTATTTTGTTATTAAAAAGGGTGATGTATGACTCTAACTGCAGCTCTCGGTTAGGAAGCAAGTTGTTTTTGTTGACATTTGAATCTGTTTACTTCCTGACTGAGACCTGAGGTGAGAACCACATCACCCTTTTAGGAAACAAAATGCTCCATGAAAAAATATGGAGGGAGCTCTCAAAAGCATCATTAAATAGTTTTGACACAAATCCATGCAATGTAATGTTAACTTAGATGACTAAAAATGTGGACAAAAATTGCTTTTTCTTCTTGAAGACACTGTTTAAAAGCAATCAGGAAGGCAAATAAGTTTAGGGAAATAGTTCCACATTTTGTGGCCTAGGCCACAAAGTTCAGCTTCTAGAAAGGAAAGAGTACAAATGTCTGAGGGTTACAGGGCTATAGGAGGTTTCCGAGATCAGAATGGGATCAAATGGATTGTGAGATTAGCATGTACTTTTTACTTTTATTGTCAAACAAACCTATGTTACACTATTTAAATCAGCATATTAGTTATTTTATTGCTATGGCATAAAAGGCTTTGCAAATGGAGCCAAACTACAGCACATCATATGTTTATATCATAGAAACTGAAGAAGAACCTGGATATCTACTTTAGATTGTAAAATGGTTCTGCAGTTACTCAACAAGGCTCTCCAGCGTAGAAGAAATTGCACAGCAATATGGGTCAATTCCTGTAAATGTAAAAACGTTCAGATGCCTTTCAAATGTATTTGATATTATTGATCCTGAGAATGTGATGAAGCAGAGTTGAGGGTTAAGCTCTAGAGATGAGAGCAATTAGCTTGGACCAGCACTTCAGCAATTAGTGGCCACAGAAGAAGAAGCATCTTTTGATGAGGTGTTAAATTGATTCTTGTCTTTATGTAGAGGGACAGAAAAGATCCCTTTGCACTATCCAGTGAAGAATAGGTCAAAGAAGGGCAAGGGACAACCCGAGAGTCCAGGCCAACATTCATTCTTCAAGCAATTAAGACTGAACAACAGATGTTCATTACCTTGCAGTTTCTGATTGCTGTTCACAAACTCAATGAATCAGAGAGTTAAGGTGTCAAAGAGGGTCATTTGGCCCAATGTGCCTACACTGGGTCTCTGAATAAGCATCATGAATTGGTGCATTCTCCTGCTTCTTTCTTCGTAATCATATAATCACCTAACACTTTCTTGAATACCTCCATTGAATTTATCTCCATTACTCCCAAACAGTGTATTCTGACCCCACTTGCTTACTTTGTATAAGACAATCAGATATAGGAGTAGAACTTAGCCATTTGGCCCATAGAGTCTGATCTGCCATTCGATCATGCCTGATATGTTTCTCATCTCCATTCTCCTGCCTTCTCCCCCACAAACCTTGATCCCCGACAAATCAAGAACCGATCTGTCTGTAAAGACAATCATTTACTTGGTCTCTTGGCTTCCACAGCCTCTGCGCCAATACGTTCCACAGATTAACAACCATCTGGCTGAAGAAATTCCTCCTCATCTGAATTCCAAAGGGTCGTCCCTTCACTTCAAGTCTCTCCTAGTAGTGGAAACATCTTCTCCATGTCAACTTATCAAGGCCTTTCAGTATTCTGTGAGTTTCAATGAGATCCTCCATCATCCTTCTAAACTCCATCGAATACAGACACAGGGTGCTCAACTGCTCTTTATATGACAATGCTTCATCCTTGGGATCATCTAGTAAACTTGCTCTGGATTCTGTCCAACACCACCACATCCTTCCTTAGATACGTCTCACACAAATGGAAATGTTCTCATTTTACTGTTTCTAAAAAAAAACTGACATTTTTATCCATAAAGTAACAGTAGTGACACCCTAAAAGTTTTATTTTTTGTGTTACAAAGCACTTAGGGCTGTGAAAGCATTATGTAACATCAAGGGTTTTTTTGCCATATTGTTAGCTGTATTGTTGAAATGTGCAGCACCTGCTGGCACAGCACAGAAATCACCCTCATGTGGTGTACCTTTTACACATGCAAAATAAAGCATTGGGAGGGACTTAGAGTGCTCAGCTGTTCTGGTACCCTCCCACTATATCTCCAGCAGGAATTGAAGAATAGATTGGAAAGGAGAACAGGATTCAGATGGACGGGGTCCATGCCTTCAAGGAGTCTTTTCAGAACGTCCTAATGGATGAAGCTTCTGCCTGCAACTCAGAAGGTATTGACGTGAGCGGCAGAGGGGGAGGGATGGGATTGGTTGCATTGGGAGCTGCAACCAGGGGGATGAAGGGGTGCAGAACTCTGAATATCAAAATTTGCTCCCAAAAATCTTTAGGAGGAATTTAGAGGATGACTGGATGGTCAGCGTTCTTATAGTAGGGCTGGCCATCACCTTCTGGGCCTATCATTTATATGCTTATTGGCAGTCTCTGTGCAAACTGGGTGCAGCACTAATATGTGAACCCACGCCAGACCTTCCAGTAAGGTTACTTTCACTGACCCTACAAGCTCCAGCAGTCAGCACATTTTCTCAGCCTGAGTCTTAATTGCTAGTCTGTCTTCCTCTTGTAAAAATTGATAGGCCTGCAGCTGTATTTTGTGATTTCATTTCAGATTTCCAGTATGAGAAACACCTTCCTCTTTTGTAAGCATACAAAGTAAAATGTTAAACTCTTAACACAAATCTCTTGTTGATTCCTGTTGTATGATTTTACCCACAAATCCAGACGCCTAAATATTCTCTAAATTGCTCGATAAAGAGAGCAGATCAATATTTGCAAATAATTTACCATTCTGTGTGTTAAGCTAATGTCTGTCTCATGCACATCCAGTCCTTCGGGCATTTAGGATTCCTGCTCTTTTACCTTACCTGAGCCAATCAGAATAAAATAAACACTGGAGGCAGGTGCAGTACATGTTAAGTAACTCAGGCAAATGTAATGTCGTTAAATTGAGCTTTAACAGCCTTTACAAGTGGATCTGTGGTTCTATGAAATGTACAAATGTCAGTGACTCCTTTGATATCCCTTTGCAAAAACTTTAGAGAGCACACTGAGTGAAGACTAGCAAATATTTTTAAAGAAGGAGTCATAATTAACTTTCATTTAGTACACACTCAATGCACAAATATTAATTACACCTCCTTCACTTAAGTCTCTGACTAATCAAAATAATTGCATGCTCTCTGTCTACTAGAACTACTTAACAGTGACTACTCTGCAGAAGTGGCTAATTGATTGTGAATCACAATAGAACTACTCAATAACACAGCTTTGACTTGATATTCTGCCATGGTACTGTTACGGTATACATTCCTAATGCATATTGTAAATTGAACATTACTTGAAAGAACTTGTGCTGAGTGTATTAAGCAACTCAAGAACTCTTTCCACGTTAAGAATGCTGAGTGAGTGTCTTCTCTTAGCTGTTTTGGCCAATAGTTTTGTCTCAATCAAAAGTTCAAGTTCACAAAAACAGGCTCTCTAACTAGATCACATTGCTATTTGTATGCAGACTAGCTACTGTATGTCCTTTTTTAAAAATAGCAATAATTTGCACATTTCAATACTTCACTGGTTTTAAAGTGCTTTAAAGCGATGATGTGGCACTGGGAGGTGCTATATCAATGCCAGATCATTCTTTCTTTCCTGAATATGAAGCATGAGAGTGGCTTCTGGATTTTTGGGAGAATTGATGACGGCATGAAATTCAACCATGGCCTGGTGTGGAGTCATAAGCATTCTCTGGAATCACAAAACATAGATATCAAACTCCCAACTCAGTTCTTCTTTTTAAAAAATACTTGCATTTACATAGTGCTATTAAAACTACAGTGCTTCCCAAAAAGCTTTATAACCATTAAGGTACTTCTTGAAATGTTCTAAGGTTTAAAAAAAATAGCTTGGATGAAGAAAACAAGTGTAACATTAAGATAACAAGGTGTAGAGCTGGATGAATACAGCAGGCCAAGCAGCATCAGAAGAGCAGGAAGGCTGAGGTTTTGGGTCTAGACCCCCCTTCAGAAAATGCATTTTCTGAGAAGGGTTTAGGCCCGAAATGTCAGCCTTCCTGCTCCTCTGACGCTGCTTGGCCTGCTGTGTTCATCCACCTCTATACCTTGTTATCTCAGATTCTCTAGCATCTGCAGTTCCTGCTATCTATGAAGCAAATGTAACATTTCCAGGTTTTGCTAATGACACAAAACTGGAATTGACAGTTGAAGATTAAATGAGTCTTCAGGAAGATCTAAATAAGTTGAGTGTGCGCATGGTTGATTCAGTATAACGTGTAAACGCGAAGCTATAACTTGGCTGTGAAAAAGTTAAGGCAAAATATTATTTTAATAGTGATATGTTGTACAATGTGGATGTCCTACATCAGTGAATGAAAGTGGACAGGCAGGTGCAGAAAGCAATTAAGAAGGAAGGGAAATGGGTATATGTTGGCCTTTGTTGCAATAGAATTTGAGTTCAGAAGGAGGGATGTCTTACTGCAGTTATCCCAAACCCTGTTAAAATCACATCTGCAGTATTGTGGGTATTTTTGGCCTCCCTACCTAAGAGAGGATACACTTGACAGAGAGGGAGCATGTTAAATGTTTGAGGCTGATGTGTTGGTAGGGCTGTCGTATGAAGAGAAATTAGTTTAACTGGGCTTGTATTCACCTGAGTTCAGAAGAATGAGAAGAGATCTGATTGAGATGCATTCAATCCGGGGCAGATGCAGGAAGGATAATTTCTGTGGTTGCAGAGTTGAGCAGCAGATGTTACAGGCTCAGCCACAGGGTGGGCTATTTAGGACTGAGATGAGGAAACATTTTTTTCCACTCAGGGAGTGGTGAGCTTTTGGAAGTTGCTACTACAGAAGGCTGTGGAGTTTGGGTCACTGAGTATTTGCAAGAAAGAGACTGACAAATTTATAGATTTTAAAAGCATCAAGGAATTTGAAGACATTGAAATGGAGAATTAGCCATGATCATTATGATTAGCATAGCAAGCTCAAAGGACCAAATGGCACCTGCTTCTCGTTTCCAAGTTTCTAATGTAGAGTGGCTTACTTGAACAAAACAAGATGCCACTAATCGCATTGAACATCACGATCAACTCATCTGTTTATGATAAAGGACTTTGTGGGAAGTTCCCCATTGTATGCTAACTGTTCCCCTTTGCCTGACATCAACTAAAAAGAAGGAAGTAAAATTTGGCCACAGTCTGCCTAATGGATTCATCGAGCACTTTACTTCAAACTCACCATGGAGTTGATCTAAGCTGTTTGATATCAGTCCACAATTGTCATTATAAATGCATTCCTAGAAAGAGAACAAAGTTAATTTTTTTTCTCTCTTTTACCACGTTGCCCACCCGCGCCCCCCCCCCCCCCCCCCCCCCCCCCCCCCCCCGCAGCCTCCAATACTTGATGCTTTATAAGAGCCTAGCTTCAGGATGACAAACTTTAAAAATGGGAGATGTTCACAATCTGCTATCAAAAGGGCAGAATAAACCAAACTAAACTAATTAGGATGGACAGTTCTGGAGTGGGCGAAAGGTTTTACATTCACAGTTTAAGCTCCAGAATCTTGCCGTTGCTTCCATAATCTCTCTCTTTATGAGTAAAGAGTTGCATACAATTCTAAATTAGAATAATGGGTGTTGTGTTCAAAAAAGATCATGATGTCCATTAAATGGTCTAAAATAATACATTTTCATTTCAAATCAGACAGAAGTGTCTTTCAAAAACTAAAACAAAATCTTCATCTGCTGGGAATCTGGAATAAGAACTGAAAATGTCACAAGTACTCAGCATGTCAGACAATATCTGTGGAGATAAACAAAATTCACATTTCAGTTCAATGACTTTTCATGTTAATCCTACTGCTTGGACTCCTGTAATGGGCTTGTAAATTTTGCACTTAACATTAGGGTCTGTCGTCTGAGAGAAAAAGGTGTGTGATAAAGGGTCTCGGCCAGAAATGTCAGCTTTCCTGCTTCTAAGATTCTACTTGGCTTGCTGTGTTCGTCCAGCTCTACACCTTGTTATCTGTGATGGTAATTTTTTTCCCAAATGGTAACAGTACGAAAGTGCATTTCAGAAACTAATAACAAATGCTGCTGCTTTTCATTAATATTTTAATACGATATGGAAACTTGAATGTTTAATCTGTAGAGTTCACTAGTTCAAAATGCACAAATAGATAGGTTAACTTTCCTTTGTTATGGAAATTTAACTCAATAGAGAGCATAAAATATATAACACCAATGTGATTAATGAGTCAATTTTGACTGAGCTACAGAGAATCCTGTTATGTACATTAGGCAATGACCTTGTCAATCGTTGCATTCTACTTCATTTTGTCTGAGGTGAACTCTCCCCAAGAAGCTTTGAAAGCTTTAACTCCTCTTCTTCCTTGTCAAGTATTTAATTTTTCAGTCACAAGCTAAACGCTAATGAGCAAATGCTGCTGAGAGAAGGGGGAAGTGCAGTCACATACAAGCACTGCAGGGTATCAGCTTTCAGACATTTATATTACTGATGGAGGTGTTTATCAAAGTGCTCTGTGCATCTAAATTGGGGTTTCTTAAAATTCAAAGGCCAAGTATAATGTTTGGTGATGACAATGATGAACAAAATAGAACCTGCACCGTGGAGGGAGTTGATTTTCTGTTTACCCTACAAAGCCAGAGTGGGCAAACATTACACCAAGACACATCAGAGATAATGGGAACTGCAGATGCTGGAGAATTCCAAGATAATAAAATGAGAGGCTGGATGAACACAGCAGGCCAAGCAGCATCTCAGGAGCACAAAAGCTGACGTTTCGGGCCTAGACCCTTCATCAGAGAGGGGGATGGGGAGAGGGAACTGGAATAAATAGGGAGAGAGGGGGAGGCGGACTGAAGATGGAGAGTAAAGAAGATAGGTGGAGAGAGTATAGGTGGGGAGGTAGGGAGGGGAGATAGGTCAGTCCAGGGAAGACGGACAGGTCAAGGAGGTGGGATGCGGTTAGTAGGTAGCTGGGTGTGCAGCTTGGGGGTGGAGGAAGGGATGGGTGAGAGGAAGAACCGGTTAGGGAGGCAGAGACAGGTTGGACTGGTTTTGGCATGCAGTAGGTGATGGGGGGCGGGGGGGGGGGGGGAAGAGCTGGGCTGGTTGTGTGGTGCAGTGGGGGGAGGGACGAACTGGGCTGGTTTAGGGGATGCAGTAGGGGAAGGGGAGATTTTGAAACTGGTGAAGTCCACATTGATACAATAGGCTGCAGGTTCCCAGGCGGAATATGAGTTGCTGTTCCTGCAACCTTCGGGTGGCATCATTGTGGCAAGTGCAGGAGGCCCATGATGGACATGTCATTCAGAGAATGGGGAGGGGGAGTGGAAATGGTTTGCGACTGGGGAGGTGCAGTTGTTTGTTGCGAACTGAGCGGGAGGTGTTCTGCAAAAGCGGTCTCCAAGCCTCCGCTTGGTTTCCCCAATGTAGAGGAAGCCGCACCGGGTACAATGGATGCAGTATACCACATTGGCAGATGTGCAGGTGAACCTCTGCTTAATGTGGAATGTCATCTTGGGGCCTCGGATAGGGGTGAGGGAGGAGGTGTGGGGGCAAGTGTAGCATTTCCTGCGGTTGCAGGGGGAAGGTGCCGGGTGTGGTGGGGTTGGAGGGCAGTGTGGAGCGAACAAGGGAGTCACGGAGAGAGCGGTCTCTCCGGAAAGCAGACAGGTGTGGGGATGGAAAAATGTCTTGGGTGGTGGGGTCGGATTGTAAATGGCGGAAGTGTCGGAGGATGATGCGTTGTATCCGGAGGTTGGTAGGGTGGTGTGTGAGAACGAGGGGGATCCTCTTAGGGCGGGTTGTGGCGGGGGCGGGGTGTGAGGGATGTGTTGCGGGAAAATACGGGAGACGCGGTCAAGGGCGTTCTCGATCACTGTGGGGGGAAAGTTGCGGTCCTTAAAGAACTTGGACATCTGGGACCCGCACATCCCAGATGTCCAAGTTCTTTAAGGACCGCAACTTTCCCCCCACAGTGATCCGAGAACGCCCTTGACCGCGTCTCCCGTATTTCCCGCAACACATCCCTCACACCCCGCCCCCGCCACAACCGCCCTAAGAGGATCCCCTCGTTCTCACACACCACCCTACCAACCTCCGGATACAACACATCATCCTCCGACACTTTCGTCATTTACAATCCGACCCCACCACGCAAGACATTTTTCCATTCCCACCCCTGTCTGTTTTCCGAGAGACCACTCTCTCCGTGACTCTGCCAATGTAGTATACTGCATCCATTCTACCCGGTGCGGCTTCCTCTACATTGGGGAAACCAAGCGGAGGCTTGGAGACCGCTTTGCAGAACACCTCCGCTCAGTTCGCAACAAACAACTGCACCTCCCAGTCGCAAACCATTTCCACTCCCCCTCCCATTCTCTGAATGACATGTCCATCATGGGCCTCCTGCACTGCCACAATGATGCCACCCGAAGGTGTGCAGGAACAGCAACTCATATTCCGCCTGGGAACCCTGCAGCCTAATTGTATCAATGTGGACTTCACCAGTTTCAAAATCTCCCCTTCCCCTACTGCATCCCTAAACCAGCCCAGTTTCGTCCCCTCCCCCCACTGCACCACACAACCAGCCCAGCTCTTCCACCCCGACCCACTGCATCCCAAAACCAGTCCAACCCTGTCTCTGCCTCCCTAACCGGTTCTTCCTCTCACCCATCCCTTCCTCCACCCCAAACCGCACCCCCATCTACCTACTAACCTCATCCCACCTCCTTGACCTGTCCGACTTCCCTGGACTGACCTATCCCCTCCCTACCTCCCCACCTATACTCTCTCCACCTATCTTCTTTACACTCCATCTTCGGTCCGCCTCCCCCTCTCTCCCTATTTATTCCAGTTCCCTCACCCCATCCCCTCTCTGATGAAGGGTCTAGGCCCGAAACGTCAGCTTTTGTGCTCCTGAGATGCTGCTTGGCCTGCATGTGTTCATCCAGCCTCACATTTTATACACCAAGACACATGTCTATTTTATTTCTACTATTGGCACCCAACCAAAATACGAATACTATTTCCCAGACTGGATCCAAAAAAAAAAGAAGTGATGGCAAAATGCATCTTTAGAGTTTTCTGATAGCTTAACAAAAATGGACTGCATTGCATGGTACAGACTTCTATGGATATGGAGGGTTCATGTTTCATTGCAGGCTGGATGGCAGCATAAATGCTATCAGTAATCTCTGCTTCTGGTTAGGAAGGGAAAGGGTATTTGTTTTCCCTACATTTGATTACTCTTTAGTAACTACTACCGATTTTAAAAATGTGCCCATGCATGGATGAAGACTAGGTGTAAGACTTTTCTCTGTGTGAAGGACCCTATGATAAAACAGCCCAATAAACTCATGAAGGCTCACTTTTACTCCAATCATTTGTCACATGCAACACCAGTTTCAGATCCTGCCTGATTTTCATCTCCATGTTAGTTTAAAATTGTCAACACCCTTTTTCACCACTGCTTGAATTACAGGTGGCAACCAGTGCTGGAACCTTAAGATCAAGGCTGGGAAGGTGAGGGAATTCATCTTATAATCTCTGAAACCTTGGATAAATCACCCTTCAGGAAATATGTAATGGCATATACCTACACTCTGCAAGCTTGAAGTACGTTTACATGATAAATTACAATCCAAATATGATGGAAACATGAAGAAATTTGTTTGTGTCATGCCAGTTTGGCTGGATATTATAGACAGATTGTGGATTTTAAATCCAATCTTTTCCTGTGTTATTACTGTAAACCCATAAGCAGAATATGATTTAATTTTTCTCTGCCTTCATTTTTAAAGTATAAGGGTGCATTACTCCTACTCCCTCCATTGGTTGACTCAAACTTTGCAAGAACCTCAATAGCATTTAAACCAGAATATTTTGTGATAAAAGATAAATGACCAAGGGTTATTGCCGTTAGTTTTAACATGGAGGCCAAAATTCCTCAGAGTGGAGTGAACTGTTTGAAATTGCTTTGTGGCTAGCTCTGTGGCATCCCCTCCTTTTCCCTTGGAGCCACTTGGAACCCTGATGGCTTTATGGGTCTCTTTGTGCCTCGTTTATTTCTTCAGGTTCTTCCATTGACCCTGTTTTACTTCCTCTTGTTCTGTAGTGACTCAGTCTCCCTTGTGGTACTTACCAGCCTGAGCCTTTTAGGGTTTCAACAATTAGCTTGCTTACCAAGTCATTCCTGAGTTGGAACTCTATCCCCACTACCAGTCGCTCAGGGACAATTCCTACTATCAAGACTCAAACACACTGTAGGTAAACGTAGTGGAAGGGAACAGATATACAACATCCACCCATTTCACTGATCTGACCCTTGGCTTTCAAAGCAGACACGGGTTGGGGAGGGAGTTTTAGATCCCTCTCTGACAATAGGAATTACCTTTAGAGGGTGATGGTTCAGGGACACTCTTCTTGGAAGGATAACATTCCTGCAGTTTTCGGAGCATTTGCTGGAGTGAACCGCTTGACTGACAAGCTCTACTGAGGAGTTAGATTCTATAGCAAGGATCCCTGTCTGTTCAGATGCACTCCTTGCTTGGGATGTTCCAGCGATTGTGCACCATTCATCTCAGCCTTCCTTTCAAACTCTAGCTCTCAGACATGGTGTGGCCGATTTAGTAACAGGGGATTTGTCAGCTAAGGCTCGAGGACTGGGGCTGTTAATCTGGTTCAATCAGGGAATTTATATTCTATGAAGTCCACCTGGCTGACCTCATTATAATCACTGCACAGAAGACATTGAACGATTAGCAGAAGAAAAAGAAGCAACAGGAAGTTAGACTTTACCAGTGTCATTTATGCTCCCCATCAACCAGTCTGGATCTCTTTTTATCCAGCTCATATATCCCTTTTTTCTTTTTTATATCGCACTTATTTTCAGGATTTAAGCCTCCTTTCGATCTCTGTCTCCATTTTTCTCTCTCTCTGTCCATCACTGTCTGTCTACCTGCCTGTCTGTCTGTCTTGCTCACTCGCTCTCTAATTTCTAAGCTGTATTTTTAGCATTTCAGACTGGCATTGGGTGACTGGATATTGATTAATTTTTGTTTCTAGTTCCTCATCTGCTTGTTCTAATTGTGGGTTGATAACTCAGTGCTCAGCCAACACTTCAAGGACTTCCGTCTTTTAACCTGCTGAGACATTTCACCTGTAATTCCTAGTTACGGTTTTTAGCTAGTCTGTGGCCAACTTGCGCTGATGTTATGGTGGGTTAACTGTCCTGTTCTGTGAATGCAATAAATCAAAATAAGCAGTTTTCTAATGTTGGCATAGGAAGTTATTATCGTGGCCATGAAGTTTATAGATCATTTGAGCTATGGAAATTTCCCCTTTCAGTTTCCAATCCGCTTATGTTGGCATATTTCCATCCATACACTTTTCTCAGACTTTGTATCAAATTTTTGAGTCATTTTATTTATTCCAATCAGAAGCCAGAGTCCCTAATTCCTGTTACAAGCAGATTGCTTTTGAAACTTGCAATCTCCCTCCCTGTTTTCACCACGTTTTGAAGTAAATTGTCATTTTGTTTCCTCTTTCATTTGAACAGTGAGGGCTTATTTCTCGAACTGTTTCTAGTGGGGTCTGATTTTGCAAGCACTGCAACAAATCAGTGGCAAAATTAAGTCAGTAGTTGGGTTAATTTCATGCACTTGTATGTAAAAGGATGATTTGCACCACAGGCACAGGTACAAACGTACAGAGATAGAATTGAAAAGGATGAAGAGTTTGTTCAATTATTACTAACTTATGTTCAAAAAGAAACAGTCGGGAGATACCAATTCAATAATGTCTTTGCTTTGAAGATGATGTCCAAATGTTCAAGGATTGGATTTATCAGTCAGGATTTTCTTGGTGGGAATGTTGATTGTTGAGTTAGTATTTGAGTTGTAAGCAGTTTCTTCTCTCTCAAAATCTGTTCAGAAGTCATCTGAAGATATTTTGCTTGAATGTAACTGCTGCTTTGCTGAGTCAATGAAAGAAAATTCTATTTACAGAGATAGCCAGATACAGGTCAGTGGCTCCCTTTGCATACAGAGGAATTATCTGTTATAGTTCAGAGATAGGAGTGTCTGTTGTCAATAGATGTTGCATGGAGTGGTACTAGCCTATATGCTGCATACTATTTCAAAAATGCATAGTTAAGAAGTTGTTTGACCTAAATACGATATGAGTTATGTCAAAGCCTCCTGGGATGGGGGGAGTTGTGAGGAGAAGCAGATACCATTGAGACAAAGTCCTGCATTACAGATCGGTAACCATAGTCCATTCCATAAAGTGGAAAATCATGAGTATGCCTTCTCATTGGACGGATGTAATAGTTATGTATTAGAGATAGTAGGAACTGCAGATGCAGGGGAATCTGAGATAACAGATCTCGAGCTGGATGAACACAGCAGGCCAAGCAGCATCTGAAGAAGGTTTTAGGCCCGAAACATCAGCTTTCCTGCTCCTCTGATGCTGCTTGGCCTGCTGTGTTCATCCAGCTCTACACCTTGTTAACTCATATTATGTATTGTTTTCTTTCATTGAAATCAGTTATGCAGCCACTGATAGCACAATTGTCTTGGCAGTAAGAGTGAAAATTCAATTCATCATTGTGGAGTTGAAGACCAGCCTCCGTAATGTTTGCCTATGAAACTGTCATCAGTTGTCGTAAAACCTCATCTGGCAATCTGTTGTACTTCAGGGAAGAATTTGCCATCCTACAATGACCTAACATTTGACTACAACGCCATAACAATTTGCTTAACACTTAACTAACCTCTGAAGTGGCCTAGTCACTTAGTTCAAGGACATAGGGATGGGTAATAAATGCTAGACTTGCTATGCTGCCCACATTCCATAAAATAATAAGTTGATTTTTGAGTTTAACATTGTGCGGAATTGATCACACTTTTCTGTCTTTCATTGGCTGTAAAGTGTCTTAGAATGCCCTGTGGTATACTGTATCAATGCAAATTCATTTCTTCCTTAATATATAGAATTGCTGGACCTTTTGACTTTTAAGCAACATTATTGACAGGATCAGCTGTAGTGTTGCCGGGGCTATAAACTCTCTGTGGAATAACGAAAGGTAAAATCAACTACAGTCTAGGTTTAATACATTCTACATTTAGAAAACATGTAGCTAATTTGCACACAGCAATAAACAAAAATAACATGTCATACTGACTTGATTCGAATTCCTCCATCAGAGAAAATAGGTTTTCTTACCTTGTCTTACTATGCTTTGTTTATCATTTCAAACATCATAAACGAACCTTCGATCTTTTATATTTAGGAATTGGAAGCCATGTTTATGTAACTTGTTCTCACATTTAACCATTCAACCCAGACATAATTATGGCGGAAATGTGGTGATCAGATCTGAAGTCTGAACTTGCCTCTCGTCAACAAGGAAAAATTACACCACTTTATACGGAAGCCCCTTAGATAATGTTAACATTCAATTAACTTTGATAATTGCTTTCTGTGACCATCTACACGGACACCAAAATCTATTTGCTTCTCTACAGTTCTAGTTTCTTATCCATCAGAAAGATTTGTCTTTCTCTGATCTGAAGTGCATTCACTCCCTCTTGACTATATTTAACTGCACTTAATTTTAGTTAGCGTAACTATTCTCACAGATGAAGAATCCACAGGTAGAATGGGTGACCACAAGGCAGAGTAAGAGGGCTAGGCAGGCAGGCCAGGAATCCCCTTAGATTATTCTCCTGGGAAGCAGATTTAGTGCTTTGGATACTGTTCAGGGAATGGCCTTTCAGGGTAAATGAGCCAAGAGTCAAATTTGTGGCACGACAGTTAGCTCTGCTGCATGGAGGAGGAGCAAAATGTATGGAAATGCAGTCATCACAAGGATTAATTTAGAAGGGGAATAGATAGATATTTCTGTGGCTGCAATCAAGACTCCAGGAAGGCATGCTGCCTCCCTGGTGCTTGGGTACAGGATGTCTCAAAGCACTACAGGATATCCTGGTGGCAGATGGCGACCGGTATTGTACCTTTGTATGTACAATAAAAGGGATGAGGTCCTAAAAGCAGAATATAGGGAGTTAGGAAGCAAACTTAAAAGAACCTTGAAGGAAGTGATCTCCGTTTTATTACTAGTACCACATAGAGTAGAAATGGCATGTACTGAATGAACACGTGAGAGGGAGAGCTTCAGATTTCTGGGGCACTGAGTCTAGTTCTGAAGGTGGTGGGACCAGTACAGACTGGATGGGTAAACCTAGGTAGAACCCTAGTGGGGAGCATTTGCTAGTGTGGTTGGGGAGGATTTAAAATAAATTGGCAGGGGAATGGGAACTCACCCAGTGTCGGAGAAAGGAATATAAAAGATGAGACTGAATGGCAAATAAAGGCAATAAGTGACAGATAGAAGAATCAAATGCCAAAATCAAACAGGGCCACAGGGAAAAAAAAAATTGGGAATGGGAGAAGGAATGTTAAAAAGATAGGCTTTAAGACTTTATGCCTGAATGCAAGGAATGTTTGAAATAAAAATTGAATTAACTACACAAATAGATGTATGATATATTGGGATTATGAAAACATGGCTGCAGAGATGGGAACTGAACATCCAGGATATTCAGTATTTAGGAAGGACAGACAAAAAAAAGAAGCAGTGGAGCGACATTACTGGTTAGAGATGACATAAATGCAAAATTGAGAAAGACACCAGCTCGGACAATACAGAATCTGTAAGGGTAGAATTGAGAAATACTAAACGGACAAAAGCCATTAGTGGGGATGGTATATAAAACACCAAACTGTTGTAGAATACTTGGAATGACATTAAACAGGCGATTAGAACTGCATGCAATAAAGGGGCATCTGAAATTAATGTGACTTTTTAATCTGCATGTAGATTGGGAGAATAAGTTAATAATAATAAGAGAGGAGGAATTCCTAGGATACATACGTGATGGTTTTCTGGACCAGTACATTGAGGAACTAACCAGAGAATGGACCATTTTAGATTCAGTGCAATGAGGAAGATATTGTGTCGTTGTGAGAGACCCCTTGGGGTATGCGAATGTAATATGATAGGATGCTTAATCAAGATGGAGAGCATGGTAGTTGATTCTGAAAGTAGGGTCCTGAATTTTAAGAAGGGAAACTACAATGGTATGAGGTATGTGTTAACTATGATGGATTGGGAAATGCTACTGAAAGGAATGATAGTGGACAGATAATGGCAAACATTCTGAGAATGAATGAGTGAACTACAAAAATTGTTTAAATGCAAGGGGAACTGGAGATAGCATTAGATACAAAAAAACCATACAAATTGGCAGGAAAGAAAAATAGACCTGAGGGTTCAAAACAATCCAGAAGTCAGCAAAGGAGGGCAAAGGGACTGATTTAAGAAGGAGAAATAGAGTATGAGAGTCAGCTTGCACAGAACTTAAGCTTCCATTGGTAGGAGAGATTAGGACCCAAGGGCACAGCCTTAGAAAAAAGGGAATGCCATTTAGAACGGAGATAAGGAGAAACCTCTTCTTGTAGACAGTGGTGAATCTATGGAATTCACTGCTACAGAAGGCTGTGGAGGCCTGGTCATTGAGTGCATTTAAGACTGAGATAGATAGGCTCTTGATTATCAAGGAAATCAAGAGTTATGGGAGAATGGGGTTGAGGAACTTTTCAGCCATGATTGAATGGTGGAGCAGACTCGATGGGCTGAATGTCCTCATTTCTGCTCCTGTGTTTTATGGTCTTATAATTTGGACAGGCTGAGCAAGTGTTGTACATGGCAGAGGTTGTATAATTTGGATAAACGTGAGGCTATCCGCTTCGGGAGGGGGGAAACAAATAGAAAGGCAGATTATTATTTGGCTAAGAATTTAGAGAGAGAAATGTTCAACTAGATCTGGGTGTACTCGTGGACCAGTTGCTGAAAGTGAGTGTTCAGGTGGAGCAGGCAATAAAGAAGGCAAAATTTATGTTGGACTTCATCGTGAGAGAATGCAAGTACAGTGTCTTGCTGCAATTGTGCAGGGCATTGGTAAGGACACAACTGGAATATTGTGTGCAGTTTTATCTAATGAAGTATGTTCTTTGTCGAGAGACAGTCCAGCAAAGGTTTATCAGTGATTCTTGGGATGGAAGGACTGACATATGAGGAGAGAGATTGAAGCAATTAGGATTTTATTCACCTGGAATTTGGAAGCTGAGGGGTGATCTCATAGAAACCTATAAAATTCTGTCAGGACTAATGACAGGTTAGATACAGGAAGGAAGTTCCTGGTGTTGGGGAATTCCAGAGCCAGTTTAAGGAGAAGTGGTAAATCTTTTATGACTGTGATGATAAATTTATTAACCCAGCGGATGGTGAGCCTGTGGAATTCATTACCACAGAAGGTGGTTGAGGCTAAGACAGTGTTTTTAAAACAGGAGGTAGATGTGCAATTATAGTTAAAGGGATCTAGGGATATGGGAGAAAGTGAGATAGAGTATTGAGTCATGGACACTTTGAATGGCAGGGCAGGATTGAGGAGTCGAATGGCCTGCTGCTGCTCGTATCTTCTGTGTCTCTGTGCTTCATAAGGCGATAACATTCTTAGCCACAAATAGTGGAAATACAAAAGGTACAGTGTGATGAAAATTGTATGTGATATCTATACATATTAATTTTAGAGGCACCATTTTAAAATAAAGGCAGATTGCTTTACTTTTATAAAGGGTTTAGAAAAAACTAGGTCTGACAGTCCTCCCAGGAAACATAACCTAATACAGGATAGCAAAGTGTGAAGTTGGATGAACACAGCAGGCCAAACAGCATCTTAGGAGCACAAAAGCTGACATTTATGCTCCTCTGATACTGCTTGGCCTGCTGTGTTCATCCAGCTCCACATTTTGTTATCTCGGATTCTCCAGCATCTGCAATTCCCATTATCTCTGATCACAATTATAGCCTAATACAGTGTCTTTTTGACAGCAGCGACCCTTGGGAGTGATAGTGTAAAATTGTTTGTACTTGCATTTACAACACGATGTTTAAAGTTTGAAATTCATTATCTTGTTTTTGTTTCAAGAGATCAAGGACTGATTTTAACTTAGAAAACTCAGATCGAATGTTTTTGGGCAGTTTGCTTTTGACCCCAGTCAGGTCTCCTTGAAATATAATTCTGTCTTAGAAAAGGAGTATAGAACAATCCAGGGAAAGCACAGTTACCTCAATAAAAAAAAAGTTCTAGTCTGTACAACTTCCAGACCAGGGAATATTGGCTAGAAGTCTACAGGTAAATAAAAGCTAAGAAAGCATGCACGCTCAGTTTGGTATTTGTTTACACAAGAAAACATTGTTGTTTGCAGGAATGATCTGGGTAGAATGAGCTACCTCAAAGTTAAAGATTTATTCGAGAGGGGATATTTCTCTGGATTTGAATTGCTGTAAAATGATTGTTTTGCTGTGTTTTAAAATCTCTAGAGTTAGGTAGCTTGTTTTTTTTGTTGCTTTGTGTTTTGTGTAATGAGCTTTTGTTTCAAAGAAACTCTGCAGCATCATGTGACTATGTTTCAGTGAATCATATTAACAAAAATTTGAAAAAAAAATCAGACCAGATCTCATTCTAATCATACCATCAGATAGGACCAAAGCAATTGGTCTTGTAAATTTATGCATTGTCCCTCTCAATAGTTAGAGCAGCTGACTTCAAAACTTGAGGTATATACATTATTTGTCATAATATTGAGCTAGCTGGAAATGTTAACTTATTTAATGTGTTCATGGGATGCAGTATCATAGGCCTAGCCAACATTTATTGTCCACCCCTGGAGAAGGTCATGGTGAACCACATTCTTGAACTGCAGCAGCCCTTGTGCTGTAGGACCACTCTTAGTGCTGTCATAAAGATTTGACATAGTTACAGTGAAGCAACGGTGTGATAGTTCCATGAGAGGATGGTATGTGACTTGAAAGGTACTCGGCCGAAGGTAATATTCCCATGGATTTGCTGCCCTTGTCCTTCTTGGTATTACAGGCTGTGGGTTTGGAAGGTGCTGTTGGTGGTACCTTGTCTATCTTACGTATTGCTGCTCCTCAGCATTAGTGGTGAAGAGAGTGAGTGTTGAAGGTGATGGATGTGATAATGAACAAGCAGTTCTGGATGGTGTCAAGATTCACGTGTTGCTGGTGCTCTGCTTATCCACATGAATGACAAGTATTCCATCACTCTCCTGGTTTGTCTTATAGATGGTGGACAAGCATTGGAAACATAGGAGGTGAGTTACTTGCCTCAGAATTCCTACCCTTAACATACACTTGTAACCACACAACTTTGATTCCGTTCAGTTTCTAGTCAATGGAGAAGCACAATCCCAGCAAGTTGATAGTGAAAGATTCAGCAATTGAAATGTTATTGGACACCTAAAGGGGCACAGGCTAGATTCTCTTTTGTTGGAGGTGGCCATTCCCTGGCCTTTGTATAGTGTGAATGTTATTCGCCACCTATTTGCCCAAGCCTAGATATTGTTCAGGTCCTGGTGCATTTGCACACGGACTGCTTCATTATGTGAGGAAACACAAATTGCACTGAACATTGTGCAATCAGCATCAAACATCCACATTTCTGATTTTGTAGTGGAGAGAAGACCATTGAAGAAGCAGTTGAAGATGTTTGGGCTTAAGATATTATCCTGAGGAACTCCTACAGAGATGTGAGATGATTGCCTATGAACAGCATGACCATTGTTCTTTGTGCTGTATAAAGCTGCAGCCAGTACAGAGCTTTCCTTCAATTCCCATTGACTCTAGTTATGCTAAGGCTGCTTGTTGCCACAGTCTGTCAAATGCAGCCTGGATTTCAAGGATAGTCACTTTCTCATAATCAGGTTCATGACTTTACCCATGTTTAGATGAAGGCTGTGATGAGGCCAGGACCTGAGTTTTGTCTTGTTCAACCTAAGGTGAGTATCACTTTAGTGAACAGATTATTTCTTTGCAATTGCTACTCAACAGCACTGTCAATGCTCCCTCTTAGCACTTTATATAAGGTAAACTAATGTAGTGGTAATTAATCCAGGTAGGTTTTTCTTTCTTTTGTCTAGAGGGGTACCTAGCCATTTTTCCACCTACAGAGAGCAACCCAGTGTAGGTGGGCAACTTGACTAAGAATTCAGATAGTTCTGGAGTACAAATGTTCAGTACTATTCATGGAATGTTGTCAGAGTCCAAAGACTTTGCAGTATCCAGTGTCTTCAGCCATTTCCTGACATCACATGGAGTGAGTTGGTGGGAAATGTGGTGGCTCAGTGGTTAGTACTGCTGCCTCACAGCGCCAGGGACCCGGGTTCAATCCCGCTCTTGGATGATTGCCTGTGTGGAGTTTGCACATTCTCCCCCTGTGTGCGTGGGTGTCCTCTCAGAGTCCAAAGATGTGCAGGTTAGGTGGATTGGCCTGCTAAATTGCTGATAGAGTCCAGGGATGTGCAAGGTATGTGGATTAGCCATGGGAAATATAGAGTTTCAGGGATGGGGTGGATTTGGGTGAGATGCTCTTCAGAGTGTTGGTGTGAACTCGACGGGCCAAATGGCCTGCTTCCACACTGTAGGGATTCTTTGATCCTCTATGAATCAAGTCAGTTTTAGAATGACATCTGTGATACTGTGGCTTTGAGGAAGCCAAGATAGAACATCCTCTCCGTATGTCTGGTTGAAGATTGTTGCAGATGTTTCAGTCTTGGCTGTTGCACTGATGTGCTGTGCTGTCTGATTATATCAGATGGTAAGAGTTATGGAACCTGCATGTCTAATGAGTAATACTCTAATGAGTGTTGACATTTCTGTTTTAGGTATGGCTGATGTTGCTTCCATGTGCCCTTGCTCAATCTTCATTTGAATCCTTTTTTTTCCAAAATTAACGTATTGGAATTCTCACATTATATCATCACATTATTCAATTTGTCACTTCTTATTTCGGGTCAAATACCAACTTTGAATCAATTTTTCACTAAACTTCTCCCAGGAGTACTTTTGGCATTAAAGTAAATGGATTCAATGAACAGGCTGCAAGAAAAATAAGCTTACAAAAAACTATTACACAAAAAAAATGACGTTTTCACACTATAAGAATTAAGCACAAGAAAAACCTAATATTTTACTGCCATTCTTTTGACAATGTAATACACTTAAACCTGTAACAAGGGATGTGTCAGTTTTGAAGATAAGTTCAGTGCAGGATAACAACTGAGAGAACATTGCATAACATTGTAGCTTTTTGAGCTCTGAAATTGAAATGCTATCAGTTTAAAAATAGATTGAATGCCTTCTGTTGTTAGTCAGTGTGAGGTATCTGTAATAATGGCAGATACTAAAGCTGAAGCCTCTGCATTGAGAAACTGTGAATTTGGAGAATTTTTGTTTTCATTTAACCTATTTTTCTACTCAATCTGTCCAGAAATGTTATTACACACCTCCAGAGCAGGTGGGAGTTGAACCCAAATCTTTCAGTCCAGAGGTAGGGATTCTCCAGCTGTTCCTTAAGAGGGTCCTTGTAGGGTTTTTAGTGTAAAGTCTTAATTAACAACACATTGGCCCAGATATTCCAATGGTCAGATAATTTTAGATAGAGGGGAGTTGCACGTGGGGATCCTGCAGAATACTGGCTAGAATCTCTACAGTGTGGAAGTAGGCCATTCAACCCATCAAGTCCACACCAATCCTCTGACGACCATCCCACCCACCTACCCTATTCCTCTAATTGTATATTTACCATGGCTAATCCTCCTAACCTACACATCCCTGGACACTGTAGGCAATTTATCATGGCTAATTTACCTAAACTGCACTTTTTTGGACTGTGGGGGAAACCGGTGCACCCAGAGGTAACTCACACAGATGCAAGGAGAATGTGCAAGCTTCATACAGACAGTCGCCCGAGGATAGGATCAAACCTGCATCCCTAGCGCTGTGAGGCAGTGGTGCTAACCACTGAGCTACCATGCCGCCTTTATTCATATGTCATCCTTGCACAGGAGCCATGCTAAACTTTTCTGTGTGGTTCCAATTTTAGTATACATGCTGCATTGCAGACTCCAAAGGAATTCCTGGAAATTGAAGGTTCTGCTGGTCAGTTGATCTACAGCTGAAACATTCTGAAAGTATTATTTTAAGTTGCGGAATTTTGAGGGTTCCAATGAAATTAAGCAAATAGTTACACAGGATAGGTTAAATTCTTCAATACGTGATTAAACTCTTGAGTAAGTACTGAGCTGACTCACAACTGAAATCATGACTACCCAAGTATAGCCTCCCCCATCAGTAACACTCTCACCTCACCAGACCCTGACCCAAAACATTACCCTACGTGTGTCACAGACTCAATGTCATGCCCCACCCCTCACCCTAATCAGAGATTGGACCTGACACACTGTCCCTCCCCTTCCATCCCAGTGTCTACCGCTGGACGCAATCTCACCTCCTTCACCACCAGATCTGACTGTCTCATCCTGCCATCAGGCATTGCTGCACCTCTTCTTGCCAGTGGACTAAACCCCAAACCTCACTAAGGACCCACTGTTAGACCTGAAAATCCCAACTATCCTGCTGATGCTATTTTTGGGTTTGTCTGCCAACAGACCTGACACCCACTCCTCCCACCACCAAACCCAGCCACCACCACCACTTCCCTATGACCTGACATCACTTGTTACCACCAAAAATCCCCACTGCTCAAGACTGGAACAGATCTCTGATATCCATTCTGACTGACCTTAAGCAGCCCATACAGCAGGTGTCCTTGTCATATTGTCCTCTGGCACACTGTCATTGATATTCTAACCTCATACCTACCTCAATTGCTGAGTGTTTGAGAGTTGCCTTCAAAATAGCCATCTGTGATTCTGAGTTTCTGTATTTCACATTATGGCAGCTGGCTGGGATGAGGGATGGGGTTTGGCTTACCCCCCACGGTGTCCAACAACTCTTTGTGACCTGTCAGAATGGAGGTATGGCTCCATATTTCTGACCGAGGCTTAATTGAAATCTCCTGACAAAAATGCAGGGCTGTTTTGTTGGACAAAACAGGAAGGAACAGAGTGGCAATTTGCATGAGACTGGAAAATCAAGCACAACATTGCTTCAGTACAGGGCTCAGGATGCACTAAAACACTTGACCACAGCATTCAAGACTGAGGAATGCAGTACAAAAAGTTCCTGTCACTACTGCAGCTGATGAGCGAAAATCCCATTGCAAACATTAAATTTTACTCCTACGGCTGTGAGAGGTTAGGCTCCATGGATTAACGACAGAGCAAGGTCGCAATCTCTGTTGCTATTGATTTTTTTTCCTGACTCTATTCTATGGTTAAAAAGAGCATTACCTTCACCCAGTTGAAACTTTAAATCATTTTCAAATTGTATCAGTAACCCAGAATCACTTCATGCTTCTTTTTAATATTCAGCAAATAATGGGTTGTTCCAGTCTAAAAGTGTTGTGTTTTCAGCCCAGTCACTACAATGGAGTCCATTGTCTCTATTGGGATGTTTCTCAGCCCTTCAAACCTGCTCTGCTATTCAACAAGTTCATTATTGATCTGATTATGGCATGTTCCTGTCTAACTTTGATTACCTTTCACTCCCTTGCTTACCTAATGTCTACCTAACCTTGCCTTACCTTAGTCAAAAAACTCTGCTTCCAGCGTCTTTTTGGAAGAGAGTTCCAAAGATTCATCACCACTCAGATTTTTTTAAAATCCGTATCCCCATTTCTTATCTGTGCTTTGGACACTCTAACCAGTTTTATGTATGAAAAACCCTTTGCTCAGGTGTTCTCATCAATGTCATGGACGAAGGGATGCAGAATTTTTTTTGTGTTTCAACTTGATTTTATTAACACAGCACTCCTTATTCAAAACATCATGTGAGCATTTACCAAATTAGCACAATATTTATTCTCTCCATCCAGCTGTATCTGTCTGTGAGAGGACATACCTGCAATAATCCACATGTGCACGAGCTGGGCTGGTGGATTCCCCTTGCTTCCTGGCTTAAGGCTGGCTCTCTTCCACAGAGAAGGATCTCACTAGTCAGGGTGAATCTTCTTGGCTTGTTGCATGGTCTTCCCGCAAAGAGTCTTGCTGTGAGTCTCCACTGAGATTGGGGTTAAACGTGTGTTTTAATATCCCTCACCAAAATGTTCAGTAGTCTTTGGCAAATTTGGTCATCAGAGGGGTTCATAGGATCGTGCCAACATCCTTCAAAGTCGCCACACAAGCAAAGTGTAAAGTGTACATCAAACACTGGCTTGAAATCAAGGTGCCAGAAAATCTGATCACTATTTCTCCAATATATAACCCTCATGTTGATTGTAACTGGTTTTTCTCCCCCCCGAAACTTCGTAAATTTTTTTAGCTTGATTTCCACTGTTCTCTGCAGCCAATAGCTGCTGGCTGCTGTTTAAATTAGTTTGGCCTGTTTTCTCTCAGGCCCAATTTCTGTGACTGAGGACCAATCTAGGAACCATGACACCTTGACCTTAAATTGACAACCCCTAATTGGTAACCTCTAGTTTTAGCTTCTTTCACGACAGAAACATCCTTTCCACATACAACCCCTCAGGATCTTACAAATTATTGACAAGGGTGGGATTTGAACTTGTTTGTGCAAAGCACAGTAAATTAGAAGCCAATTGCCTTTATGTGTTGGCTGCCTTCTCACATAGTGATTGTGATAGCCAAGAATCAAACAACTACTGGCCAACTGCTTGGAAGTCTGCTTAGTATGCCATAACAGTCAAATGCAACTTTGCCAATTTAAACTGCATTACTGGCCATAAATTATAAGAGAATTTATTGATTTCTATAAAGCACTGATTCTGATATTGCATAACCACTCACATTAAACTTGGTTCTTATTATAGGAGCAAATGTACAAAGTGATCAGCAATGAGGAAATGCGTGATTCCTATCCCAGCATGATATGCCTTATCTACTGCATCCTCAATTGTCTAATTAAATCAGCTTATTCTCAAGCAGCATTCTATGTCACTCTGTTCCAGTCCAACATAATCTGCTAAAAGCATTTCAAGTGGCAACAAATTTGCTAATGCAGCTTTTTCAGTCACACCCCCACTCTTGTATGCAGTGGCGTATGGCTATCTTGGCTCTTTTGAACCAAATAAGTGTTGATTTGAGGGCAGGTGAGAATATTTTCCACCATCAGCGGTCCTGAGTGAGTTTAATGACTAAACCACTAGCAGAATAACTCTGCTTCCTGCAAAATAATGTCAACAGAAGCAACTTCTATTTATAAAGCACTTTTAACAGACAAACCATTTCAGGCTATTGTGTAGGGCACTATTCAGATTGTAAAATAGTCGCTGAGGCAAAGAGGGACAATTTAGGGCAGGTGCTAAAAGCCTTCATCAGAGGCGTAAGTTTTAAAGACCACCTTAAAGCAAGAGAAAATAAAGGAGTTTTGGAACAAAATTCCAGAGTCAAGGCAATTGAAGCCACAACTGCCAATGGTGAAATGATGGAAAGGCATCTTCAATAGTCCATGTGCTTTTCTCTCATTCCCAATGCTTAAGTTGTTTCTTTTTCTTATGCTTGGTCACATAATGTAAAAAGTTATTCATTTGATCATCCATTAATTTTGATAAGGAAAGACATGCCCTAATAATTTCACATTTCTAATCATTCGAATAATTTTATGAATTTACTTGTTATTATAATAAGCAAAAATAATTTATTCCTAGATACATCAGCAAAATTTCTAACTTGGTTTATTGCAGCTGTTGTATGTGTTCTTAAACATTTTCCTAGTGGTGATGTTATCCCTGGTTCTGCTGAAAATACTTGCATTTATTTGATCCCCTTTCCAAACCTGGAATGTACCAAAGTATTTACGTTTTAAAGGCAATCATTGTTATAATATTGCGAGGGCAGTAGGCAATGTATTTGCAATAAGCTCTAACAAACAGTAATTAAACAGTGATCACTGTTGTGACTGAGGTCGGAGGGGAGTGCTACCATTCTAGTTTCACTGCACCATTAGTCACAACAGAAAATAAAAATAGTAGTCTCAGTTACTAAGATGACCAATTAAGTGCCTTATCCATATAAGTTTTTAAATAGCAAGATATATGTATCAGGTTTCTTAACATATACAATTATGAATTTATTATGCAAATAAAGTTTGTGCAATAATGATGCAATAATTAGTGAAAGTATCCAGTCAATAATTTAGAAGTATAAATGCTTGTCCCTCTAAATATTCCTAAAATAGATAGGCGTGAAAAATTTCCATAGAAAACACCATACACGCACATGCGCACATACTCTTCCTGAAAAAAGAGAAAGCAAATTTCTCTGTCAGGATGACTTTTCTGCAGGGGAGAAAACAACTTTGGCTTGAAAGAAAAATGAATATTCTGGAGGCATTGATGTGATGTTCCAAGTCATTCCAAGTCTTGAGGACACAGAATCGAGTCTTGAGATATTTCTTCAATCACTCTTTTGAAAAGAATTAATGAGATTTGCTTTGAACTGTTGCAGATGGTTTACTTGTAAGAAATGTAGGAGATCAGCAAGGCTGCTTGTTCATATCAAACTTTTCTCTCACTCAGCTGTTTCTTTCTAAGCATTCTTACAACTTAAGCAGATAATACATTGATTTTTTTCTTCCCCAATCAATTCAAAACAACCTCAGCAGGATCTACAGCAAAGCGAACTGATCTCAGAATGATTTCTCAGAAGTCTTTTTTTAAAATAAACTCAAGTCCAAGCGGGAATCAGTTGCACTAGAGAGGACACAAGGGAGATTTTCCAGCATGTTGCCTGATCTTGAGCATTTGAGCTTTATGGAAAGATAGGTAGCTAGAAAGATTGAGGTGGGACCTGACAGAGGTACATAAGATTATGAGAGGCTTAGATTATGTGAACAGAAAGACACTTTTCCATTAGTAGAGGAATCAATATCAAGGGGCCTAGATTTAATGCAAAAGGTCAAAGGTGAAGAGAAGAATTGAGAATTTTTTTTCTTGCTGAGAGAGTAGTGGAATTCATTGCCTGAAGGGGTAGTTGAGTCAGAAACTCTTGTAACATTTAAGCAGTATTTACAATTGATTTGCATTGTTAAAGCTTCCAAAGCTATTTGCCAAACGCTGGAAAATAGAATGAGTGTAGTCAAATCTTTGTTGATCGGAGAGACAAGATGGCTGAGTGACCCGCTTCTGTGTTGTTTCTGCCTGAGCCTGAGCCCATTTGAGTTTTCAATAATGTCTTTTCTAGAAACTATTGCAAGCATGTCGGTAAAGCTTGAGCTAAGTCCATTTTCTAAAATTCTTCAGAACTGAAGTCCTCTAAGTTAAGGTAAAAGCTAAAATTCTTGATAACATATAATTTGGTTTTAGTTAGTTGAAGGAGAAAGACTGGGTGGGACAACAGACGTTTACCCCTCTTAATCAAATAATGTCATTGGATCTCCTTAATCCATCTGAAGGTGTGGGCAGGGCCTCAATTTAAGATCTCATTTTAATAGCATCTTCCACAATACAGTACTCATTTAACATTACAGTGAAGTGACAACCGAGACTATAAAATGTGAGGCTGGATGAACACAGCAGGCCAAGCAGCATCTCAGGAGCACAAAAGCTGACGTTTCGGGCCTAGACCCTTCATCAGAGAGGGGGATGGGGTGAGGGATCTGGAATAAATAGGGAGAGAGGGGGAGGCGGACCGAAGATGGAGAGAAAAGAAGATAGGTGGAGAGGAGAGTATAGGTGGGGAGGTGGGGAGGGGATAGGTCAGTCCAGGGAAGATGGACAGGTCAAGGAGGTGGGATGAGGTTAGTAGGTAGGAGATGGGGGTGTGGCTTGGGGTGGGAGGATGGGATGGGTGGGAGGAAGAACAGGTTAGGGAGGCAGAGACAGGTTGGACTGGTTTTGGGATGCAGTGGGTGGAGGGAAAGAGCTGGGCTGGTTGTGTGGTGCAGTGGGGGGAGGGGGCGAACTGGGCTGGTTTAGGGATGCGGTGGGGGAAGGGGAGATATTGAAGCTCGAAAAGTCTACATTGATACCATTAGGCTGCAGGGTTCCCAAGCAGAATATGAGTTGCTGTTCCTGCAACCTTCGGGTGGCATCATTGTGGCACTGCAGGAGGCCCATGATGGACATGCCATCTAAAGAATGGGAGGGGGAGTGGAAATGGTTTGCGACTGGGAGGTGCAGTTGTTTGTCGCGAACTCCCTCCCCCCACTGCACCACACAACCAGCCCAGCTCTTCCCCTCCATCCACTGCATCCCAAAACCCGTCAAACCTGTCTCTGCCTCCCTAACCTGTTCTTCCTCTCACCCATCCCTTCCTCCCACCCCAAGCCGCACCGCCATCTCCTACCTACTAACCTCATCCCACCTCCTTGACCTGTCCGTCTTCCCTGGACTGACCTATCCCCTCCCTACCTCCCCACCTATACTCTCCTCTCCACCTATCTTCTTTTCTCTCCATCTTCGGTCCACCTCCCCCTCTCTCCCTATTTATTCCAGAACCTTCACCCCATCCCCCTCTCTGATGAAGGGTCTAGGCCTGAAACGTCAGCTTTTGTGCTCCTGAGATGCTGCTTGGCCTGCTGTGTTCATCCAGCCTCACATTTTATTATCTTGGATTCTCCAGCATCTGCAGTTCCCATTATCACTGACAACCGAGACTACATGTGTTCAACTCTTTGGAGTAGAGCTCAAACTTTTTGACTCCAAGGGAAGAGTTCTATATCAGAGCCACAGATGATTTATGAATGATAGATGATTTGAACAAAAGAGTTGTGAAGATATGATGATATTATCAATTTGTGTTTAGACAGTTAGAGAATTTCTCTCGGAGAGATTTTTTTAATTTGGGAGATTAAAGTTTCTGTAGATTACTTAATAAATTAGGTTATTCCAGATGTGAAGGGGAAATGGATCATTGTTATTCTTTATTTTCTGATGGTATTTTCTACTCTTGGTGAAGATTTTAATATACATTACCAAAGGACATTATAGCCAATAGCCAATATCCAGTATATGCCCCCATTGAAACAATAGGCTCACAATCAAAATCAAACAACTCAGCAACTTCACAGTGTGTTGAATAAATTACATGAAACTGATGGAAACATGAGAGTAATTTCAAGGCTGTGATCTCATTTCAGGACTCAGATGGTCAAAAACTGTTTCAATTTTTGATTTGTAATGCCTTTGAAAGGCTTAAATTAGATCACTGCCTTGTTATCCCTAGGCTGGCTGACTGTAATTCTCACGATAGAATGAAGACTGAACCATATAAGAGATAACAAGAACTGCAGATGCTGGAGCCAGAGACAACACAGTGCAGAGCTAGAGGAACACAGCAGGTCAGGCAGCATCAGAGGAGCAGGAAAGTTGATGTTTTGGGTCAGGTCCTTTCTTCAGAAAAGGGACCCTT
This sequence comes from Stegostoma tigrinum, assembly GCF_030684315.1. Taxonomy (NCBI): domain Eukaryota; kingdom Metazoa; phylum Chordata; class Chondrichthyes; order Orectolobiformes; family Stegostomatidae; genus Stegostoma; species Stegostoma tigrinum. The sequence goes on along the minus strand of NC_081356.1, from coordinate 36,421,316 downwards.
TTCTGAAGAAGTGTCCTGACCCAAAACATCAACTTTCCTGCTTCTTTGATGTTGCCTGACCTTCTGTGCTCCTCCAGCTCCATACTGCATTGTCAACGAATCCTGTAAATTGTTTACGCCATGCAATTTTCTATAAACCATTGGAATGACTACTTTTCAGTTAACAAATTTGCAGATGATACAAAAATGGTGATGTAGTGGACAATGAGAAAGCTCTTTCAGAGCTCAACAGTACCTTGATCAGATAGGCCAATGGGATGAAGAATGGCAGTTGGAGTTTAATTTGGACAAGTACTAGGTGTTGCATTCTGGCAAAGAAAACCAGGGCAGGATTTGCACAGTTAATGGTAGGACCTTGAGTGTGGCCGAACAAAGAGACCTAGGGATGCAGGTTCATGGTTGAAATTGGAGGTGCATGCAGACAGGGTGGTGAAAAAGATGTTTGATATGCTTACTTTCATTGGTTAGTATATTGAATATAGGAGTTGGGACAGTATGTTGCTGTTGTGCAGGACATTGGTGAGGCCATTTTTAGAATACTGTATACAATTCTGATTGCCCTTCTATAGGAAGGAGGTTATCAAACTTGAGAGGATACAGAAATGATTTACAAGGATGTTGCTGGGACATGAGGGGTTGGGGTTTAGGGAGAAGGTGAATCACCTGGTATGTTTTTTTTCCCTAGAGCATCAGAGGCTGAGGCGTGACCTAATGCAAGTTTATAAAATCGTGAAGGGCATGGATTGGGTGAATCGCCAAGGTATTTTTCCTAAGGTGGGGGAGTTCAAAATTAGAGGGCAGGTACAATGTTACACAAAAGACATCTAGATGGGTCTATGAATAGGAAGGGTTCAGAGCAATATGGGTCAAATGCTGCCAAATGGGATTAGGTCAGATTGGAATGTCTGGTTGGAGCAGATGAGTTGGACCAGAGGATTTGTTTCCGTGCTATGGGAGTTTATGATTCGTCCCTCACGTGAGGCATGGTGACCCTCAGATTAATCCACCGCCAGTTGTTCCTCTAATAACGCTATGGCCTTCTTAGACTGTGCTGACTTTACCCTGACATCAAAATACTTACATGTAGTGAGGGATTCTGCATCTTTCACCCTGACAGTGAGTCAGCTCCAGACTGTAGAAGAGAGGAATCAAAAATTATTTCCAGCATTGCTGCTATTTCCTCCCTTGCCTCACTCAACAAGCTACAGTACATTGACATCCAGCACCAGAGATTTAACTAGTTTTAAGCCTCAGAGCACTCAGAATCTCCTCTCTAACTATGCTAATTTATTTAATTTTATCATGGTCCTTTTTCCTGATTTCTGTACCAATATCAGTCCTCTCACTGGTGAACAACTGATACAAAGTATTCATTGAAAGCATTGCCTATATTCTCTGAATCCATGCGCAAGTTACACTGTGGTACTCAATGAGCTCTATTATTTACCTAGCTGTCCCTTTACCTTTAACATACTTGGATGAAATAATTTAACATTTGCCTTTATTTTACATGCCATTATTTCTTCATGCTGCCTTTTTCTCTCCTAATTTCCTTCTTAAGTTTCCTCTTGTACGTTCTATACTCCTCTAGTGCTTTTGTGTTTTTGAGGCCTTGGTCTCTGCCACAAGCCCCCCTTTATCTCTTTCTACAATGCTGTATGTCTTCTATGTCCAAAGTTCACTGTATTTTTTGGTCACACCCTTTATCTTTATTGGAACATGTTGGCTCTGTGTTCTCCGGTATTCCTTCTTGAATGTGTCACACTGTTCTGGCACAGATTTACGTAAAAGTATCTGTGCCCAACCCATTCTGGCCAAATCATATCTGATTTCACTAAAATCAGCTTCATCCAGTTTAGAACTTTGATTTCACACCAATCCTTGTCCGCTTCTATAACAATCACAAGTCTAGTGGAGTTATGATCACTATCTGCTAAATGCTCCTCCAATGATATTTCAACCACTTGCTTGGCTTTAGTATCTAAAATTAAGTCCAAGACCACCCTGCCTCTTATAGGACCTTCTGTGTACTAGCTTTAAAAAGCTGTCCTAGATGTATTTTAAGAAATCCCACTCTATCTAATTATGCTCACACTATGGTTACTGTAGTTAATGTTGGGGAAGTTGAAGTCCTGTGCTATTACAACTCAACTGCTTTCGCATTTCCCTGAAATTTTGCCACATATATCTGCTCTGCTGTTTCTCACTGACTGCTGCGGGGGTTATTCTACAGTCCCAGAAATGTGATCACTCCCTTTTGATTTTTTTAAGATCTACCCATGTAGCTTTATTTTAGAAGCCTTCTAAGAGGACTCTGGATAATCCAAGCTGGAAGACAGGAAAAAATTGTACGCTGTAAAAGCTGCTTCTTTTTTGAGGTATTTTCAGTGCTGGAGACAATTTTGTAGAATCTTTTGGAGCAGTAATTACTGTTTTTTTAAGCTGTTCTATTGTTTTGGAACTTGGTGGAAAAAAGGAAAAAAACAACAGCACTTTATAAAAATAGGAAGGGAGAGAATAGATACCACTCGGGATGTGAAAAACAGAGGAAAAGGCCTGTACAAAGATAATGGGAACTGCAGATGCTGGAGAATCCGAGACAACAAAATGTGGAGCTGGATGTACACAGCATGGCAAGCAGCATCTTAGGAGCCCAAAAGCTCCCAAGATGCTGCTTGGCCTGCTGTGTTCAAACAGCTCCACGCATTGTTGTCAAGGGACCTGCACAGCTGTCTGATCAAGAAGTGAATGTTTCCTCTAATTGCCTCTGCTGTTTAGTTGAAAGTATTTCTGGACATTGGAGTTCATTCTGAGAAAAATAAACAGGCAGTGAAATTGAGATCTGTCTCCTGATAAAACTTTAAAAATATAAAACATAGATATCAAGTTATTCTGGAACAGGTTTCTTAGAGCAGCAAGAATTATTATTTTTTGGATCTGTAGATTATTAAGGGACAGATATGGTATTTAGTAGAATGATGTGCAGTTCTTGTTAGATGTTGGAGGGGGAAGTGGAGTTAGGGAGAATTTCAATTTCACTGATGATTATGTCCGCAGGAAGTGTGTTTGGTTGCGAATCCTATTGAATCACATGGATCAGTTGGAGTGGCACTTAGAGGCAATGAGGAATTCGTAGGAGCCAGGGGTGTAATGGATGGCCATTTCAGGAAGAGAGAAAAACCACAGATACAATCAGGTACCTGATGGGTTACCTCCAGGAAAGATAGGAAGGATAGGGACATAGTGCAGGAGTCTCCTGTGGCTATCTACATCTCAAACAAGTATGCTTATTTGGAAGAAGTTGGAGGAGATGGACTCTCAAGGGAATGTAGCACCAACAGCCAAGTTTCGGGTACTGAGGCTGGCTCTAATGTAGTGAGGGGTACAACGAGTTCTAAGTGATCAATTGTAATCGCGGGCTCTCTAGTCAGAGGCACAGATGGATGTTTCTGCAGCTGACAATAAGACATCAGAATGGTGATTTACCTCGCTGGTGCCAGGATCATGAATATCTTTGAGACGGTAGAGAATATTCTCAAAGGGGAGAAGGACCAGCTGAAGGTCATTGTACATATTGGAACAAACAATATACGATTAGAAAAGTATGATATGAGAATATAGGAAATTAGGCAGGAAGTTAAAAAGTAGGCCTTCAAGGATAGCAATATCTGGATTACTCATGGTGCATAGGCTGGCGAGAATACAAATAGAATGATAGAGCAGATGAATGTGTGGCTGAGGAGCTGGCGTAGGGGAGAAGGATTCACATTTTTGGATCATTGGAGTATCTCCTGGCGTAACAGTGACCTGTATAAGAAGTACTGAGCGCGTCACCAGGGAGATAGTGAGAAAAGAGATAAGTGCATTTAGATCAGTGCAAGAGACCTAGCATTATGGCATATGACCTCAGGGCATAGTTGGGAACATGGGACTGGGATATGATAGTGACTAGTGACATGGCTTGAGGATGGACAGGACTGCCAGCTTAATGTTACAGGATATAGATGCTATAAGAAGGATAAAAAAGGGGCAGGAGAGGATGGAGAGTGCCATTATTGATTAGGGATAACGTTATAGCTGTACTGTGGGAGGACATTCCTGGGTGTACATTTAGGGAAATCACATTTTTGCCCTTCCATACTAAAACTGCATTCACTTCCAGGATCCATATCCCTGTATTCATACAAGTTTCACCATCTCATCTGGCAACGCATTCCAAGCACTCACTACCCTTTTTGTGACAAACTTGCCTCGCACATCATTTCTCACACCTTGAACCGAGTAATTGATCCCTCCACACCCTGGGAAAAAGTCTTACACTTTCAACTCTTTCCATGCCATTCATAATCTTATAAACTTCTATTAGGTTGCCCCTCAACCTCCTGCATTCCAGTGAAAACAAACCCAGTCTATCCAACCTTTCTTCATAGCTAAAATCCTCCATACTAGGCAACATCGTAGTAAACTTTTTTCTTAACCATCTCCAAAGCATCCACATCCTTTCTGGTCATGTGGTGACTAGAACTGTAATATTCCAAGTGTGACCTAACTAAAATTCTATAAAGCTGCAGCATAACTTGTCTATCCTTAAACTCAATGCCCCTTCCAATGAAAGCAAGCCATAAGCCTTTTTTACTACCTTATCTACCTGTGCTGCCACCTTCAGTGATATGTGGACCTGCACACCTAGATCCCTCTGCGTATCAATATTCCAAAGGGTTCTGCCATTCACTGTATAATTTCTACCCATAGTTGACCTTCCAAAATGCATCACCTCACATTTGTCTGAATTAAACTCCATCTGTCTTTTTTGAGCCCATGCGCCAAATGATCTATGTCCTGCTGTATCCTTTGACAATCCTCCTCACTGTCCTCCACTCCACCAATCTTTGTATCGTCCACAAACTTACTAATTAGACAAGTTGCATTTTTGTCCAATTTAAGTAGACCACAAACAGTAGAGGCACTCGTACTGAACCCCGTGGAATGCCATGAATCACAACCCTCCATTTCAAATAGCAATGTTCCACCCTTTGCTTCTTGTGACTGAGCCAGTTCTGTATCTATCTTGCCAGCTCACCCTGATACAATGTGACTCCACCTTTTGTACCAGTCTGCACTCAGGGATTTCAATAAAGGCTTTACTGAAGTCTGTGTCAACACCAACTGCTTTTCTCTCATCAATCATCTTCGTCACTTCTTCAAAAAAACTCAATCAAGTTAGTGAGGTACGACCTCCTCTGCACAAAACTGTGCTGTCTATCACTAATAAGTACATCTGCTTCTAAATGCAAATAGACCTTGTTCCTGGGAATCTTTTCGAATAATTCTGCTACCACCGACATGAGATTCGTATGTCTGTAATTTCCAGGATTAACCCTGTCATCCTTCTTAAATAATGGGACAACATTAGCTATTCTTCAGTCCTCTGGAACCTTACCTGTTGCCAAAGAAGACATTAAGGTGTCTGTCAATGCTGCAGAGATTTGTTCTCTTGCCTCCGTCAACATTCTGGGTCAGATCCCAACAGGATCTAGGAACTTATCTACCTTAATACTTTTTAAAATGGTGAACACCTGTTCCTATTTAATACCAAGTTGGCTTAGAAACTCGACACTCTCTCTTCCATGAGATAATTCTCCACCAATTATTTCTCTTTGGTCAATACTGACACAAAGAATTTGTTTAGGACTTCAGAGATAATGGGAACTGCAGTTGCTGGAGAATCCAAGATAACAAAGTGTGGAGCTGGATGAACTCAGCAGGCCAAACAGCATCTTAGGAGCACAAAAGTTGATGTTTCTGGCCTAGACCCTTTAGCAGAAAAGGGGGAGAGGGAGAGGATTCTGAAATAAATAGGGAGAGGGGGGAGGCAGACTGAAGATGGATTTGTGCTCCTGAGATGCTGCTTGGCCTGCTGTGTTCATCCAGCCTCACATTTTATTATCTTGGAATCTCCAGCATCTGCAGTTCCCATTATCTCTGATATCATGGATAGAGGAGAGTGTGGGTGGGGAGGTAAGGAGGGGATAGGTCAGTCCAGGGAGGTCAGACAGGTCAAGGGGGCGGGATGAGGTTAGTAGGTAGGAAATGGAGGTGCAGCTTGAGGTGGGAGGAGAGGATAGGTGAGAGGAAGAACAGGTTAGGCAGGCTGGGACGAGCTGGGCTGGTTTTGCGATGCAGTGGGGGGAGGGGAGATTTTGAAGCTGGTGAAATCCACATTGATACCACTGGGCTGCAGGGTTCCCAAGCGGAATATGCTTTGCTGTTCCTGCAACCTACGGGTGGCATCATTATGGGCCTGCAGGAGGCCCAGATTGGACATGTTGTCTAAGGAATGGGAGGGGGAGACTGACCTTTCTCCTCCCTACCTCCCCACCCACACTCTCCTCTCCACCTATCTTCTCCTCTATCCATCTTCAGTCTGCATCCCGCTCTCTCCCTATTTATTCCAGAACCCTCACCCCATCCCCCTTTTCTGATTAAGGGTCTAGGCCTGAAATGTCAGCTTTTGTGTTTCTAAGATGCTGCTTGGCCTGCTGTGTTCATCCAGCTCCACAAATTGTTTAGGACTTCACTTACCTCTTCTGACTCCATACATAGATTCCCTCCTTTGCCCTTGAGTGGGTGAACCCTTTCCCTGGCTACCCTCTTGTTTTTTTTATAAATGAGTGAAAAGTCTTGGGATTCTCATTAATCCTATTTGCTAATGACTTTTCATGGCCCCTTTTAGTCTGTCTACTTCTTTGTTTAAATTCTTTCCTACTTTCCTTATATACTTCAAGGGCTCCATCAGTTCACATCCTCCTAGATTTTACATATGCTTTTTTTTTCTTTCTGACCAAGTTCATAACATCCTTGGTCATCCAAGGTTCACATAACTTACCATACCTATCCTTCATTCTCATAGGAACGTGCTGCTCCTGAACTCTTATCAACTACCACTTGAAATACTTCCATATGTCCAATGTAGATTTACCCGCAAACAGCTGCCTCCAATCAAAATTCCCCAGTTCCTGCCTAATATTGTTGTAATTTTCCTTCCTCCAACTTAACACCTTCACCCAAGTGTTGCTATTATCCCTATTTTAAAGCTCATGGTATTATAGTCACTACTCCCAAAATGGTCCCCGACTGAAACTTTACTCATCTGGCTGAGCTTATTTTCCGAAATAACCAGTACACCCTCTTCCCCGGTTAGTCTGTTTACATATTGTGTCAAAAATAGTGATGGAAAAGGATTGAGCGGATCCAAAAGTTAAAGTTCTAAATTGGAGGAAGGCCAGTTTTGATGGTGTTAGGCAAAAACTTTCAAAAGTTGATTGGGGCAGATATTTACAGGTAAAGGGACGGCTGGGACATTTGAAGCCTTCAAAAATGAGATAACAAGAGTCCATGGACATTATGTTTCTGTTAGGGTGAAGGGCAAGGCTGGTAGGCATAGGGAATGCTGGATGACCTAGAGAAATTGAGGTTTTGGTCAAGAATAAGAAGGAAGCATATGCCATGTAGTTCAAAACTACAGGTCAAGGTTTGAGAGGGGAAAGATTTAAAAGGGGCAGGTTTTTCATGCAGGGGGTGGTGAGTGTATGGAATGAGCTGCCTGAGGAAGTGTCTGGTATCATTACGACATTTAAAAGGCCTCTGGGTGGGTCTATGAATAGGAAGGGTTTAGAGAGATATGGGCCAAATGCTGGCACATTGGACTAGATTAGGGTAGGATATTTGGTCGGTATGGTTGAGTTAGACCGAAGGTTCTGTTTCTATGACTCTGTCTTCTTCCCTTCTTACCACGGTAATTGATTCCCTGATCAATATTGTGATTTCTTTTTTCATGTCCTTCCCTGTCTTGCCTGAAGACCCTGTATCCTGGAATATTGAGCTGCAAATCCTGCCCTTCCCTCATGTGTGTCTCAGTGACCACAAAGATGCTACACTCCCATGTTTTAATTTGTGCCCTCAACACATATGCCCCGTTCAACAAACCCCTTGCATTACAATAAGTACCATTCAGCCTTGTCAAACTTTCTTGTATACAAACTGGGCTGTAATTTCTATACCACTTTGACTCACTTGCTATCTCTTCTAATTTTGGCAGTGCATCCTCCCCTGCTGTAGCTTCTCACAAGATCTCAAATCCCTTCCAAGTTAGTTGAAACCCTCCCCAGCAGCACTAACAAAAGAGTGCTTGTCCCTTTCAGTTCAGATGCAACCTATCTGCCTCATACATGTCGTAATGTCCCCAGAAACAGTCCCAATGTCACAGAAATCAACATCCTCCCTCCTGTGTTAGTATGGACTAACCACTTATTTCTATATTCATTGGCAATACTATTGACTTTAACAATTATTCTCTCTGTTCTTCCAATTTTAAATTAACAGCACAATGAACTGGAAAATAAGTAGAACATGCTTCATTGTTTTTGCCAATGAACTAAAAGTGATGCAGCCAATGGATAGGTAAGAATTCATGGATCTTTATAATTGATGTGTGAATTTCAGTGAGCTTGATTTGATGGTTCATCTATTTAAATCCGACAGCAGCTTGCTAAAATATATAATCAGGAAGGGACACTGAATTAAGATGAAATGAGAATGCTTTGGTTGTTCCCAAACTCCAGCAGCCCTGATTAAGTTGAGTAGGGGAATAGACTGAATGCCCTGCTTCTGTTATTATGTGTTATGAGGCTTTGCCTTAGAATTGTGAATTTTAAGAGGACTTCTGTACTTCAGCCTTGACTGATGTCAGAACATCAATCAGAATCCATGCAGAGAACAATTATACTGGGAGGCAATTTCACAATGTTTCAAAGGTTAGCTTAGTTTTTCATTAATGCCTAGTAGCTTGAGAAATATTTGTAACTTACACATTTGTTCTATACTAAATATTCAAAAATCTGGGGCCAAAATTCCAAATGTGATTGGGAACCAGACAGCAGAATCAATTCTAGGTCCTGCCCACAAGCCCAACTTCTGTTCGTATCATAGGTCTCACAGTGGCTCAGTAGTTAGCACTGCTGCCTCACAACGCCAGCGACCTGGGTTCCAGCCTTGGGTGACTGTAGAGTTTGCATGTTCTCCACATGTCTGTGCAGCTTTCCACCAGCTGCTCTGCTTAGGTGGCATCCTCTGCCCAACGATGTGCAGGTTCGGTGATTAGTAACTGTAAATTGCCCAGTGGCATCCAGCAATGTACAAGCTACTTCGAGTTAGCTGTGGTCAATGTGGGATCACAGGGAAAGGGTTAGGATGGGTGCTGAGAGTCTGGGTGGGATAGTCTTTGGAGGGTTGGTGCAGGCTTGATGGACCAAATGTCCTCTTTTCACACTGTAGGATTTCTGTGATCATATTACTTTAAACCTCAATAGTCTAATTGGCCAGAAGGCAAGCTCATGAACCAAGCAGAGGCACTGTACATAGAGGGTGAAGATACCTGCCTGGTATAAACAGCAAATGTAGGCAACAGCCATCAGTCCCATGATAATGCTGCCACTGATTGATTTATAAAGAAAAAAGAAAAGAAACAGTTTCATTTAATAAATATTTGCAGTCTGGAATATACTGCTTAGTAGTGTGATTTGAGGCTGGTTCCACTGAGTTATTCAAATTTATTTGGAACATAAAAACGTACCACATTAAGAACAGAAGAAAGAGACTGGCACAAGTTGAAATGTTCATTTGACGAGCTAATATAGACACAATGGGTCTGAACTGTTCAAATTCTGTGGAAAAATACCAATTGATATGTATACCCTTATTTCTGGCATTTTCATTTCAAATTTTCTCGACATCTATTCCACTAACCATTCCCATGTCATGACATGGTGAGCAAAACTGTGCATAAAATGTTGCAAGTGCAGTCTCACCAAGATTTGCTTAGTTTTAGCATAACCTTGCTATTTTTCATTCCATCTTTCTCAAAATGAACTTCCATGCTAGATACAAAAAGGGGAAAAACCAGTTATCGAAATGCAAATGAATCTTTAACACAATTAAGAAGGAATGAATAGCCTATAAAACCAATCTGTAATTACTTTCATGTTCTCTGAATGGGTGTGTCATTTGGATGTAAACAAAATATTATAATTTGGGCTTTCTGAAATGATTAGCAACTTAGACTGACAAATATGATTACTGCAGCTTCTTTTCAATTTGAATTATTTAACTAATGCACTGAGCAATGACTATTTAGTGCCGTAAATACTCTGGAATGCTAGCCGCGCCATCAATTTGTCTGCTGTAATCAAGGGAAAGGCACTTTGAAGATTTTAAGGCATCCATTCGATTTGCAGTCGATTGGAACTAACAAGCATGCTGCCCTTTTTTAAAGCTTTAACACAGATTGTTATTTGAAGCAGAATTATGTTTTATGTGCCATATACTCCAGCAAGGAAGTTCAAGTATAGTTCAGAGACATCATTTATTGTGACGGAGTTTTCATTTAATTGTTTTTCGTGAGACCACAAAGATTTTTTTGTGTTGGCTGTTAGAACCTCATAAAGGAAAATGAAGTGATAGTTAGTGATTCCTATTAGTATATAATAGTTGCACTCAGGTGGTATTTCACACAGTAAGTGGGAGGATATGGCACTTTTAGGCTATTTCAATTAGTATGTAGGATGGGCATCATCAAAAAAGTTCAATTTTAAAGCTAACTAATTACTTTACTCATGTTTTGTTGGCAGAAATGGTCAATTCAATAGTCAATTTCATTTCTGTTTCCTAATAGTGCAGCCACCCAAAAGCATTTGACATCCAATAGTTTCTCTTAAAGGTTCTACTATCTCCATTTTTCTGTTTCCTCTAACTGTCTTTCTGTCATTTGTTAACATCTCTGTTCCACTTCTCAGCTTTTCATTCTTACTTACATCAGAATGTGACGTTTCTTTATTTAACACAGAAATAAGTAAGACATATGACCTACTGTCAAAGGCAAAGTGGTCACCAATGATTTGACAGAGATAGTAGGAACTGCAGATGCTGGAGAATCTGAGATAACAAGATACAGAGCTGGATGAACACAGCAGGCCAAGCAGCATCTGAAAAAGGGTCTTGATCTGAAATGTCAGATTTCCTGCTTCTCTGATGCTGCTTGACCTGTTGTGTTCATCCAGCTTCACACCGTTTTATCTCAGATTCTCCAGCATCGGCAGTTCCTACTATCTTCCTACCTCACACCTTTCTCTCCTTGTCACATTTTTCCTTTTGGTACAATGTGTAGAATACACGATCAAAGTGACAATAGGTATATAATCAGAACACTGTCATATTTTCTGTCTCTCACACATACAAATATTCATTGTCTTTCAATAATTCTATCTGGATAAAGCTTTAAAATATCATCTTCAAGATTATCGTTAGTTTTTTTTGACGAACAATTGTGCAGAATCTAGTTGAGGTGCCATCATTATGTCCCTCCATATAGTTGACTGGTGTTAATGCTTCCTAATTAATTATATTGCATATATTCACTAAGTGTTAAACCCTAAATTCAGCTCATTGTGTTCCAGCTCAGAGCAAGAAAAAATCAACTTAACAAGTTCAGGATTCAGAAAAACTTCAAAACATTGAAAGATCTTAAAGACAACTTAATTGATAGATGTAATCCTGTTACTGTAAAATATGTTTTTAAACATTCTGCTTTGTTCATTCTCTTATTTTTGAAAAGTTAGATTTCAGTTGTTTAGAAAAAGTATGAATAGTTAAACATAAAACAGAATGGAAGAAATGGGGTCAGAGATAATGGGAACTGCAGATGCTGGAGATTCCAAGATAATAAAACGTGAGGCTGGATGAACACAGCAGGCCAAGCAGCATCTCAGGAGCACAAAAGCTGACGTTTCGGGCCTAGACCCTTCATCAGAGAGGGGGATGGGGGGAGGGAACTGGAATAAATAGGGAGAGAGGGGGAGGCAGACTGAAGATGGAGAGTAAAGAAGATAGGTGGAGAGAGTGTAGGTGGGGAGGTAGGGAGGGGATAGGTCAGTCCAGGGAAGACGGACAGGTCAAGGAGGTGGGATGAGGTTAGTAGGTAGCGGGGGGTGCGGCTTGGGGTGGGAGGAAGGGATGGGTGAGAGGAAGAACCGGTTAGGGAGGCAGAGACAGGTTGGACTGGTTTTGGGATGCAGTGGGTGGGGGGGAAGAGCTGGGCTGGTTGTGTGGTGCAGTGGGGGGAGGGGATGAACTGGGCTGGTTGAGGGATGCAGTAGGGGAAGGGGAGATTTTGAAACTGGTGAAGTCCACATTGATACCATATGGCTGCAGGGTTCCCAGGCGGAATATGAGTTGCTGTTCCTGCAACCTTCGGGTGGCATCATTGTGGCAGTGCAGGAGGCCCATGATGGACATGTCATCAAGAGAATGGGAGGGGGAGTGGAAATGGTTTGCGACTGGGAGGTGCAGTTGTTTTTTGCGAACTGAGCGGAGGTGTTCTGCAAAGCGGTCCCCAAGCCTCCGCTTGGTTTCCCCAATGTAGAGGAAGCCGCACCGGGTACAGTGGATGCAGTATACCACATTGGCAGATGTGCAGGTGAACCTCTGCTTGATGTGGAATGTCATCTTGGGGCCTGGGATGGGGGTGAGGGAGGAGGTGTGGGGACAAGTGTAGCATTTCCTGCAGTTGCAGGGGAAGGTGCCGGGTGTGGTGGGGTTGGAGGGCAGTGTGGAGCGAACAAGGGAGTCACGGAGAGAGTGGTCTCTCCGGAAAGCAGACAGGGGAGGGGATGGAAAAATGTCTTGGGTGGTGGGGTCGGATTGTAAATGGCGGAAGTGTCGGAGGATAATGCGTTGTATCCGGAGGTTGGTAGGGTGGTGTGTGAGAACGAGGGGGATCCTCTTGGGGCGGTTGTGGCGGGGGCGGGGTGTGAGGGATGTGTCGCGGGAAATGCGGGAGACGCGGTCAAGGGCGTTCTCGATCACCGTGGGGGGAAAGTTGCGGTCCTTAAAGAACTTGGACATCTGGGATGTGCGGGAGTGGAATGTCTTGTCGTGGGAGCAGATGCGGTGGAGGCGGAGGAATTGGGAATAGGGGATGGAATTTTTGCAGGAGGGTGGGTGGGAGGAGGTGTATTCTAGGTAGCTGTGGGAGTCGGTGGTCTTGAAATGGACATCAGTTACAAGCTGGTTGCCTGAGATGGAGACTGAGAGGTCCAGGAAGGTGAGGGATGTGCTGGAGATGGCCCAGGTGAACTGAAGGTTGGGGTGGAAGGTGTTGGTGAAGTGGATGAACTGTTTGAGCTCCTCTGGGGAGCAAGAGGCGGCGCCGATACAGTCATCAATGTACCGGAGGAAGAGGTGGGGTTTGGGGCCTGTGTAGGTGCGGAAGAGGGACTGTTCCACGTAACCTACAAAGAGGCAGGCATAGCTGGGGCCCATGCGGGTGCCCATGGCCACCCCCTTAGTCTGTAGGAAGTGGGAGGAGTCAAAAGAGAAGTTGTTGAGGGCGAGGACGAGTTCAGCTAGGCAGATGAGAGTGTCGGTGGAGGGGGACTGGTTGGGCCTGCGGGACAGGAAGAAGCGGAGGGCCTTGAGGCCATCTCCATGCGGAATGCAGGTGTACAGGGACTGGACGTCCATGGTGAATATGAGGTGTTGGGGGCCAGGGAATTGGAAGTCCTGGAGGAGGTGGAGGGCGTGGGTGGTGTCACGGACGTAGGTGGGGAGTTCTTGGACCAAAGGGGAGAAAATGGAGCCCAGATAGTTGGAGATGAGTTCGGTGGGGCAGGAGCAGGCTGAGACGATGGGTCGACCAGGTCAGGCAGGTTTGTGGATTTTGGGAAGGAGATAGAAACGGGCCGTGCGGGGTTGGGGAACAATGAGGTTGGAGGCTGTGGGTGGGAGGTCCCCTGAGGTGATGAGGTCGTGAATGGTGTTGGAGATGATGGTTTGGTGCTCGGGTGTGGGGTCATGATCGAGGAGGCGGTAGGAGGTGGTGTCGGAGAGTTGGCGTCTGGCCTCGGCGATGTAGTGGTCAGTGCGCCATACTACCACTGCGCCACCCTTGTCTGCGGGTTTGATGGTGAGGTTGGGGTTGGAGCGGAGGGCTGCCCGTTCTGCGGGGGAGAGGTTGGAGTGGGTGAGAGGGGTGGAGAGGTTGAGGCGGTTGATGTCTCGACGGCAGTTGGAGATGAAGAGGTCGAGGGAGGGTAGGAGGCCTGGGGGTGGTGTCCAGGAGGAGGACATGTGTTGGAAGCGGGTGAAGGGGTCAGTGGAAGGAGCTTCTTTACTCTCCATCTTCGGTCCGCCTCCCCCTCTCTCCCTATTTATTCCAGTTCCCTCCCCCCATCCCCCTCTCTGATGAAGGGTCTAGGCCCGAAACGTCAGCTTTTGTGCTCCTGAGATGCTGCTTGGCCTGCTGTGTTCATCCAGCCTCACATTTTATTATCTTGGAAGTAATGGGGAATCTCTGGTGCATTGTACAACCTGGTGATTTTATTGGATGTCACACTTGATGTCGCAGTTACGCAGCAGAACATGGCGGCTCAGTAGAATCTGCGATAGCGGTGCTGAGAAGCTCTCAGTGACTTTTACACCGCGGAGCACTTTTACAATGTCGGCCGGCGCTAAGATCGCCGCAGGTTCGGTCTGACTGTGCACCGTCCACTCGCCACTGCTTGGCGACAATCTCCTCACAGCCGTAGCAACGACAGCAGCCGGCCGAAGGAAAGGCCTCCAGTGGACACGAAGATGGATCCCCAGCAGCTGGAAGATGCTGTAGTGGCGTATTTTGTTGTTTGCTGACATACACCATTGAAACCAGCAACAACAACAAAAAAAACATGTCTACCAAAGCGGAGCAGTCCAGCCTAGGAGAAGGACAACTCTGACTCCAAACCCGGGTTGAGAGAACTCGTTAGCCTTGGCAGGCAGTCCCTCTAGGAGAAGGAATACTCTGAATCTCAACCTACAGCCTTGCGGCCGCTGCAGTCGTCTTAGCTTGCTGTGCCACTGTGTAACGTCCCTTGGCCTAAAGAGTGGTGTCGGTTCACACGCACCAACTGTCACTATAAAACTACGCAGTGCAGGCGGGAAGAAAAGTCCTACAGTGATGGAGGAGGGGCGTACCGGCAGGTGTTAGATGACACTGGAAGCCGCAGTCTCAACTCTGCATGTCGACGGCTCGGACCAACTCAGTCTGTCTGTTGACTCGAGGCAACAACAGCATTCGGCAGCCCTCTGAGTGACCAAGCAGCCCACTTCAGGGACAGCACTGCTTGCTCCGAACGGAGATGGACCTAGAAAAGGTGGTTCAAAGAAAGCTTGCCTTACCATCCCCTGGTTGGCTCGCCGTGGCCAACGGGCATCTCCCTCAAGCGGTAAGAACAAACAAATTAAATCTAAACGCTCAACAAACCTCAAGCTAGCCTGCTGGAATGTATGCACAATGCAAGACTCACCAGCAAACGAACACCTGCAAAGACGATCAGCCCTTGTCGCATGCGAACTGTCCCAGCTGAACATCGATATCGCTGCTCTAAGTGAAGTCCGTTTCGCAGATCAAGGTTCGTTGGTAGAACATGGTGCAGGCTACACTCTGTTCTGGTCCGGTAGAAGCAGCACCGACAACAGACTCTCAGGAGTGGGTTTCATGATCAAGAAGACAATCGCCGACAAGCTCCAAAGCCTACCAATCGGCCACTCGGATCGCCTCATGACCCTGTGACTCCCACTACAAGCCAACCAGGTTGCCACTCTTGTGAGCGTTTACGGCCCCACACTACAAGCTGAGCCTGCAGTCAGAGAAGCCTTCTACGACCAGCTCAAGTCTCTCCTCCTGAAAGTCAGCACAAGAAACAAACTCATCGTCCAAGGCGATTTCAATGCGAGAGTGGGCAACAATTCAGAGGCATGGCCTGGGCTCCTGGGTTGACATGGCATTGGAAGCTGTAACGACAATGGGAGGCTGCTTCTGGAACTCTGCACAGAACTCGGACTGGTGGTAACAAACACACTGTTCCAACAGAAAGCA
The DNA here is from genome assembly GCF_030684315.1 of Stegostoma tigrinum. NCBI lineage: Eukaryota > Metazoa > Chordata > Chondrichthyes > Orectolobiformes > Stegostomatidae > Stegostoma > Stegostoma tigrinum. Next base: position 36,405,349 of record NC_081356.1, on the reverse strand, counting down.
AGATTCAAGACGACTTGGAAGCATCCCCGATCCAAACATTGGCACCTCCTGGACTACGTCCTACTGCGCCAAAGGGATAGATCGGACGTCCTACAGGCCAGGGCTATGCCGAGTGCGGAGGGCTACATGGACCATAGGCTGGTACGGACGAAAGTAAGATTAGTAGTCAAGCCAGTGACAAAGACGAGGGGACCATGTTCCAAGAAAATCCACGTAAGCAAGCTCCACAATCTTCGTGATGAATTCCAGTCCAAGCTAGAGGAGAGACTGAAATCCAAGGACTCATCAGTCACAGATGGCAACACAGGAAAGACATGGAATCACCAGAAGTCTGCAATGCGAGATACAGCTGTTCAGGTGACTGGATACACCTCTAGAAGGAACAGAGACTGGTTTGACGAAAATGACACTGAGATACACTCTCCTCCAGAAGAAACGCTCTGCCCATCAGACCTTGCTCTCCAGATCTGACGACAAAACAGCTAAAGCAGAATACAGAGCCGCATGCACTACCCTGCAAGCCAACCTCAGAACGATGCAAAACGACTGGTGGTCAAAACTGGCAGAACAAACACAGCAGTATGCAGACACTGGCAACACCAGAGATTTTTATGAGTCTCTGCGCACGATGTATGGACCGACCTGCCTACTTCAGGCCCCTTTGCGCTCTGCTGACGGTGCCAGTTTGCTTACTGACAAAGAAGCCATTATGGAGCGATGGACAGAACACTACGAGAACCTCTTCGCGGACAATCACCAAGTACAAACAGCGTCCATCAAGAGAATCCTGCAGCAGGACATCAGATCCGAACTCGACCGTCCACCAACGCTGGATGAGGTTCAATCCACCATCTCTCAGCTGAAACTCCACAAAGCCCCCGGTATCGACAGAATCCCTGCAGAAGTATACAAATTAGGAGGAGCTTCACTCCTGAACGAACTCACCAACCTATTTGTACTCTTTTGGGAGCAAGGTGAGATGCCAGCTGATCTACGTGACTCTGTGATAGTCTCCCTGTGTAAGAACAAGAGTGAGAAACCGGACCGTCGAACTACAGAGCTGTCACTCTGTCGTCTACGGCCGGGAAGATTCTCTCCAGAATCCTCTTGGACAGACTGATCCCCACCATTGCGGAGGACAACCTGACAGAAAGTCAATATGGTTTTAGAGTGAACAGAGGCACATCCGACGTGATCTTCGCACTACGCCAACTTCAAGAGAAATGCCGTGAGCAGAACGTTGGACTGTACACGGCATTCATTGACCTCACCAAAGCCTTCGATACTGTCAGCCGTGGCGGTCTATGGAAAATCCTGGGAAAGCTCGAATGCCCTCCTAAGTTCTTAACCATCCTACAGCAACTTCATGAAGGTCAGAGCGGCAAAGTGAAATACGACCTATCACACCCGTTCCCCATCAGCAACGGCGTGAAGCAGGGCTGCGTCTTGGCACCAACGCTCTTCGCCATCTTCTTCAACATGATGCCTCAGGAAGCGAAGGAGGGCATCACGAACATCATCTACATTTGGCTTCGCCCGGACAGAAATATCTTCAATCCGCCGCTTCCTCGCTCGCACAAAGACAACACGGGAGCCCATCATGGAGCTGCTGTATGCGGATGACTGCGCCCTACTCACACACACACACACAGAAGATACGCTACAGACTGCAGAGACGTGCTTCTCCGAAGCTGCAAAGGCTTTCGGGCTAACGATCAGTCCGAAGAAGATGGAGATCCTGTACCAGAAGCCACCATGCAGCGCATGCAACCCACCCTGAATCTCGATCGAAGGCCACCCCTTCAACATGGTCGAACGCTTCACGTACCTGGGAAGTATAATCTCCAACGATGCTACAGTCACAGGAGACGTCAACAATCGCCTTGCGAAAGCAAGTAGCTCCTTCGGGCGACTGCGGAAGCATGTATGGGGAAGCCACTCGATAAGCAGGTCGACGAAAATCCAGGTTTACAAGGCCGCGGTCATCACCACACTGCTCTACGGCTCTGAGGCCTGGCTTCTGTATCGGAAACAGATACAGCTGCTGGAAAGATTCCACCAACGTTGCCTGCGCTCTATATTGGGCATCACCTGGCAGGACCGCGTCTCTAACAACAAAGTGCTGGAAAAGGCCCGGCTCCCCAGCATCGAAGCGACCCTTCTCCTGAAGCAACTTCGATGGTCAGGTCACGTATCACAGATGGACAACACCAGAATACCCAAGATAGTGTTCTTCAGGGAACTCTGCGACGGCAAAAGAAACCATGGTGCCCTGCGCAAGTGCTACAAGGACCAACTGAAGCAACAGCTGTCTCAAGCCGGCATCGCCTCAGCAGAATGGCAAAATCTGGCTTCTGACAGGAATGCATGGCGGAAGAAAACTACGACGGCGACGGAGCAGTTTAAATGTTCGAGGAGAGCAGCTGCAGAGGACAGATGGAAATGCAGGAAGGAGCCCTCACCTCAAACCCCACTATCCGGAGCATTCCCCTGCCCGCACTACCCCAGGGTCTGCAGGTCCAGGATAGGACTCTAAAGCCACCAACGGTTGTGCCAACGAAATCGCCGACGAATCTCTTCCCAACTGATCTTCACAAGTGAAGAATCTGCCTGCAGTCTGTTTATTGGATGTCATACTTGATCCATGCTGCTCCGTTACTGATCTATCTTCAGGGAAAGGAAAGGTTGAAAACTCCAATTCAGCAAAATTGGTTATGTAATGTATGACACTTAAATTCCACACGTGTCAGAGCCAAAATGCACTGAAATGGGGCTACATTTGGAATGGGGAATTTATTGAGTAGGCTGTGCCATATGATTGAACAGCACCTCTGGTGCTGCTCTACAGTTACTTCATGCAAATATGACTCTAATAATGATTCATTGCACACTCTGCAGGGCCAAAGCCAAAAACTGATGTTGGTTGAGGGGTCAAGTCAGTCAGGACATTGTTACATAAGGGGTCATGATTCTGAAAGGGTTCATGTTCATCTTATATTGGCTCAACCCAGTACACTAATGTCTCCTGCAATCTACACATGAATTCAGTGAGTTCTAAGCTTGCGTTCAGAGGGGGCAGATGTACCTGTACCAGTCCCCTAATAATTAAACCTCTCCAAAAGTACAACATTGAAGAGAAGTAGACCATTCAGCCCCTCAAGCCTAAATCTTAGTCATGGCTGATCATCTACCTCAAAGCTAATTTTCTTTGCTATCCATATATCCTTTGATATCATTAATAACTAGAGATCCATTAATCTCTGTCTTGAACTTACTTAATAACTGAGCTTACTTCGCCCACTTGTAAAGAATTCCAAAGTTTCACCAGTGTCTAAATGAAGAGGTTCCTTCCCATGTCAGTCCTAAATTATTCTGAGATGGTATTTCTTGATTCAAAATCCCCCACAACCGGGAGAAACATCCTGCCAACACAGTATTGAGCTGGAGGAACACAGTAAGTCAGGCAGCATCGGAGGAACAGGAAAGTTGACGTTTCGGGTCTATACCCTCCATCAGGACTGGGGAGATGGAAGGGTGCTCAGAAATAAATAGAGGGTGGTGGGGAGGGGCTGAGGGAAGATAGGTGGGATGGTGATAAACAGATGCAGGGAGGGAGTAGCGGAGATTGGTCAATGGCAAGGGTGGGGTGCATAGGAGAGAAAGAAGATGAACGGGTAGTGTCAGGTCAAGGAGGCGGGGATCAGAGAAAAGTTTGGACATGGGATGAGGCCAGGAGGGGCGGAGAGATTTTGAAACTGGTGAATTCTATGTTCAGGCCATCAAGCTGTAAGCTCCCAAATGAGGAAAATGAGGTGTTGTTTCTCCATTTTGCATGTAGCATCACTGTGACACTGGAGGAGACCCAGGATGGACATGTTACCGAGGGAGTGGGAGGGGGAGTTAAAATGGTTGGCAACTGGGAAGATAATCATGTACAGAGCACAAATGTTCCACAAATCAGTCACTGAGTTTGTACTTAGTCTTACTGATGTAGTGGAGGCCACATTGGGAGCAACGAAGTCAGCCGACCAGGTTGGAGAATGTCCAGGTGAATCCCGGGAAAGATTATCTGGGGCTTTGATTGGAGGTGAGAAGGCAGGTGTAGCACTTCCTGTGTGTGCAGGGAAAAGTGTCAGGTGCAGTGAGGCTGGTGGGGCTTGTGGAACAGACAAGGAAGTTACGGAGTGAGTGGTCCCTACAAAGGGCAGATAGATGTGGAGAGGGAAATATTTCTTTGGTTGTGGGATTGGATTGTAGGTGGCTCAAGTGGTGGAGGATGATGTGCTGGATGCTGAGGTTGATGGGGTGGTATGTGAGGACTGGGGTCTCTGTCCTGATTGATGGGAGAGTGTTTGAGGGTGGAAGTCTGGGAAGGGCAAGATATGTAGCTGAGCTTATTATGAATCAAAGGAGGGGGGATGTTGCAGTCTTTGAAGTAGGAGGACATCTAGGAAGTCTGGGAGTGGAATGCTCCATCTTGGGAACAGATGTGGTGGAGGCAGAGGAATTTGGAGTAAGGAATTGCATTCTTGCAGGTGGATGGGTGAGAGGAGGAGTAGTCTATGTAGCTGTGAGAGTTGGTGCACTTGAAATGGACGTTGGTGCAAAGGTGGTTACCGGAGATAGAGACGGAGAGGTCCAGAATGGGGAAGGAGGTTTTGGAGATGATCCAGGGAAATTTGAGATTGGGATGAAAGGTGTTAATAAAGTTGATGAACTGTTCAAGCTCCTCATGGGAGTATGCTCCTAAGATGGAGCATTCCACTCCTGGACATCCCGGATGTCTTCCTACCTGGAGGAACCATATGCAGACACAGGGAGAATATTCATTCATGATTTCTGTAGAAAATGATATTTCCAGGTCTCCACTTTCTCAGGATATATTGTTGGGAAGCAAAATGTATTTCTAACCAAACGTCACCAGAACCATTCATCCTGCAGCTCAACTGACATCTAGTTATTTGAAACAACTGGCACTAATTATGAAATTGCATAAAAATTAATATTACCTTTGACCCTAGTTAATAGGCACAGATTTGGCAGTAATTATCATCTGTATGGAAATCTACATTATCAATTTACTGTTTGATTAAATTGTCTCATTTTTGGCACTCACAGTCAATTGTCATTTAAAAAGAAACATTTAACTTTCTGGCCTTTACTGGTACTTTAATTTTAAAATTACCATCCACATTTCAATCTTCCCATGAGATTCTTCCTTCTGTCCATAATATCGACAAGTCTGTCAAACTCCAAGAGCTCTGCTCTCTTCAAGTCTAGCTTCTTGCATCTTCGTGATCTTCGGTGTGTTAATTTTGATGGAAATGCCTTCACCTGCAAATTGCTAAGCATTGGAGTTCTTTTCTGAAAATGTCTTCACTAATTTGCCTCTCTCTTCCACGATTTAAAAACTACTTAAACTACTTAAAACCTAGTTCTTCACCGAACCTATCCCAATATTTCCTTAAATAAATTTGGTGGTGCAGTGGACCATGAAGAACGTAATTTTGGAGTACAATAGGACTTTGATCAGAAGGATCGATGGGCTGAGGAGTAGCAGTTGGAGTTTAATTTTGACAAACATGAGGTATTGCATTTTGTTAAGGCAAAACCGGGCAAGATTTACTTAATGTCAGAGCCCTGGAGAGTGTTGCTGAACAAAGAGACATTGGGCTGCAGGTTCACAGATCCTTGAAAGTAGAGTCATAGGCAGACAGGGTAGCAAAGAAGGCATTTGGTATGCTTACCTTTGCTGGTCAGTGCATTGAGTGTAGGGGTTGGGGTGTCATGTTGCGGCTGTACGGGACATTGGTTAGGCCACATTAGGAATACTATGTTCAATTTTGGTCTTTGCTATAGGAAAGATGTTGCTAAAGTTGAAAGCGTGCAGAAGAGATTTACAAGGATGCTGCTGGGTTTGGAGGGTTTGAGCTATAGGGAGACGCTGAATAGGATGTGTCTATTTTCCCTGGAGCATCAGAGGGCTGACCTTTATAGGGGTTTATAAAATCATGTGTGGCATAAATAGAATGCATAGTCATGACTTTTTTCTTCCCAGGGGAGGGGAGTGCAAAACTGGAAGGCATAGGTTTAAGTTGAGAGGGGAAACATTTAAAAGGGGCCTGAGGGGCAACTTTTCATCCTGAGGCCAGAGGGCACGTGGAACGAGCAACTAGAGATAGTTGTGGAAGCTGATACAAGTCCAGCATTTAAAAATTATTGTGATGGGAACATGAATAGGAAGTGTTTAGAGGGATATGAGCCAAATGGGACTAGATTAATTTAGAATATCTGGTCGGCATAGATGAGGTGGACTGAAGAACCTGTTTCTGTGCTGTGCAACTCTGTGACTGTCGTTGGTTTAGTAACATTTCTGTAAAGTGCTTTCAGACACAAAGGGTGCTATCCAAGTGTAAGCTTCTGTTGCGAGAAAGATAAGAAAGGCCTTAAATAAATAAATAAGAATAAGGAACGCTGGAGAAACTCAGCAAGTTTGGCAGTATCTATGAAAAAGGGACTAGTTAATATTTCGAATCTGATATGGTTCAGAACCCTCAGTTGACATTTGGTTGAATTGTAATCATAGATATTCTGATGTAGACAGAGTTTGCAATTGGCAGGCCAGTTGAGTTTCAGCTTGATGTCACACTTGTTTACATTCAGATGCTAACATCATGGTTGTTTCTCAAACTCAACTTGCCATGTTCAAAGCTAAACTCTTAATGTTAGGATTACAAACCTCATGCAGTGACCATTATGCAACAATACTCAATCAGTCTATCTTCAAGGTTCCATTGAAAAATCCTCATTATATGGCTCCTCAAATTTTGATGATTAGTTTCTGACCTCATTGTACAAAGGGCCTAGGATTTGCAGAAGTAAGGATAGCTGTGTATGGAAGTAATGGTGTGTTGTAACTAACATGTAAATTAGTCAGAAATTTGTCTCAAGGAAGAGATGCCCCAAAAACCATGAAAAGGTACAAATTACAGATTGTTTTCTGCTGTTCTGCAACCTATGCAAAAAAAGGTACCTAGCTCGTAAACCTCCCTCTGAATTTCATGAAGTTGCTGTACTTGTTCATTAATGACCCATTAAACATGTCACAGTAAATTAAGCCAAGTAATTCGTATGAAAGTGCACTTGGAACAATGTAATCATCGTTTATGATTAAGAGTCAAGCTCTTTGGCCCAAAAGATGAACAAGTGGAAGTGTCAAGTCTCATTCCTCACAGTAATGAATTTTACTGGACATTTGAAAAAGCACTTTCCTATCTTTCTTACCTTTCTGCTTTTTCTCCTCTCTCACCTGAATGTTGCTTCCCCTTATTTTTCTTTCAGCACCTCATTTGAATCCAGCTTTTAACTCTGAATTCAATCTCCTAGTCAGTCATTCCTGTTTACTTCTCAGTTGCTAATACTTGTGTATGATAGGCTGATGCTCATGTTCATTATAGCCCTATGTGTCTCATTTCCCTTGCAGAACTATTTTAAACTCTCACTTTCAGCAATATATAGGACATGAACAATTTTGCTGTAAGGGTGGAGAAATGACCCTCACTCTGCAGGCCAAGAGATGTCCTAGTCCTAGCTCATGGTTTACTCAGTGTACAGTGCCATGTTTTTCAATCCCTATTAAGCAGTCTTTGGTATCATCAACAGGGTTGCTCAAATATCTGACCGAATCCCACTCCTCGTTAATGGTCTCTAACCTAAGCAATGTTCTTAATTCGTCTTTGATCCTGCACACACAGCAGAGAGCCTTTATGTTTCACTTGCACAGAAGGTGCCAACAGAAGGAGTTTTCATGTCAGCATAATTCTAATCATTTAATTTGTATGTGCTTGCAATCTCCAATGCTACCTTTTGCAATGTTAGTCTTACAGCCTGAAATTCTTAGCTCTATTCTGTGAGGATGATATAGTTAAGGGGAAAGAATAAACAATAAGGAGAAGACTTACTAGAAATGTAAAAAAAATGAATTAAAGAACACAAAAGAAACCCATTCAAACCATCTTGGCTGTATTGCTGCTCCAAAGAGTTATCCCATTGTCTCCAAGCCCTGCCCATTTCCCATAGCCCTTTAAGTACAATTCAGTTCTCTCTTGAAAGTGACAGTTGAATCTGATTCCAAAACTGAAACAATTGAGTTTAATTAATAAAAACAGTGACCTCTGCTCAGGTTCTTTTGCCAGATATTTTCTTGAGCTCAATATTATCTTTAATTAATGAGCTCATCACACACTCCTTTGAATGTTAAGTGTTTTTTTTCTTTCCAGTGTTTGAATTAGAGGTAGCATAAAATCAAGCATTTTGTAGGAGGTTTTTACTCAATGCATGAATTAATAGAATGATTCAGTGACATTGCAAAAATATTCCTGTCTGAGGAAATATAGATTAACCAGTCTACACTGTGGGAGACAGCGTGTAATGATATTGTCACTGGGCTAGCAATACAAAACTTACGGCTAATGTTCAGAGTCACGAGTTCAAATCTCACCATGGCAGAATTGGAATTTGAATTTGAATTTTTAAATAAAATCAGGTATTAAAAAGCTAGCCAAATGATGGCCATGCCATCACTGTTGATTGACATTTGAAAAAATCTGGTTCTCTAATGTCCTTTTTACCTGGTCTGGCTTACTTACACAGCAATATAGTTGACTCTTAATTGCCTTCTGAAATGGTCTGGCAAGCCAAAGTTGTATCAAACCTCAGAGATAATGGAAACTGCAGATGCTGGAGAATCCAAGATAACAAAGTGTGGGGCTGGATGAACACAGCAGGCCAAGCAGCATCTTAGGACCACAAAAGCTGACGTTTCGGGTCTACACTGCTTGGCCTGCTGTGTTCATCCAGCCCCACACTTTGTTATCTTGTATCAAACCTCAATAAGCTTAAATAAAGGAATAAAACAAATGAGAATGATTAAGGTACTGGAAATAACAACAACAAACACAGCCATACTGACCCTACCAAGTCCACCTTAGTGACATATAAAATGTGGGAGATTTCCTCCATAGAACAGTCAATCAACAGCATAACATCATCATATTTGTGGAATCACAATTTTGAGACAACATTCCAGATGGCATCATCACTATTCCTAGGTATTTCCTTTCCAACTGGCAGGAAAGACTCACTAGAAACGGTAGCAGAATGTTATAGAATCACGAAGAAGTTTCCAGGCAGTGTAAGGCATGATTCTTCACCCCATGAAATCTCATTGCATCGTTTCAGACACGGGAATGCAAATCTGAATATGACAGATCACTATCCCCCATTTTTATAGAATGTATAATGTTTCATTGTCTTAAATCCAGAGCATTATAGGCTCTATCTGTTTCATTCTTACCACAGAGGTCAATATCTGAAAAGTTAGTTTGGTGAACCTTTGTTGCACTTCTCTTATGGCAAGTATATTTTTTCTTGGGTAAGGAGATAAAGAAAACATAAATCATTACCAGTTGGTCAACTGAAAGCTTTAATTACAGTAAGATAGTTTTACTCGTATACTCATAATATCTTAATAAAAGGTAACATATAATTTGCATTCTTAATTGTTTGCTGCATTTGCATTTTAACTTTGTGATTTATGAAGGGTGCCAAATTCCAAGCCAACACTTCAACTTTTTTCAGCCCTTCTTCATTTAAGTAATGTTCTGTATTTGATTCCCGTACCAAAGTGGCTAACCTCTCATGTCTCCATGTTGAAATTCATTTGCATCCTCTTCTTAACTTACATTTTCACTTTCTTTTGTGTCAAACTTGCAAATAAACATTTAATTTCCATGTCCTTCTCATTGATGTAGATTGTAAACAACTGGCATCCAACTACAGATTCTTGCAGAATTCACAGATTCAAGCCGAAAATTGGCTGTTTGTTCTGACGCTGTTTTATGACCAGTTCTTAGTCCAAGTAGGTAGGTTTTCCCTAATTCTATATGCTCTAATTTTATTTACTAACCTCCTGGGTGGAATTTTACTGAAAGCATACTGAAAGTAGAAATGCACCACATCCAGACATTCCTTTCTTTTCTATTTTGCTACTTACATCGTCATGGGCTCAAGCATATTTGTCAAACATAATTTTGCTTTCATAAAATCCATATCTACTCTGTACATCCTTTTAATTACTCTGAGTGTCCTGTTGTTGCATCCTTTTTTTCTAGATTCTGTCACTTTCCATATTACTGATATAGGGCTAACAGATCTGTAATTCCCTATTTTCTCTCTTCCTTTCAGTGGCATTACATTTGTCACTTAATTTAAACTTTCTCCAGTTCTAAAGAACTTCCAACTTATTTCAGTAAGTTACAACATATGTAGAACTTATGTGTGTATATATGTTCTATTCATGTGAAAATGCCTCCGTTTACAACTCTAAAAGTGACAGACCGCTCAACTCTGAAGCTTTGTTCTTTCAGTGAGAACAAGCCCAATTTATTGCAATGTTGTGGTGAATGAGGTGGAAAGGCTATCAAACCTCATTTTGTGTGTATTGCCACCCTGTTAACATTATTTTGAACAAAATACAATTGATGCTTTTGTAGCGAGTATTCCAGTTAAGCTCCGCATTGAGTCCAAATTCAGACATATTTAAATGCAAACACTGTCAAATACATAGAAATCTACAGAAACAAAGATTTCAGTCATTGATACTCCAATATTTGAAAATAGAGCATACATTTGATCACGGGTTAGACTGAGTTTCATGGCTCTAGAGACCATTGCTTGCATCTGTATTGTTTTGCTAATGAATGCTATGTGAAAATAGGTGAAACTATCCATTTTTTTACTGACATTAAAGAAATGTGAAATCATACACTAAATGAAATACTCATGTGAAGTCATATGGTTTAGGTAGAGTGCAAAGGCTAGGAATATATGGTGAACTTTTGTGAAGTGGTAGTTCAATCACATTGAGAGTCTTATATTCAATCCTGTGCACCATACTTTAGGAAGGGTATCAAGGTCTTTGAAAAAGTGCAGAAAAGATTTATAAGAGCATTTCAGAAATGTGGATAATTGAAAAAATTGGAGCCTTTCTCCTTCGAGAACAGAAGGCTAATGCTCGAGACTAAATGGACCTAGAAAACATATGCTGGTTCTATGTTAATTAAGGATAGTTTGGTGTTAAGTTTAATGATTTTTTATATATAAATACACAGATGCATGTGCTTATACACATATTGTGAAGGAGTCATCAATGAAGATTTATGATGTGTACGTTAAAATAAATTCTCATTTATAAAAGTGCATTACTGGACTCTGTCGATCTGACCTTTAACTTCTGATCTTTAACAATTGAAAGGAATTTTGTAATGTTTTGCACAATCACTTGGAGCCTGGCAGAGTAACAGGGAGACTACTTCCAACAAGGAAACAAAAGTTTTCAGAAACACGGGGCACTGGTTTAAACTGATGTTTGAAAAAAATTGTAGGCAGCATGAGGAAAAGTATTTCCATAAAACCATTAGACATAGGAGTGGAATAAGGCCATTCGGCCCATCGAGCCACTTCACCATTTAATCATGGCTGATGGGTATTTCAACTCCACTTACCCACACTCTCCCTGTAGCCCTTAACTCCTTGCGAGATCAAGAATTTATCAATCTCTGCCTTGAAGACATTTAACGCCCTGGCCTCCACTGCGCTCCGTGGCAATGAATTCCACAGGCCCACCACTCTCTGGCTGATGAAATGTCTCCTCATTTCCATTTTAAATTTACCCCCTATAATTCTAAGGCTGTGCCCACAGGTGCTAGTCTCCCCGCCTAACGGAAACAACTTCCCAGCATCCACCCTTTCTAAGCCGTGCATTATCTTGTAAGTTTCTATTAGATCTCCCCTCACCCTTCTAAACTCTAATGAATACAATCCCATGAACCTCAGCCATTCATTGTATGTTAAACCTACCATTCCAGGGACCATCCTGTGAATCTCCGCTGGACACACTCCAGGGCCAGTATGTCCTTCCTGAGGTGTGGGGCCCAAAATTGGACACAGTATTCTAAATGTGGCCTAACTAGAGCTTTATAAAGTCTCAGAAGCACATCACTGCTTTAATATTCCAATCCTCTTGAGATAAATGACAACATTACATTCGCTTTCTTAATCACGGACTCAACCTGCAAGTTAACCATTAGAGAATCCTGGACTAGCACATCCCAGATCCCTTTGTACTTTGGCTTTATGAATTTTATCACCATTTAGATAGTAGTCCATGCCTGTATTCTTTCTTCCAAAGCGCAAGATCTCACATTTGCACACGTTGAATTTCATCAGCCATTTCCTGGACCACTCCCCTAAATGTCTAAATCTTTCTGCAGCCTCCCCACTTCCTTAGTACTACCTGCCTGTCCACCTAGCTTTGTATCATCGGCAAACTTCGCCAGAATGTCCCCAGTCCCTTCATCCAGATCATTGATATATAAAGTGAAAAGCTGCAGCCCCAACACTGAACTCTGCGGGACACGACTTGTCACCGGTGCCATTCTGAAAAAGAGCCTTTTATCCCAACTCTCTGCCTTCTGTCAGACAGCCAATCCTCAATCCAAGCCAGTAGCTCACCTCAAACACCATGGGCCCTCACCTTACTCAGCATTGTGACTGGTTAGGATCTGGAAAGCATTGCCTAAGAATGTGATGAAGACAGATTCAATGAAAGTTTTCAAAAGAGATTTTAATAATTATTCAAAAAGAAGTAATGTGCAAGAGTGTAAGGACAAGAGGAGGGATTAAGTTTCGCTGTTTTGCTCTTGCAAAGACCCATCAGAGGAATGACGGGGCCAATGACTACCTCCTATTCCGTAACACCTCTTTGATTTCAAACGTATTTTAAACGTAATTTTCAAAGTTCACAGGATGTCCAGTGATCATTGTGAGCTTTGTAAAAAGGGCTTTTGTGTTCTCAAAAGTCAAGTCATAGATCTTGAGAACGCTCTCTTTCTCATTCATTTGTAGTCGTGCTAAAATAACAACAAAGCTATAGTATGAAATACAAATTCAAACTTCAAGTGGCAGTTGTTCAGGTCAGTCATGAGTATGAATCCTGACTGCAAAACCATTTAAAAGATTATTATTAACTTTCTTTTGACTAATTTCATTGTCATAGTGAAAAGCTTTGTTTACCAGTGGTACAGACATAGCACAATAAGCAAAAGATGTCCAGATCACAAGACTTTGAGGCATACGGATTACACTACAGGTTACATTTTTTGAGGCTAGTCTATTCAACAATCTGATAATGACTGGAAAAAAGCTTCTTGTTGATCTCAGGCTATCCTTAGTTAATTGTTATCAACGAACGTTCACAGTTAATTTTTTATAACCATTAGTTGAATACAGCTCCTGCTCCATTCATTCTATCCTCCAAGATGTCCAATTCTATCCCCTTGTACATCTCCGATTATCAGTGCTTCGTCATTGGTAGCCATACCTTCAGCTATGTAGATTATACACATCAAAATTCTTTCCTAAACCTCACTGCCTTTCTGTGTTTCAAGCTTTCTTTAAGACACTTCTTTAACCTACTGCTAGCTTGTGCTGGTTTTACATTCTCAATATAGCAGTTTGTGAGAAATGAACTTAGTAAGTGACTGATTTCAGTCTTCTGAATGTAAGCTGCCTAGGAAGGCAGATGACTGGAACTATGAAAAGAAGTTCAGGATGAATCCAGGGCCAAGAAGTAGAGCAGAAGTTGGATCAGGTTTAAAGCAATGTGCAAGCTCAGGAAGAGAGTTGAGATATTGAGATTGACAGCATGAAGGCTGACCAACCAGACTGGGAGACAACTTGCAAGTGTAGGAAGAGTGATACCAATGGCTTGAATTCCCAGACAGTCAATGAAATTTTAAATAGTGGCATGAGATTATAGCGAGCAGGTCATTATAACTTCTAAAATTATTGTATCAGTGCTAATAAATAGACTTCACGCATTCATAGTGAGACACGTCTCTTTCAGTTGATTGGTTGCCAAGAACAGTTATCAAGTCTTGTACTGAAAATTGCAAAAATTAAATCTGTTTGCATTTGGTTTAACAAAACAAATTAACTCCATCTGATGGTCACGCTGGTCCTTCTGCTTCTCATCATGATGCCTCATTAGCTAATATTTCTGGGGGATTTGAAAAAACAGTACTGCTCCAGTTTTGATTATTAGTTCTCTATCTTATTTAGATTTTCCAGTGGGATGGGAGGACAAATATGTCATTTGAAAAATAGGCAAGACCTTTACTAGCATATGTGACAATCCAACTTTTAAGGTTCCTTCACCTTTCTCCAATATCAGAAGGGTCCTGGTGTGACCCAAAGTCTCAATTTTCCAACCTTTAACTGCATCTCATTATTTCACAATTGTAACAAGCTATAGTTTTGCCATTTTGAAACTCAATTTTCAAAACTGCCTTTTTCAATTTTTTTTCTGGAATTTAGATTCTCACATGCCTTAACATCAACTCATTTTTTTTGTCAAGATGTTTTCACACAATTATAGATATCAATGGAGTCCCTGTTAGGAATTTCGTGATCCATTCAGCAATGGCTCAGATGGCTTTTGGTATGAAGAAAATTTTGGGTTTGGGTTCAGTGTGCCACACCGGCAGAGGTACCATCTTTTGTATGCAATGTTGAACTGCAGTTCCATTGATCCTCTCGGATGGATATAAAGAAAATCCCCTGGTATTGATCTGCAGACGATAAGGAGTTCTTCCTGGTGCCGCGGATAATATTTGCCATTCAGCCGACTTCACTTTAAATGGGATATGTGATCACAATCGTCTTGCAGTTTGGGAGCTTGCTGTGTTCAAATTTATTGCCATGTTTCCTATTTTGCAACGTGGCTACACAACAAACATTAGCTGAAAGGTGCTTGGAGGTGGTCTGTGGTTGTGAAAAGACAGTATATAAATAAATTATAACTTAACATTTATCATTGTGAAAATGTTAAATTACATATTGAAATAGTTGTAGCATGGCACTTAGAAAATAGTCAAGTAGAATGAACATGGTTTTTACAGGGAAAATAGTATTTGAGTATTAAAATGAAGTTAGAATAGTCCCAAAAGCCATAGGGCTACTTTCTGATCAGACAGACATGACTGGTTGTGGGTTAATCTGAGAGTCACCAGGCTTCAGGCAAGGGGAGAGGTAGAGAAGGAAAGTCCTTCATGGTAATCTCAGCTGGTGCAGGAATTGAACCCATGCTATTGCATCACTCTGCATTACAAACAATGAGCCAACCAAATGAGGTAACCTGTCGGTATTCTCTGAATAAGTAATAAGCAAAATTAATAAAGGGGAACCTTAGATGTGTTGTCTTGGGTTTGAAAGGACATTTGAGACGAGTTGTTACATAAATGTTACTCTTAAAAAGTAAAAGCTTATGATATAGGGAATTATATATTAGCATGTATAAAAGATTAGTAAGTGTAGTGATTGGAGCCAGGGGGATCTCTTGATTGAGATCCTTGATTGGCCCAGTTTAACAACCCCAATCAGGGAGCCCTGTGTGACAGATATAAATAGGAGATTCAGAATCTCCACATTCCCAGGTCTGATTCCGAGCTGGCTGGCCACAGCCAGTGTATTGTATGCATATAATTAAAGGGTGACTTGGTGATGGGACACCAGTCTCTGTGCAGTTATTTCAGTTAGTGAGACACAGCAGATGTCAACAATCAAATAAAAGCAAAATACCGCGGATGCTGAAAAACTGAAATAAACAAAAGGACAAAATGCCGGAGAAACTCAAATCTGCCAGTATCTGTGGAGAGAAACATCATTTGTATTTCAAATCCAATACCACTCTTTTTAGTTCTGTGTAAGGCTTCAATTAGAAATGTGCAAGATATTTTATGAAATTTAGAGAAAATTCAAAAGGCTGAATGTATCTTGTGCGAGGAATAGAATAGTGAAACTTTAAAAATAAGTGATTTCCCATTTGAGATGGTGATGAGCAGAGTTTTTTTTTTCTCAGATTTTCGAATTCACATTATCAGAAAGCAGAGGTGACAATGTCATAGAATATTTTTACGGCTGATATTGATCAATACTTGACTAACAAGAGAACCAATGATTACAGAGGATAGGCAGGAAACTGGAGGTAAGGCCATAAGGCATGAGTTAGGTGTTGTGGAGGTGTCAGTGCTCTTATCTACTAGCTGAACAGTCAGATAAAAGATTCTCATCAAATTCTGCAGCCAAACATGCTGATGTGTGTCATTCAGGTAGTTAAGCAGTCACTGGTAGGCTTTTCCCTGATTGAGGACTCTTGGTGTGAAAATCCCACCTACTGAGAGCTGCTGGCTAATCAAAGGCCAGCAACTCTCTTGAACAGCAGCACCACCATGTGGATCCTGCTAGAATTACATCAATCCAAGACCATGGATTGAGAAATAACTCCGACCATAAGTAGGTGAGGCGATCAAGGGATTTACAGGTTGGATGTCATAGGGAGAGGTGTGTATTAGTTTGTGGTGGTGGGTGTGTTGTTTGGCTGTACAGAGACTGGGGTGGCTCTCAACAGGCCTTCCCATCCTGAAGTTGTGTGTTTAAGACACAAGCAGATACAATTTGTATCAGTGATAATGGCAACTGCAGATGCTGGAGAATCCAAGATAACAAAGTGTGGAGCTGGATGAACACAGCAGGCCAAGCAGCATCTCAGGAGCACAAAAGCTGTGAAGGGTCTAGGCCCGAAACGTCAGCTTTTGTGCTCCTGAGATGCTGCTTGGCCTGCTGTGTTCATCCAGCTCCACACTTTGTTATCAGCAGATACAATTTTACCTGTTGTGCACAGCATGTACTGATAGGTCCATCTAGCACTGGAATAATGCTGCAGGATGCAACATGAGTTTCTTGTCTAGCTCTTCAGGAGGGGAGTATGGAGAGGTAGAGGGAGTGAACTTCATTTGGAGAGGTAGAGGGAGTGAACTTCAAAGGGTCTGAGAGAAAATCATCAGATTTGGAAAATCAGGGCTGTGCAAGGGCCCAAATTTAAGCGAAATTGGAGATCTCAGATGATGGTAATGGTAGAGGGCATTTGAAATAAAGCTAAAAATTTTAAGTTTGAGGCATTACTGTTTTGACAGTTAGTGTAGGTCAACGGGCACAGTGATGTGGGATGAATTAAACATGGTGTAAGTTAAGATATGAGCAATAAAGTTATTTTTCATAGAATCCCTGCAGTGTGGAAACAAGCCATTCGGCCCAACAAGTACACACCACACCTCCAAAGAGCATCCCACCCAGACTCATTCCCCTATCCACCTAACCTAAACATTCCTGGGCACCATGGGCAATTTAGCATAGCCAATCCACCTAACCTGCACATCTTTGGGCTGTGGGAGAAAACTGGAGCACTCGGAGAATGTGCAAACTCCACACGGGTAGTCGCCCAAGGGTGGAATCAAACCTGGGCCCCTAGCGCTGTGAAGCAGCAGTGCTAACTACTGATATGTAAAGTATTAATGTGTGAGTAGAGTGTAATGGACCAAATCGAACACTTTCAAAATATATTAAGACGATAGTCTAGACCCTAACTTTTATCTATTTTAGAATAAGTGTAAGGCATTGCAGATGCAAATCTTTTGGTCAAAGCTTCTTGACATTAAGCAAAACACACTTCATTTTGACTGTAGTGTAAAAATACAGTCAAAAGAAAAATAAAAGAATTGGCTTAACTAACTCTATCAATGCTAAGCAAAATAGTATATATTAACTACTACTAATTAACTGTTCTAATGATGTAACATTCCATAAATACACCTTTGTCAAAGGCAAATTCAGTAAAATAGTTTGTTTCACATGCAATTCTAGCAGCAGGACCATGGCAACTGCTACTGAGGGCAAACACTTTCTAAAAAAAACTAAGTTCTTTTGGAGCTTGACCCCACGCATTCAAGCTACTTCTATTATTCTAACTTTTACAAGAGACCCAAAGTCTCACAAGCTGTTTATTAGTTTAGGAGCAGACTAATCACAACCTTTGTTTCAACCTTTTTTCATTTAAAAAAAAGACAACATGGTTTTAAGAGGGAGAGAGATAATGGGAACTGCAGATGCTGGAGAATCCGAGATAATAAAATGTGAGGCTGGATGAACACAGCAGGCCAAGCAGCATCTCAGGCTCTGATGAAGGGTCTAGGCCCAAAACGTCAGCTTTTGTGCTCCTGAGATGCTGCTTGGCCTGCTGTGTTCATCCAGCCTCACATTTTATTATCTATGGTTTTAAGAGGTGTATTTTATCGTCACAGTAGATGACCGTGATTTGCAAAGATATTTGGTTGTGTGTAAACATCTATAAGATCCTTACGGTTTGCAAGGTGACTGGCTGTACTTGATTGACAGATTATAAAAATGATGTGATTTTAATATTCTTTAGCTGCAGAAGGATATCCATCGATGTGATTCAGCTAGCTTTGATAGCAATTATCCCTTCTCTGTGCAAGCTAGCTTTTCCAAATACAATAAATGGCATTGTGTCACTATAAGAAAGCAATACAAAGTAACATGCTGAGAAACATTGAAGATGACAGTCTGTGTGTCAAGATCCAGCTTCTCCCACAATACCACACGTCCATCACCACCATCACCAAGGATATTTATTGCAGAGTTTCTTAATGGAAGTACCTCCATTCCACATAATATAAGCACTTTATCCAGCCATTTGTGTTATACACAACTGAGTGTATGTCTGAGTCCAGATCATTTGTACCACTCTCTGTGAGGAACCACAGGTCAGTCATTTAAACCAGCCCTAACATCAAATCCTCATTATTGGATGAGGTCTACAAAGTACCCCACAGAGAACTTTGCAACTAGTCACTTGTATAGCGATTGCAGGAGATCAGGCAAAATCATTTAATCTACTCTGATTCACACCAGCTTGGCTTTACCTATTTATGAAAAACTAATCGACTCATCAGTGCACAAAATTAAGAATTAAACATCTTGGTTTAAAGTATAATTCAAAATCAGTACTACAATCTCACAGTCTCTGAGCTGCATATAATTCCCTCAAGAAGATTTTTCTATAGAATGCTGCTGTCCCTATCTGTGAGACAAGCCCATTGGAACCAGTTCTTGCATCCACACAAGCTTTTCCTGAGTTCCTCTGTTGCAGTAGTGATTTGCACTTTTATAACTTGAAGAAATTTCTAATGGGTTTAAGGGAAAAATAAGTTAACAGAGACAGAACCAACATTTTTCAGAAAGATGTCTGAAGGCTTTTTCAATGAAGAGGATAACAAGACAGAGAGATTGAGACGATCGAGGGAGAATCCAACAGATTGCATATTAATATAATGCAGTACTTTTATCATTCTTAGTTGTGGTCACATAACAATAGCAAATCTCCAGTAAGAACATGTTGTTGAAGGAGCATTGGTGAGCAGTTGCAGTGCATTTTGTAGCATGTTCCATTAACAAAACACACTACAACAACTCACTTATGCTGTCTCAACAGAATATTCCAAAAACCCACAGAACTTGTGTACTCTACATCGAGAAAGACAAGGGGAACAAATACATGGGAATACCACCACCTGCAAAATCCCATCCAAGTCTCTCATCATCCTGACTTGTAACATTACCTTTGTTCATTCAGTGTCACTGGTTCAAAATTCTGGAATTCCCTTCCTAACAACACTTACATTCCACGGGCTGCAGTGTTTGAAGAAGGTGCTTCGCCATTGCCTTCTTATGGCTAATACGGGATGGGTAATGAATGTTGGCCTAAGCAGTTACACTCCCATCCCATACAATAACATTTTATAAGGATGTCATTAGTAGATATAAATGCTGTTATGTTCTCTCAAGCTAACATTCATGTGCAAGTACGAACGTTAATTTATTTCTCAAATTACTTATTCCAGTTTTCCTCCTTGGACTGTTGTGAGTCAGTTTGGATGTCCTGAACGCCCTTTAAAACCCAAAGCCCGAGATTCCTTTTTAGTTCTGACAACCAAGAGACTTTTATAAATTCTCTCAACCTGGGGATTCTACAAATCTAATAAATTGTTCTGCTATTAGGATGAAATAGCTTTTCTGAACTGAAAAAGAAACCATTTTTCTGCTATGATGAAACTGAAATCTGAATTTTCTGAGCTGGACTCAAAATGAAACTATTCATCTCCTATCTATTGTTAACATATACCTTAAACTCAGCTGTACCAATATTTTCACCAACTGACAGCACAGGTATTTGACTAAACCCAGATCAAGTTTCATATTTTCTTGGAATTGATGTATTAAGGCCACTTTTCCTATCACCTTTTCTTTAAAAGAAAGGGTAACTTGAGAGAAATCAAACAAAACCCATTTGTCTCAGCTTTAAAAATTCAAATTTGCAAATGATAATATTACATCCTTTCTTTGTACCAAGAACAGGAACCTCACTTTTCTTAGCTCCACAGCTGGGCAAGTATATTTTACAAACTGTCCCTCTTTGGACGCATCCATTGCCTTAAACTACTTTTAGTTCGGCTGCATGTAGATCTGGCTATGCTGAATATAGCAGATGAAATATGATCAAGACAGCCAAATAACTCCAGTTGGTTGTGAACACTGGGATTTCTATTAGACACTTAATGAAAACAGCAGGCTTGCAGTATGGAATTCACATACAAACTACAATATTAGAAACTTAAGTGCCTGTCTTCCATCTCTAAAATAGGCATAAAACTCATGAATTTCCAGGCCTTTAATAGATTCCTCCACCAAGCTTTTTTTATAATGTCTAATATCAGAAATTTAAATTAAATTTATTTGAGTTTTGTTTCTCTTTTGTCTGATTTCTATTGGTTGCCTGCTGACCCAACAGCAACATCATTACCCAAGTAAATGTTGTGAAGCAACTTATGATGACACAAAACGTTGAAAAATCTGTCTGATTAGGATTGCATCTGTATTCACTGTCTAATTAAACAATTTGTTACATACATAGCGCCAGAGGAAGATCTCCATACAACGATGACTTGTCAAGACCTCTGAGATCTTTCCAATTTCACTGTTGCTGGCATGGTTTCTCTTGTATAATTTAACTTGGACTTATCAAAGTTCTGGCTATCTTCCAATAAAATGTAATAGAGAAAGAACTCAAGGACATTCAGTACTCCAGATGAATTACATCTGATTTGGACAAATTGGAGTTATCTTTCTGTCCCTGAAAAACATCATAATGAATGTAGGTAAAAGCCGAGCAAGCAAACAAATTAATCTCAGCAAATCATTCAAATTGAATTTGAGACAGGTCCAAGTCTTTTCCTCATCTGAGATCAGTGTCAAACTAAAACCTTTACAATGTTCGTAGACTTACTCAAAAAAAAACAAAATACATAGTATTAATATACGTGGTAACCGAAGTAGAAAATTGACTGATGGATAGGAGGCAGAAAGAACAGGTGAACAGATATTTATCTGACTGGAAGGACAAAGAGCGTTGTGTCTCTAATTGGGTTCATCGGTTTTCAGCTATCACATAAATAGTCTGAACCTGAGTAACAGGAATATAATTTTGAGGTTTGTGGACATCAAGTCTTTTCAAAGAAGTGAAGAGGTACATAACAGACTTCAGGAGAACTTGGGCCAATGAAATATACAGTCATTTTGTGACTTAATGTGGATAAATATGAAGTGATGCATGTCGAGGTGAGCAACATGGAGAGGCAGCATTGTCAAAATAGTAGCAAGTTCATCAATGAAGGGATCTTAGAATGCACTGTTAAATCTTTCGAAGTGACAGGACAAGTTGCTAAAGTGGTTCAGAAACTTTAGGGGACACATGGCCTTCTTGATCATTTATTAAATGCAACAACAAGGAAGCCATGCTAAACTTCATCAAACCTCCAGCCTCAATAGGTCACCACACCTTAAGAAGGATGTCAAGATTGTAGGAAGGGATAAGAAGCTTAACAGCATGCCACCAGAGATGAAAAATTTAAGCAGAGTGTGGAGGCTAGAGAAGTTTATTCTCTTTAAAGTAGGGAAAGTTAAGGGGAGAGCTAACTGATGTTCAAAAATTATGTGGGGCACAATCAAAGTAAGAAATAGTTTTTTTTAGCAAATGTGTTGTTAGCTAGAGTTCATAGATGTAAAATAATCAGCAAAAACCCTAATAGGGCAAGTCAATGAAATTTCTTTGCACCATTGGCAATTCCAAGAGGACACATACTTGAAACCTAATCTATAGGATTATAAGCCCAAAGTTAAGGTGTGGAACTAAAATGGACAGCATTTTCGAAGTGCATTGTGATAACAAGATATCTTTCAGTGCTATTAACTGAATGAAAAACCATTGGTCAGGAAACTGGGGATAACTCCAGATCTTCCTGGAAATACTGTCACAGGATTGTTTAGATTCACTGGAAAGAATAGGAAAGGGTCACCAGACCCGAAACGTTAACTCTGTTTTCTCCTCCACAGATGCTACCAGGCCTGCTGAGTTTTTCCAGCAACTTTGTTTTTGTTCCTGATTTACAGCATCCACAGGTCTTTTGGTTTGTATTTGAAAGAACAGATGATGTGTTTGATTTAAAAAAGCATCTGAAAGTTGTACGTCTGACAGAGCAGCACTTCCTCACTCCCCTGGGAGCACCAGCCTAAACTTTGCCCTGAAATCGATGTTGTTATTGTGACCAATGTTTTTATCAAGCTAATGCAAGTGGTGCAATTCTTTTTTTTAATCTTTCCTTCAGTAACAGTATTCTAAATTGTAATTGTGGGTGTGAGAGAATAATATCCAGGGCAAAGCAGCCTGACTGGTCAGCACTCCAGCCTCAAACATGTTGTTTGAGCTAAGGGAGAAGCTGAATAAGCTGGGCCTTTTTTACCCCTAGAGTGTTGGAGGAGGAGGGGTGACCTTATAGAAGTTTATAAAATCATGGATCGGGTGAATAGTCAAGATCTGTCCCCCAGGGTAAGGGAGTCTAAAACTAGAGGGCAGAGGTTTAAGTTGAAAGGGGAAAGATTTAAATGTGACCAAAGGGGCAACATTTTCATGCAAAGGATGGTGGATACATTGAATACGCTGCCAGAGAAGGTGGTGGAGGCTGGTACAATTAAAATATTTTAATAGCAGCTGAATGGGTACACGAACAGGAAAGGCTTATGGGCTAAATGTTGGCAAATGGGATCATATTAATGCAAAATATCTGGTTCACTTGGACGAGTTGGACTGAACAGCCTGTTTCCATGCTGTACATTGCTTTGTCTCCATATGTTCCCTCCTCCTGCACACAACATACCACCTGCGAGATGCGCAAAAACAACTTGCCAAGCTACAGTTGACAATACCTTCCAAATCTGCAACTTCTACCGACTAAAGGCAGGGGCAACAGATGAGGGGGAATGCTGCCACTAGCTGATTTTGCCTTGTAGGTATATCAAAGCTCTTTCTCTGTCTTAAGTCAAAATCCTGCAACTCCATCCATGACAGTACCGTGGATGTATCTAAACTAGGTGAACTGCAGTTATTCAGAAAGGTGGCTCACTGTCACCACCTCCATGGCAACCAGGGACAGCCAACCAATGCTAGCCATGCCAGTGACACTCTCATTCTGTGAATAAATAAAGCAAAATTGATTACGCTGAAGCTCGGGAGGTGAAGCAGTAGTTAGATTAAATGTGGAACTTCAGTTACGTGGAGAAATTAGAGAAACTCAGACTACTTTGTTCAGATTGATGAAGATGAAAGGCTTTTTTGGTCAAAGGATTCAAACTTTTGAGGTGTTTTATAGAATACTAGATGGACTTTTTTTTTCCACTGGCAGGGGAAACAGTAATTAGTAGGTATTGACAATAAAACTGTATGGAGAGGTTATTCTCTTATGTCCACTTTACAATCTGCAATGTTCTTACTTAAGGGGGTGATGGACGCAATGATTTTTTAGAAGAGAATTAGATACCCATTAAAAATAGAACTATGCAGCAGGGCTGCGTTGAAGAACAAGAGAGTGGGACCAACTTGATTGTCTTTCCAAGGACTGACACAGGTATGATGGATGAATGGCTGCCTTCTACTCTGTAATTTGATTCTATCTCCCTTTGAATGGGGAGAAGGCTATTTTTGTTCTAATTGACACTTTCTTAAGTTTGAAAGCCTACAAAATCAATCTATTAACCAAAAGCCTGAATCTTAACCACCTGATCCCATGTCCTGTAAAATATTTATCATCACAACACAGGTTCATCGATTGAAGAGTGCTATTACTCACATGATCACAGGCTCAGGCCTTCATCAATGTAGTGAGTGAGCTGAATAGAAGTGCAGCAGATAATGGACAAACACGAAGTGCAAGAGGATTGGCAGAGAAGCGGGAATTTGCCTATTGAAACAGTTCATATCTGCTTCACAGAGTCATAGAGCCCTCACAGTGTGGAAACAGGCTATTCAGCCCAACAAGTCCACACCACCCCTCTGAAGATCATCCCACCCAAAGCTATTCCCCTACTGTGGACTGTGAGAAGGAACCAGAGCAGTGGGAAGAAACCCCAGCAGACACGAGGAGAATGTGCAAATTCCATACAAGTTAAAGATTTGGAATTTCAGATTTTATGGCACTGTCTTGAAAATTAGATGTCAAAACTGAAGCCCCACGTCCCCAGTGGATATAAAAGAAACAGTTCTACTATTTCAAAGCAAACCAATGGTCTTCCCTGATGCCTGACCAATATTTATCAACACCCAAAGGGATATTGACTCAAAGGGTTATGAATCTATGGAATTCCCTGTCCAGTAAAGTGGTTGAAGCTACCTCACTGAATGTGTTTAAGGCAAGGCTAGATAAATTTTTGAACAGTGAAGGAATTAAGGATTATGGTGAGTGGACGGGTAAGTGGAACTGAGCCTCAAAAACATCAACCATGATCTTATTAAATGGTGGGGCAGGCTCAAGGGGCCAGATGTTCTACTCCTGCTCCTAGTTTTTATGTTATCATTGAGACAGGTTAACTGGCAGTTAAGTCATTGCTGTGTGTGGGAGCCTGTTTTGTATAAATTCATGGTATGTTTTGTAGAATTAGATACAGCCTACACTCCATTGTTGATAGGATACCTTGAAATATCCAGAGGATATGATTGGGCCGTATGTATAATGCAACCTTCCTTCTACGTTTTGAAAGAAGATGCCTTCTACATAAAAGACATTGCTGTTTTGGGGGATTGTATCAGGCAGTGTGCTGATGATGGCCACTCCGAAAGAGGGGTCACTAGCCATGTGGACAGAACCATGCAAGATGATTTCAAAACATGAAGCCCAGCAAGGAATATGGAGCTGCTGAATAAGCAGATCTTCCCACTGGAGCGGAGGTCCTAAGGCCAATCAGTGGAATCTACTGTCAACACCCAGATGAGTGCCACACAGGTTTTATATCCCAAGGTGAAATAGACTGTATATTTTACCTTAAGAATTCACTAAAGCAATCATGAGGTAAGTTTTCATCCATCTCATTGATGCCTCCTTGTATATTGGCTTTCGTGTTAACAGCAATCTTGTGGCAGTGGCCAGATGCAGAGACATAGCTAGATGAGTTGGAAGGTTTTTCATAGGTCGTCCCAACAGCTCTCTTATCTGCATTTTTTTTGAAGCATGCTGCTGTTACATTTCAGGTACGTGGGCTGGTAGATGTAGTGGTGAGACCAATAGCAGTGAGCAGAGCATGTCTCCAACACAAAATGACTTGCCTCACAAAACAAAACACTGTGGAGGCTGAAAATCTGAAATAAAAACAGAAAATTCTGGTGAAATACAGCATTTGTGGAGAGAGAGAATCAGAGTTAACATTTTGAGTCCAATGTGGCTCGTCCTAAGGAGAGCAGTCTTCTTTGTTCTCTCGTTAAAATTCAAGTAAAAGGAAAACACGGTGCTTTGAATAATGTTTCATTTTATAGAAAATTACAATTGTTCATAACCATCTAAGAGGAAAAAGTAGAAGAAAAGACTAAAGTCAAAGGAACGGTGTTAAAAGCTATTAAATCACTTCTGGAAATTGCGGAAACTTGAGTAGTGCTGAATAACCATTATTATGGAGTTCACGTAGATCAATGTGATATCAGAATAACAGACTCTGCACTATCAAGTGATCTCATCATTGCATCATAACTACTGGCAATCTGGAGAGCTTTGTGATATCTGAAACAGTTCTATTTGTCAATTGAACACAGTTTTGTTTTCAGTGCTGGTGCAGTGGAACATCTTTTCCTTGCTGGAGCATGCTCATTTTATTAATCAGGCATAGCTGACTGGAAAATGTGGGCTGCTGTCTGCATCAAATTCTGGCAAGGCATCTGTATTTTGCATCTGGGTCAATCAGTAAACCTTGCTTAAAGCTAGGGAGAGTGGGTGATGCTTAACAGCATTACACAAGTGATTTATTGCCGATTACATCATAGGTGAGAGAAAGGTTAGTTTTAAATCAATCCCAAATTTAGTTTGGACACCATTTTCTCACATGCGTACTTCAATGGGAATCTGGGGAACAGTTGCTCAACCTGAAATGTAAATCCTGATTTCTCACCTCAGATGCTGCCAGACCTGCTGAGCTTTTCCAGCTATTCCTATTTTTGTCTCTATACTTTAGCAGGTCTAAGTAATCACTGCCCAAAAATATAAAGGAGGATAGTAAAAGCTTTTTTAGGTATGTAAAAAGAAAAAAAAGGTTAAGTCTAAAATTGGGCCTTGAAGTCAAAAACAAGTGAATTTATTATGGGGAGCAAGGAAATGGCAGAAGAGTTAAATAGGTACTGTGGATCTGTATTCACTAAGGAAGACACACGCAATCTCCCAGATGCAATAGTGGCTGAAGGACCTAGGGTAATGGATGAACTGAAGGGAATTTATATTAGGCAGGAAATGGTGTTGGATAAACTGTTAGGTCTGAAGGCCGATAAGCCCCTGGGACCTGATGGTCTGCATCCCAGGGTACTTAAGAAGGTGGCTCTAGAAATTGTGGACGCATTGGTAATTATTTTCCAAGGTTGTATAGATTCAGGATCAGTTCCTGCGGATTGGAGGGTGGCAAATGTTGTCCCACTTTTCAAGAAAGGAGGGAGAGAGAAAACAGGAAATTATAGACTGGTTAGCCTGACGTCAGTGGTGGGAAAGATGCTGGAGTCAATTATAAAAGATGAAATTACGACTCATTTGGATAGCAGTAACAGGATAGGTCAGAGTC
Organism: Stegostoma tigrinum; assembly: GCF_030684315.1. Classification (NCBI taxonomy): domain Eukaryota; kingdom Metazoa; phylum Chordata; class Chondrichthyes; order Orectolobiformes; family Stegostomatidae; genus Stegostoma; species Stegostoma tigrinum. Next base: position 36,378,175 of record NC_081356.1, on the reverse strand, counting down.
AGCATGGATTTACGAAGGGAAAATCGTGCTTGACTAATCTTCTGGAATCTTTTGAGGATGTATCTATGAAGATGGATAGGGGAGACCCAGTGGATGCAGTGTACCTGGACTTTCAGAAAGCCTTTGATAAAGTCCCGCATAGGAGATTGGTGAACAAAATTAGGGTGCATGGTATTGGGGGCAAAATACTGAGTTGGATTGAAAATTGAATGGCTGACAGGAAGCAAAGAACAGTGATAAACGGGTCCCTTTTGGAATGGCAGGGCAGTGACTAGTGGGGTACCACGAGGTTTGGTATTAAAAGTAATATTAGCAAATTTCCTGATGACACAAAGTTGGGTGGCAATGTGAAATGTGAGAAGGATGTTATGAGAATACAGGGTGACTTGGACAGGCTGGGTGGGTGGACGGATGCATGGCAGATGCAGTTTAGTGTGAATAAATGTGCGGTTATACTCTGGTGGCAAGAACAGGAAGGCAGATTACTATCTCAATGGAGTCAAGTTAGGTAAAGGGGAAGCACAATGAGATCTAGGTGTTCTTGTACATCAGTCAGTGAAAGCAAGCATGCAGGTACAGCAGGTAGTGAAGAATGCTCATAGCATGCTGGCCTTCATAACAAGTGGAATTGCGTATAGGAGCAAAGAGGTCCTTCTGCAGCTGCACAGGTCCCTGGTGAGACCGCACCTGGTGTATTGTGTGCAGTTTTGGTCTCCAAATTTGAGGAAGGACATTCTTGCTATTGAGGGAGTGTAGCGTAAGTTCACGAGGTCAATTCCCGGAATGGCGGGACTATCATATGTTGAAAGAGTTGAGCAACTGGGCTTGTATATACTTGAGTTTAGAAGGATGAGAGGGGATCTGATTGAGACGTATAAGATTATTAAGGGATTGGACACTCTGGAGGCAGGAAGCATGTTTCCGCTGATGGGTGAGTCCAGAACCAGACGACACAGTTTAAAAATAAGGGGTAGGCCATTTAGAACAGAGTTGAGGACAGACTTCTTCAGCCTGAGAGTGGTGAATATATGGAATGCTCTGCCCCAGAAGGCAGTGGAGGCCAACTCTCTGGATACTTTCAAGAAAGAGATGGATAGAGCTCTTAAAGGTATGGAATCAAGGGTTATGGGGATAAGGCAGGAACAGCATACTGATTGTGGATGATCAGCCATGATCATAATGAATGATGGTGCTGGCTCAAAGGGTCAAATGGCCTACTCCAGCACCTATTGTCTATTGTCTATTGTCTTTTGCAGGCACGATTATTTGTCCAAATGTTTACCAAGCTTTTGGATTATTGAAGCTTTGAAAACCCATCACCATTTGGTAGCCGATCTATGGAGATGGCTGTGGGTATCAGTGAAATTTAAAAGCACATTTCCTCTTGAGTTGATCAGCACACGACATGGATAACAAGCTGTAACATTAGTAACCATTCTCTAGATGTTAATAAACATGAGGCTCGCAAACAATTAGGCTGAATCAATGCAATCTATTATTCACATCAAACTGGCAATGCCAAATGGGATGATAATGCCCCTACTTATTGATCCTGGAACATTTTGAGGATAGCATCTGGCTGATGGTTTTTTTTTAATCTGCTGGTCAGATCAAAAGATCAGCCTTAAATTTTAACTCTTTCCTATCACATTTCCCCATCTTGACATGGAAGAGCTAAAAGGCACTAAAACATTGTGATCTAGTAACCCTGTGGTAGCTCTGTGAACTATAACCAACATAATGTCATAGAGGTCTACTTCATGGAAACAGGCCCTTTGGCCCAATTTGTCCATGCTGCCCAATTTTCACAATTAAACTAATCCCAGTTGCCTGCATTTGGCCCATATTCCTCATTTCCTATCCCATCCATGTACTTGTCCAAATGTTTCTTAAATGACAATATTTACCATCTTCCACCACTACCCTACGCAGCCCAATCCAGAATATCACAACCTTTGTGTGGAATAAAAATGTCCCTCTGGACCCTTTTGTATATCTTCCCTCTCACCTTAAACCTATGCCTTCTAGTTTTAGACACCTGTACCATGGAAAAAAGCTGTTGACTATCTATCTTGTCTGTACCTTTCATGATTTTATAGATTCAATAAGGTCGCCCTTCAGTTTTCTACACCCCACAGAAAAAAGACCTAGTCTATCCAGCAGCATTTCCATGTAACTCAAATCTTCCATGTCCAGGTAACATCCTAGTAAATCTTTCTGTACTCTTTCTACTTTAATAATATCATTTCTATAGTCGGGCAACCAGATCTGCATGTAGTACTCCAAATGTGACCTTATTGACTTCATGTATAGCTGCAACAAAACATCCCAACTTTAATAAACAATGCTCTGACTAATGAAAGCAATCATGTCAAAAGCCTTCTTCACCACTCTATCTACCTGTACCACCACCTTCAAGGAGCTATGAACCTGTACTCCTGGATTACTTTGTTCTAATACGCACCCTGGAGCCCTACCTTTGATTGTGTAAGTTTTGCCCTGGTTTGACCAACCAAAATGCAACATCTCACATTTATCTAAACTAACCTCGATCTGCCATTCCTCAGCCCACTAGCCCAGTTGCTCATGATATCATTGCATGCCTCGACAATCTTCGTCACTGTCCACTATACCACTAATCTTGGTACATTCCACTGTTTTACTAACCAGACCTCCTAAACACTCATCCAAATCACTTACAAAGATGATGAATAATAGGGAACCCAGCACCAATCTCTGTGACAGGCCTCCAGTTTGAAAAACAACCCTTTACCACCATCCTCTGTCTTCTACCTTCAAGCCAATTTTGTTCACCATTGGGTAACTCTGCCTGGAACCTGTGAGAGTAAACCTCACACATTAATGGGGTCAAGGTTCCCATAAGTTTCATGTAGATCCTAAGTAACATACTAAAATTTATATCAAAGCCTGATAACATCAATGCTGCAATTTTAAAGTGAAATGTTCAATTATTCAGTGTCTGATTATATGAGACTGTTGATGATCACTGCTAGGTGAGCTTGATAACTTAACTCTGGTGCGGATTCAAAAAATAAGTAAGAGCCAGAGTGCTCTGCACAGAAAGGAACCACAGCTAGAAGCTGGACCTGATGCATGGAGTAGACATTTTTCTTAATGCACTGTAAATAAAACCCATTCCACCAATGGGAACTTGTGTTATCTGTTTTGCGTATGTTTTATATTTCAGGCCTATGCAAAAGTGAGCAGAATTGGCACCTTTTCTCAGGTGTCCGACTGCCGTGAGCTTTCCTTCCTGAATGACGCACTGACCTGTCAAAAGACAGGCTGCTACGCAGGGTGTGGCCCAACATTACTCTGCGTCCTCTTACAAAGGTTGGCAAAGCTTTTACAACCCCAGCCTTGCCAACTTTTTAGTACATTTGCAGGCTTCTCCCACAGCTCCTCAGAAACGTTGTCAATAATAGAGGCACAAACTCTAACAGCAAACAAATCTATTTGGCTTTGTTAATAAAGTGTGAAGCTGGATGAACACAGCAGGCCAAGCAGCATCTCAGGAGCACAAAAGCTGACGTTTCAGGCTAGACCCTTCATCAGAGAGGGGAATGGGGTGAGGATTCTGGAATAAATAGGGAGAGAGGTGGGAGGCGGACCGAAGATGGAGAGAAAAGAAGATAGGTGGAGAGGAGAGTATAGGTGGGGAGGTGGGGAGGGGATAGATCAGTCCGGGGAAGACGGACAGGTCAAGGAGGTGGGATGAGGTTAGTAGGTTGGAGATGGAGGTGCAGCGTGGGGTGGGAGGAAGGGATGGGTGAGAGGAAGAACAGGTTAGGGAGGCAGAGACAGGCTGGACTGGTTTTGGGATGCAGTGGGTGGAGGGGAAGAGCTGGGCTGGTTGTGTGGTGCAGTGGTGAGAGGGGACGAACTGGGCTGGTTTTGGGATGCGGTGGGGGAAGGGAAGATTTTGAAGCTGGTGAAGTCCACATTGATACCATTGGGCTGCAGGGTTTCCAAGCGGAGTATGAGTTACTGTTCCTGCAACCTTCGGGTGGCATCATTGTGGCACTGCAGGAGGCCCATGATGGACATGTCATCGATAGAATGGGAGGGGGAGTGGAAACAGTTTGCGACTGGGAGGTGCAGTTGTTTATTGCGAACCGAGCGGAGGTGTTCTGCAAAGCGGTCCCCAAGCCTCCGCTTGGTTTCCCCAATGTAGATGAAGTCACACCGGGTACAATGGATGCAGTATACCACATTGGCAGATGTGCAGGTGAACCTCTGCTTCATGTGGAAAGTCATCTTGGGGCCTGGGATAGGGGTGAGGGAGGAGGTGTGGGGACAAGTGTAGCATTTCCTGCGGTTGCAGGGGAAGGTGCCGGGTGTGGTGGGGTTGGAGGGCAGTGTGGAGTGAACAAGGGATTCACGGAGAGAGCGGTCTCTCGGGAAAGCAGACAGGGGTGGGGATGGAAAAATGTCTTGGGTGGTGGGGTTGGATTGTAGATGGCGGAAGTGTCGGAGAATGATGCGTTGTATCCAGAGGTTGGTGGGGCGGTGAGTGAGAACAAGGGGGATCCTCTTTGGGCGGTTGTGGTGGGGGCGGGGTGTGAGGGATGTGTTGCGGGAAATGCGGGACTCGCGGTCAAGGGCGTTCTTGACCACTGTGGGGGGAAAGTTGCGGCCCTTGAAGAACTTGGACATCTGGGATGTGCGGGAGTGGAATGCCTCATCGTGGGAGCAGATGTGGCGGAGGCGGAAGAATTGGGAATAGGGAATGGAATTTTTGCAGGAGGGTGGGTGGGAGTCGGTGGGCTTGAAATGGACATCAGTTACAAGCTGGTTGCCTGAGATGGAGACTGAGAGGTCCAGGAAGGTGAGGGATGTGCTGGAGATGGCCCAGGTGAACTGAAGGTTGGGGTGGAAGGTGTTGGTGAAGTGGATGAACTGTTCGAGCTCCTCTGGGGAGCTTTTGGCTTTGTGATTTGTGTAAGCTATTGAGATTTTTCGTCTCTTCATTGTTCTGTAACCTTGTACCCGCCTTGGTCTCAGGTAACAATAACACCGAGCTAAAAGGGACAAATGAATAATGAACCATTTCTGCTGACACAGATTGGAATGTGATGAGCTGTTTACTGCTTGACACATCAAAATTCTAATGATAATTGTTCTATTTCACTGCAATACCATTCACAGCAAAATAAAAATTAAACAATCATATGAGGCACCTCCTGAAATAACCATACTTCCAAATGCCAAAAATACTGTTCCAGTAGAACAAATCAAATTTTAAACCTAACTAACCCGAGCAAGACGAGATCCAGTTCTGATATTTTAGATAATGCAGGCCTCTAACTTTAAAGGTTATAGTTGTTCCATGCTCTTGATTGGTCCGTGATTTTCCAAGCCCCCATTTTTCTCATTTGATGGCAACTTTTGCCTTCACATTGAAAGTACTTGGACATGTGGCCATGTCTGCCACAGTCTCGATATTTATTAGAGTGTCAGCTGTGTCCATCAAACATGTTTCAATCACGACCAGGTAAGGAGGCCTTTTGCAGCTAGTCATCTATGTGATCTGAAGTACTTTACTCAAAATAGAAATCATGGAAGTCACTTTACTTAGCACAAGTGAAATTGTGCTCAATGGCCTGTAACCTCTCCAGCCCAAAAATATAGGAGCCAATCATTTGTGAAGGGTGGAAGCTTCTGGATTATATAATAAAATTAGAAAGTCAAACTGGAAATGTACAAATTATAAAACACCACTGATATAAATAATTACCATAATAAAGAAAACTGACGATACAAAGCAGAAAAGAAGTGTTTTACTTATTGACAGACTCCATGGGCTTAATTTTTCCCATTTTCAGTTAATATGTGATGGCAAATTATTTTTGTGGCATTTGCTGTGCCAGAGGTCAGAATGAATTATCTCACTCAATCTTCCATTTTTCATTTCAATTTCGCAAATGGGGTGTTGGGCCTGCTTTGAAATAAAGCTTAAATGCTCAATGCTGAAGACACCAGCACGTCATAGCACTTCAGAGTCTGCAAGTCAGGAATTACCCATCATATTGTGGTACTTGAGCCTATTAACTGATATATTTCTGTTGCAATATTAAAAGGTGTGCTGTAATAAACTGTTTGCAATAGGATCTAGTTATTGCAGTAATGTGAGAGGTGGGCAACATCTTCAGACATGTTAAGGATGAAAGAAGTTGTATTCATCAAGTAGTGCTCATCTCATATAAACAATTGAATCCTTGATATAGAACAGTAGAAAATACAAACTGAAGTAGGCCATTCAGTTCTTTGAGCCTGCTCCACTACTCAATATGATTGCGACTGATCATCCAAAACAATACCCTGTTCATGCTTCCTCCCCATACTCTTTGATGCCTAGCTCTAAGAAATATATTTCACTCCTTCTTAAAACCAGTCAATGCTATAACTTCAGCCACCTTTGGAGCAGAAAATTCCACAGGCTCACCACACTCTGGGCAAAGAAATGTCTCCATGTTTCAATCCTAAATAACTTATCCCAGGTCTGTGACATCTGGTTCTGAACTCCCTGGATGCACTTCAGATGGTCAGTGCGGAGTTGATGGGCTGAATGGCTTGTTTCCACACTGTCATGATTCTATGATTCTGTGAATAATGACAGCAAAAGTAGCAAGTTCCATCTATCCTAAACATCAGCTGCTTGTCAAGTTAACTAAGAGTTGGAAACAATTAAATAAAGCCCACAACCTGCGCATTAATCCTGGAAGCAGATAGTTATGACAAGTCCCTGTTCTCTCTGGCTGTATAAGTCATCACCCAGCCATGCACTCTTGGCATGTTCCTCATGGTGAATACCTAGGTCTTCAGTCCCATCTTGATTCTTGGAAGATTTGCATCAATCCCACACTTCATAAGCATCCAGTCTAACCCCCATCCAGTTGTGAAGTATACAGCATGCTACAAAGGTATAGTATGTAATAGATATGACAGCTTGATACCCATGGTCAATGTGATTTGAACATTGATGGAAGCCTTTCCTACTGAAATTCTGCATATTGGTCAGAAGATGCTGTCAAAGCAAACTCAGTGCAATTGGTAAAAACCAAAAGAACTGCGGATGCTGTAAATCAGGAACAAAAACAAAGTTGCTGGAAAAGCTCAGCAGACCTGGCAGCATCTGGGCAGGAAAAAACAGAGTTAACGTTTCGGGTCTGGTGACCCTTCTGAGTTCTGAGGAAGGGTCACTGGACCCGCAACGTTAACTCTGTTTTCTCCTCCACAGATGCTGCCTGACCTGCTGAGCTTTTCCAGCAACTTTGTTTTTGTCAGTGCAATTGGTACCACCCTGCTCCCAGGGGAAACCAGCATTGGCTGAGCTGCCTGACTATCAATAGCAATATCAAGAACAAATGACGTGAAGAGCTGAGATCTGGAGAAAATGCCATTGAAAATATTCTGGATATATATTAGTTAGATACCTTGGAAATTTCACATGGCTCTCAGTTGCTCACCGAAGAAGCCTCTGGCACAAAATCCCAGCATAGCTATGACCTAAATGGCCACCAGGATGGGATTGCCCAGCCATTCATTTTGGAAACAGTATCCTCCAGCAAATTAAATGTTGGTGGGGCAGGACATTCTGAATCAGTGCCTGCACTGTTGTTCAGATAGTTAAAAACAAATTGACAGCGAGGTCTGTCTATTTGGGCTCTCCTTGATCTGCACTTATTTTATGGATTTCATAGAATCCCCAAAGTGTGGAAACAGGTCCTTCAGACCAACAAGCCCACACCAACCCTCAGAGCATCCCACCCAGACCCATCCCCTATAACCCACCTCATCCACACATTCGTGAGCACTATGGGCAATTTAGCCTGGCCAATCCAACTAGCCTGTACTTTTTGGACTGTGAGAGGAAACCGGAGCACTTGGAGGAAACCCACGCAGACACGGGGAGAATGTGCAAACTCCACACAGACTGTCAACCCAGAGTGGCATCAAACCTGGGTCCCTGGCGCTGTGAGGCAACAGTGCAAGTCACTGTGCCACCCCACATTTCAACCTTTACCTTCTTCCTTGGAGCCTGCCACTGGAGGCTGGCATTCTTACTGTGTGTGTTAGTCATTGTTTCCTTCTGTAATGTTTTCACTGGATCAGCAAGACAACAATGGCTCCAGAGGCATTGATTTCCATATTAGTTCTGGTGAGCAGATAATCTGCAGGGTATGTCAAAAAGATAACACAGTGTCATTGAAGGCAATCTTGAGCCCTAATATTCATAACAATGAATTTTCATGCTGAGGTGCAGATGGTGTTTTAAGAGGTGAAATCTGCATTTCCCACAGTGTTGTAAAGGACTTAGTAGCAGGCCAACTACGTTCTGTCGCAAACATCAATAATTTGGGCTTGAATGTTGAAATGCTTAAGGTTTATAGACAATTCAAAACTGACTATGTGGTTGATAATGATGAAGAAAGTTATGAACTGTAAGAAAATATCAATGGACTAATCAGGTGGAACAGTGGTAAATGGAATTCAGTCCAGAGATGTGTGAGGTAATGCATATATCAACAAGACTAGAAAATCTATAAATGACTGGATATTGAAAAGTGCTAAGGAACAGAGGAATCCCTGAAGTGACTGAAAAGGGAAATAAGCTGATCAAGAATACATACCAATACTTTTATAGGCTGGGTTATTAAAAATAATATCTATGAGGTGATGCTAGAAACATCTAAAAGCAATGTTAGGCTGCAGTTGGAACACGGCATGTAATTCTACTCACTGCTGTACATGAAAGATGTGATTATACCCCTGAGGAAATTTGAGGAAATGTTGCCTGGTCTGGAGAGTCTTTATTATGGGAAATGACTGGACAAGCTAGGGTTGTTTTCTTTGCAAGAGAGGAGCCTAAGCAGAGGTCCGAGATACCAAGATGTAGAGCTGGATGAACACAGCACGCCGAGCAGGAAAACTGATGTTTCGAGCCTAGACCCTTCTTCAGAAAGGATTTAGGCCCGAAACGTCAGTTTTCCTGCTCCTTTGATGCTGCCTGGCCTGCTGTGTTCATCCAATTCTACACCTTGTTATCTCAGATTCTCCAGCATCTGCAGTTCCTACTACTTCTTACACAGAGGTCTAATTGAATTGTATAAAACTGAGGGAACTAGATAGTTTGTATAAGAAGCCCCTATTCATTTTGGCTGAGCATTTATGGTAAACAGTCTTAGGGTGGACTTGATGGGAATTACTTTGAGGGCAGTGGGGATTTAGTATTTACTGCCTGATAAAGGAAGCAGAGACCCCATCTTCCCTCTCAGATGGATGTAAAAGATCCCACTGGACTAATTTGAAAGAAAAGCAAACCCAGGTCCTCTCACTGATGTCCTGCTACTTTTTCTCTCTCAGTGAAAACGACGATGTGATCATTACCTCATTACTGACTGTGGGATGTTCCTGTACACAATTTACCTGTTGTATTTCCTTTGTTGCAGTTGTGATTACAATTCAAGTGTGAGTCCTTGAAATACTTTGAAATGTATTAACATTGCGAAAGGGCCAATGTAAATGCCGAGTTTTCTTTTAGCAGAGTTTGAATGCCTTTTATTTTCTGAGACTGACCATTTGGCTTGCATGAAAGTGGTAACTCTGATTCATCAACAACCCCTTAATTAAAATTAGGTAACAATTGTCCTGCTACAAAGAGGTTTTTGCCTTTGGCATGTGATAATCACACAGGCCAGAAATGCTGATCCAACAGATGCTCCAGATGGCATGATGCATAAAAGTGAACAATTCTTTCATCCATTTTTTATATTCATTTCTCCAGTGATGTTTGCGACTTCCCTTTTGTGCAATCCATTTGGTTTTGAACAACTGTCATTATCTGGGCTGCTGGGGCTAGAGAATAGTAGAATAATGAGGCATAATTTCTCTTATCTGTGCTTTGACAACGAGTCCTGGGATTCTGTGGTGTCTTTTAATCTGCCTTGTGTCAATATAGTTCAATATGCGTCAATATTCAGGAAGAAACCTTTCTCGAAATAAATAATTTACTACATTCTGATTATATTGTGCCGGGGATATTTTCCAAAATGATGTTTTCTTTCAAGAACAAAGCAGATGATATATTATAGTGCCAAACAGATGATGCTGTCTACCTTGTCATTGAATGTCATAATATTTGTCTGCAATGATTCAGTCTTGTGCTTAAGGGATATTTATAGGTCAGGTTATTGGTGGCAGCTTTCACATTTGCAAATGATTTTCCATGGGATGCTGTTGAAAGTGGTTGCTGAACTCAAAAAAAAAAGTGAAAAGTTGTTCTAATTCCTTCTGGTTATTTTTACATAAGTTGCCAGTTTTATCCCTGAGTCACTTCTTTTGCTGATGACTTCATTGTGACATGCACTTAGAAAATGGGCAACTTAGGAAAAGAATGTAAGAGCAAGGATGGAGGCATATGTTGAGCATGAGAATTACAGCCCAAGTTAGTGATCAGAGTAGACCTGATTTTGCTTGGTGTCTATCCTAAAATGGCTCACCACTGGTCACTACTGCCATCTGCTCTCTAAATATCATGTATTCACCTTGATCAAAATTATTAGCAATGTCTTTTCCTTGACACTGCTTGATTGTGTGTAACACATTCTGGTAAAGTGATATTGTGTTATAAACATAACATTGAACTGCAACCGTGTAACATCTACAGAACACAATAAGATATAGTTGCTTTAAAATTATGGTTCACCATGTGATATCTCAAATGTTTACCTCCTTTAAGTACTTGTTTTTGGATTAATATATGCAGCACATAATTGATTAGGTTGGTTTACACTGATTATCTCTTGTTTGTTAGATTTAGTAGGCTAAGTGCCCTTTCCCAATGTGGGCTCAACAGTAATGATGCTGCATGAATATTCCATACACTAGAGCAGGAGAATGCAGTATATTACTCCAATTTTCTTTTGAACATGTCATGATTCAAAATGCTAGACAGTCTCATGCATGGAGTATCTGCTGATTCAGGCACTTGTTCAGCTAATCACCTGCATGTACTATTTGCAGCAATTAAGAATGTACTACAGAAACTCATCCTTAAAAATATATGATCTGAAAAACATATGTTAATGAGTCTTTCCTCGAGTTATTAGTGTAACTGCAATTTTATTCAGCTTTGCATTTTGAATATTATACAATCCAGGGTGCTGAACAGAAACAACATTACTTTGAATTAGAGTTTTTAAAAAAGGAAATGAAGAGTGCATTAGATGCTCACTGGTGAAACTTCATTATGTAGCAATAAATGCCAATTTTCCATTATTGTTGGTTTAGCTGCTTACTAATCATTTAATACTTATTTATTAATCTAAAACCTGGCATTTGACTTCCTGCTGATTGTATAACAACCTGGCAAATTCTATAATTGTAAACTTAATCAGATTTAATAAAAACAATCCTTGCCAAACCCATGTAGGTGTATGCTCATTCACTTGTATTCATTCTCAGACCAACAATTTATGGTATTAAATGTAATAATAATGGTATTTTATTCAAGAAGCATGTCTGCAGACCACAGACTGAAGTGCAGTGTAACTGGATCAAAAAATTAAGATGTAGACTAAAATATCAACTTGGAAATACATAACAGTCATCCAGGAACAAGTGATAGACACACAAATTCAGTAGATAAAAGGAAGTGGCAGATGATATTAAAAGAAGATGAATTTACCTCAACAAGTGATAACACCATTCCTACATTATAGTCACTGAGATTCATATACATTAGATCATTTAAGAACTTCATCAAAGACTTGAACCAGGTAAGGAACAGATATTCATTGATATCTTCCCAAGCTGCATGCTGCAGGATTGAATTTAGTCAATGCCCTCGGTTACCTCAATTGCACTGCTTGTGATGTTGTTGACCACCTCTGAAATTGGACAGATTGTATAAAGGATTTTCCAAACTTGATCTCACCCTTGTTTTCAAGTTTCTCAGTGATGTCGCCTCATCATCAAGGAACATCTCCATTTCTGACCTTATGATGGAAGGTGCAGGGATGAGGTTTAAATCATATGCAGGTGATCCTGTGAGGTGTCCTGTGGTGTCACTGTGACCTTTCTAGATATGTGATGGATTAATACTGCCTTATCATCATATATATATATATATATATATCTTCAATGAACATTATTTAAAAGAAGCCTGCAGGTCTGGCCTGAGGCTCTATGAAGAATCCGTATCAAAACAGAGCGATGCTCATTGATCAAACAGGTGAAGATGGTTGGATGCAGAACACTATCATATGGAATTGCCACAACAATGTCCTGGACTGTCCACCAGAATGGCTACCATTTTCCTTTGTGCTAGGTATACTGCAACCAATGGAATGTGTTATCCTCGATTCCCATTAACTTCAGCTTTGCTGGGGCTTTGTTCATACTATTCTTGATCAGATGATGCTTGCTGTGAAGGATGTCACTCTCACCTCTACTCTGGATTTCAGTTCCCTTATCCGTGCTTGATGTAGAGCTGTCTGGAGTGAAGTGGCTCATGGAGAACCTAAACTGTGCACCAGTTAGCAGGTTGTTGCTGTATCAGTGCCCCTTGTACCTAGTTCTGGTGCATAAATCTTAAGTACAATTTGTGGAATGGTGTGATCCTATAGCTTTTGCTTTACCCACTGCTTTCAGTCATTTCTTGATTTCCTGTGGAGTGAATTGATTTCAGTCTTTTCAGACCTCAGGAGGAAGTCAAAATGGATTATCTAGTTGGCATTTATGGTTGAAAGTGGATGCAAGTGCTTCAGCATTTCCTTTCTTTAATAAGTGATAGGCTTTCCTTTTTTGGCGCTGGGATAATTTTTAAAACTTACTCCTACATTGAGTTGTTTAATTGCTCACCCCCTCTGTTCATGAGTGGGTGTGGCAGGATTGAAGAACTTGATGTGATTCTTTGATTGTGAGTTTGATTAAGTCTATTCATTCATTCTACCTGGTTCCACTGCTTAGCATGTATGTATTTACGTCACATCTTTATCTGGTTGACTCCTCATTTTTGAAGCATGAGTGGTGCTATTCCTGGCATTCCCACATACACTCCTTGTGGAATCGGGGTTAGTCCTGTCAGTGGATGGAAATGCCAGAGTAAGGAATTTGTTAGAGCAATGAGGTAACAGATTGTAGTTGAAAGCAATTCTATGAGTGGCCCACAGGGACACTAGTTTGTAACTTATAGATCTGCTCTGAGTCGATCCTATTTAACACAGATTAAACTGTAATGTTTGGGAATACCTCATTCCGACCCTGCTGCTGACATACTATGGATACATGACATTTGTTTAGTCAATTGATGGTCTAAGTGACTGGATATTTTGCACACCTAATCAGCTGGTAGTGAGAGAGAATATTCACTTCTATAAGTCTGCTTCATCACCTCAACACATCCCATAATTGCCTACAACCATTAGCAATTAATTAAAATGCAATCATTAATGTGATATAGTGGTATTTGGTAGTTTCCTTGTCCACTATCTGGCAAGGTAGTTCAGACCACAATATAAAATGAGTGGGCCTTCTTTTAATGATAAAGAAAGAAGCATTAGTCAACATATTGTGATGAATTTCTTGAATCTGTTTCAATTTTGGCCCTTATTATTTCAAAACCATTCATAGAATAAATATACTTTTCATCATCTCATGTATTTGGAAAGATGAATATGTGGCAAATACATTGGCAATAGGATAGTTGCACATGGTGCACTTTGCTGATAGCTGAGAAGACCGATGCATGAGAGGCAGCTTCTGTCACACAGTGCAGCATTTGAGCTATTTGTTAGGTATCATTGTGGGTTGCTGAGTTTGGTACTGTAGCCTATCCTCGAGCTGCTCTCAAACTTGATGGCCATTGTGGCACATATTGGTCAACAGGAAATGAAACAATTTGAAACAAGTTTCCAAGAAGGGTCACTGGACCCAAAACATTAACCCTGCATTTTCTGTTCAGATGCTATCAGCCCGACTGAGTTTTTCCAGCAATTTCAGTTTCAGTTTCCCTGTATCATTCAAAGTGTCACTAATGAGTGAAAATTAAGATTTAGGTCCTGCACTTCGAGCTTGCAAGTATCCTTGAAGTTGAACTTTGCGTGTCGTATTATTTGCCTGACTCCAGCTATTCCCCACAACATTCTTAGGATTGCTTTTATCTTTCATCCTGTAAATATGCCTGAGCCAACAATGTCACTCCAGCGTGGCATGTGCTTGCTTACTCAGGTGATTTGCCTTTCAATGAGAGGATCTCTCATTCGCCATGTTGTCCTTCCATGAAGTACCAAGAATGTGCTGCAGAAATCAAAGGTAAAAATGGCAGAACATCTTTTCTTGACAGCTGTAGGTTGCCCAAATTTCACAGTTGCGCAACATGGCACTAAGAACTAGGATTGTAAAAATCAACTTGAGCCTAAGGATCACCTTGCCATTTCTATTTGGTTTCTCTGTGCCTGTGTTGGGTTTTGCATCATTGTACAGGCAATCTGTCTCCCTGAACCCAGGTAGAAGTATTTGCTGCATTCTCTGTAGAAATTTGTTGTGTTATAAAAGGAGATGTGAGTCCCTGTCCTATAACCCTATAGCCCTGTTGACAATTCCCTTTGAATAAGGGCATCAGAGAGACAATAAAATAATCCATATAGATACATTTCAGTGTGAGCAATCAGTGAGCTATTGCCAACCTGGAAGAGTCTTGTTTCCTAAACTTCACTTGTAGTTGGAGAGTGGAAGAGATCACATCCATGCACATCTGCCAGCACAAAAACCGCACTGTGTTTATTGCTACAGAAGTCTTGTGAATGTTTAAATGTCCTAGAGTATAGCTTTTAATTTTAGGCATTAAAATATTAAATGCAAGGTGAATGAACAATCTTGATCAACATAGTGGTAATATCAATGATGTACAAGCAATTCTAATAATTGTGGATTTAAAAAAAGTTAATATGCATTTATTGGTGGGACTGCAAACAAAATAGGCAACAGAGGTTTTCTATCTTATTTTAATAAAGCCAGAAGTCTGCTGTTTTGTCCATAAATTATTTAAATCAATTCTGCAGTTGATAAATGAAGGGAATGTGATGCCAGTTTTGAAAATACAAGCATTTCATAGGCACAAGTCAGTAAAAACAAAGGGTTTAAGACTCCATAAGAACCAATGGTTTATAACATGTCTTACAGAATCACACAGTGGTGTTGAAGGTAAATAATTTGTTTACATTTCCATTTGAAAAAGGTTCAGAATCATGTCATATTGTCATAGCGATGAACTGTGGGAATGTAAGGTTAATTTGGTTAATTTATCTTTGCCTACTTGCTGACAAGAGCAAGAAGTGCAGTTTGGGGAGCAGACAGAAGTAATTGCAGCTATGATGTGGTGTTGACTGCATCTCACCCAGATTTTTGCAAAGAGAGAGAGCAGACAAGAGAGTATCTGTTCGGTATTCATCCGAGCAAGTGGACTGTGATGTGCTACACTGACTTTGGCCTTCAGCTGAATATTTGTATGTGATCAAGCAATAGCTATTTTCACAGTTTAACGTAAGAACAAAGCATGGGTAAAGTAGTACTGAAAGATTCAATAGATGTTTTATTACAGCACCTGCTATGTACAGGCATTACAATCATGGGTAGTTTAGCATCTAGTTCAAAATGAGTCATTCAGTTACAAAGAGTAGCAT
The DNA here is from genome assembly GCF_030684315.1 of Stegostoma tigrinum. Classification (NCBI taxonomy): domain Eukaryota; kingdom Metazoa; phylum Chordata; class Chondrichthyes; order Orectolobiformes; family Stegostomatidae; genus Stegostoma; species Stegostoma tigrinum. The sequence continues at coordinate 36,362,468 of NC_081356.1, read as the reverse complement.
GCTTCCATCAGTATATCATGCTTCAAATGACGTTTGTTAATTGGAGTTTAAGACTATTAAACCCTCAAGATATGTGCTATGATACGGTGACAATGTGAGCAATCCTCTTAAAAAGTATACTGTGCACTAACTGTGAGATGTAAACGCAATAGATATTATTTCATTACATTCTTGACTTCTGGTCTCCAGGTGGTTTGAAGAATTATACATCTCAAAAATTTACCCTTCTTCCAAATACCTATCAATGGGCAAGTTTCACTGCGAACCTTAACATTTTAAGATTACCAGCAACTTTTCATTCTGGACTTTTTAAATGTAGCATATGCCATGACCCATGTGATTCCCATTGTTCTTTTAATGTTTTCATCTTAAAATATTTTCTTTTCATAAATGTTGGTGATTGTCACATTATATATTTAATATTCTGTCTTTAATGACCCTAGGATGTCCCAAGGCAGTCCACAAGCAATGAGGATTTTTTTTAATATTAGAATATAGTCATCTTGCCAGTCGAATTGCACACAGCTTGGTTCCACAAACAACAATGGGATAATGGTTATACTCATGTTGTGATGACAGTTAAGGGATACATGTTAACCCGGATCCTGTAAAGGATTCTGTTGCTCTTTTCCAAAATAAAAATATGGCATTTCTTGACTCCATATGGGCGGATAGATGTGCCTTACTCTAATCAGCTGAAAGACAGCACTTGTCAACCAGTTAAATGGAATGGTAGATATATGAATAGTTTATTAGACTGAAATAATTAGAATAAAAATGAACATAGAAAGCATTTTTCAGGCTCTGTGTCATTTGTAGTCAGGATAGACCAATTTGGCTCACAACAGGTTTCAGACCCCACCTTCTTTATACATGGAAAGATCTTAGAATCATAGAATCCCTGCAGTGTGGAAACAGGCTCTTTGGCCCAACAAGTCCACACTGATCCATCCTCCTATAACTTACCTTATCTCCACATCCCTGAACACTATGAGCAGTTTTTAACATGGCCAATCCACCCAGCCTGCCCATCTTTGGACTGTATATGAGACCCATATGTCTATTTTTCTTCCTTTATGAATACATTGGGCATTTCACCTCTAGTGCAAAATTTGTGTACACATTCCACTGCACCATCAACCTCTCTGCATTTTTCTATGAGGGCCATTTTGACTTTGTGTGATAGCATAAAATAATGTTACAACAGTTCATCAGCCAACTTTATATTATTCATGATTGAACTTGATGATGATGGATAGCAAGGGAGACATACAACAGACTGTTTGCTCACAATCACCTGTTTTACATCCTCCGACAAAAGATAAAATGTATCCTGAGGTTTAAATTGAAATTAATACAAAGAAAAGATTTATTAGCCTTGTTTTTTTTTTAAGAACCAGTAGTGGGTTGTGAATCTAAACTCCTAACGCATCCAATCCCAAATGAAAATATTACTGCTGACAATATGAATTTGAGCTATCAGCTGTCCAAGCTGTAACCACCGCAGTGTCATTAATGTGACGTGGCCCTCTGCACCGATAAAAAATACTGCACTGTCGTTTTTCTTCCTCTCCATCACGTTGACCTCTGGTCATAACCAGGCTCTGGCTTTGAATCTGTTGGAAATTAAATATTTTTCATTTTTAATGCTGAATATCTCCAAAGAGCAAAGCTGAAAATGGAAGTTATGATCTAGAATTAGGGAATGCTGTGTCTCATGTGTAAGAATGAAATGTGCATTTGAATATAAGGGGGGTCAGAGCAAAGAGGTTGGTGGTGCTGTAGAATGCGCACACAAATTTTACATTGGATATGAATTGCCTGATGTATTGATAAAGGAGAAAAATAGTTATGAGAGTCTCATATCCAAAACATGCATTTGGTCCTTTCTTTGTACAGAGAGGGTGGGATCTGAAGCATATTGTAAGCCAAATTGTTCTGCCCTGACAACAATGGAATGGAGTCTGCAAAATCGTGATCCTCCCATACTCCACCAGCCTACTTCTAATTCACTCCACATACCTGGAATGTTGGGTCTGATATCTTTTCGAAAGGTGAGGGGTGAGAAAAGGATAAGTTGGTCATGAGAAAACAATTAAAATTAACCTCCATTGAAGATGGAAATTGACACATTTATCATGCTATTTGTCTCTAGTTCATCTAAGTTAGCACCATTCAGTCACTAAAGAAAATTAAGTTTCTTGCCATGATTGAAAATATTTATTAACAAAGCGAAAATTCCTCATCCACATTGCAGGACTGCTTGTGAATGAATGGATTGAAATTCACTGGAGGCATTTAATGCTGGTATTAAGATTTTACTGGTGCCATCTGTGTTTTAATTTAGATACAATACCTAATTTATTTACAATACCTGTCTAACTGTAGATATTTTCAAATCAACCTACCCAGAGATGTCATTACTGACCTCTAGAGTAGGAATGACATGGACATGGGCCCCTCTGGTTCAGATGTAAGGACACTACCACTGTACCCCAACAGCCACCACTACATACGCCACCCTCCAACCCCCATCGACTAATTCTAATGTCCTCCAGCCTAATCACACCTCAAGACCTTTAAACCCCTCCAATTCTGGTCTGTTATCCATCCTCAGCTTTAATTGCTTCATGATTGATGACCGTGCCTTCAATTACCTAGGACCTAAATCCTATAATTCCAGCCCTAAATGTTGCCACATCCCTGTGATCATTTTTTGCACTTCCTTTAAAATGCTTCTTACATCTTGATCAACAATTTAGAAGTTCTCCTGTAAAGTTTTACTTTGTTAAAGATGCTCTTAAGCTGAAAAGTGTTCATTTTATTTCTATTTAGCCAGTCTAAGTGAAAACCCATGTATGGAGTCAAGAGAATTATTTGTGTCAGCAATATGTATAAATCTATGAAAATAGAATAACTGTCTTCAGGCTAAAGATGCTAACCAACAAAATTCAGGCAAAAATATATTACAGATCTTGAATATTGCTGAAAAGAAAGGCATTGTGCTGAAATTCTCATCCTGACTCAGGACATATACAAGAATGCCAATTCTCAAACATTCATAAAAATTCATACTACAGGAGAAGAATTATTGATTGGTTGAAAAGCCGATCGTAATTGGTTAAGGTGTCGTCACGAAGAAAGCAACAAAGAAAGCAAGCATTTTAATGTAATGGTGTGAGCCTTGAAATATTCTCTTTGTTTATAGAGAAAGGGTCTCTGTGTATGAATTTATGTCAATTCTAGCAAGTGTATGTAATCCAACTTGTCAAAATTTGCCAAGTACTTAGAAAACATGTCATTCCTCATTGTTTTTTCAATGGCGATGCCTCAGCTATTGAGAGTCAAATTGTCAACCAATCAACACTCCTTCTATTACAGCACAAACTTTTGAGATTGTTTGAAAACTGATATTCTTGCATTTTCCCCAATCAATACAAGATGAAATGCTTCTGTAATATGTCACTTGTAAATAGTAATAATATTATTTAGGATACTACTCATCATGTAGAAGAATTGATTGATATTTTAAAGTAGGTCTGCCGTGTATTCCATGCATCTAGGTCAGAATGGAATGATAAATGATTTGTTGAGCAGAAGCAGTGTAAAAAAAAATGATAAATACTCATTGTGTTGACTTTCTGGCTGGTATTCAATTCAGGTCCTAGCAGAAGCTAAATTAAACCTGAGAAATCGGTGTCAGGCCTTTTTTTACAGCCTATTAGGGGCATTTCTCTGTGTTTTGCATTGCCCTTCAGATGATGCGCCCAGTGAAAGATCTGAACCGAGACATTAAATAAATCATAACCCCCACTGAAGCAGAGTGAGAATGAACATGATGATCAATTATAAATGAATGTTATTTTAACATTGGAAGAACAACTATATTTTTAAAGAGATGAGCGATCAGGCTAGCATGTTTTACAGATTCAGTGATTCTAGAAAGCAGTCTAATGGTGAATACTTCATTCAGCATTTGTTAAAATCTCCGCACAAAGTAAACATGATTCTCTACCTAATCAATGCTCAAACTATGACCACTAGTTCTGGACTCCCTAGACTTTTGGGAATATCTTCCCTGCATTTTCCTTGTGTCTTTCTGTCAGAATTTTGGAGTTTTCTGTGTAATCTCCGTTCATTCGTCTAATCACCTGTGAATATAATCCTAACCAATTCAGTCTCATTTCAGACATCAGTCCTGCTATCCCAGAAATCTGACTTCTAAGCCTTGATTGCACTGTTTCCGTAACAAGAACATCCTCCTTCATAGAAAAAGACCAAAATTGAATACAGTACTCCAAGCGTGGCCTCACCTAGATGCTGAACAATTGCTACTAGACATCCCTACAACCATACTCAAAACTTCTTATTATGAAAGCCAACATGCCATTTTCTACTTCACTTTCTGCTGCACCTGCATGAGTACTCTTACCAGCTGTGCAAGGACACATGTCTCGTTACAACTTCCCCTTTATAAAATCGATTGCCACAACAGATAATAATCTGTCTTAAGGTGTAGAACTGGATGAACACAGCAGGCTAAGCAACATCAGAGGAGCAGGAAGGCTGATGTTTCAGGCCTAGACCCTTTTTCAGAAAGACCCGAAACATCAGCCTTCCTACTCCTCTGAGGCTGCTTGGCCTGCTGTGCTCATCCAGCTCCACATCCTGTTATCTCAGATTCTCCAACATCTGCAGTTTGTACTATGTCTGAAATAATCTGTCTTCATGCTTTTGCTACCAAAGTGGTTAATCCTTCATTCAACCACATTACACTTCATCTGCCATGTGTTTGCCCATTCACTAAACTTGTTGAAATCACACTGAAATAATTCTTTGTGCTCCTCACAGTTCACACACACACTCAGCTTTGTAGCTTTTTGTCCCAATTAGTTGGCTTCATAAGTGTCTGCCATGGTTCAATTGGTAGCCTCTTGCCTGTAACTCAGATGCTGTAAAATTTGAGACCAGCTCAATGGCTTAGGTGCAGTAATCCAATCTGACACACCCTCCAGTGTGGCAACTGGAGGAATTAATGCATTGCCAGCAATCCTTTAGCATGAGTCTGTAAACCAAGGTTCCATCTACTTCTCGTGCAGATGTGAAAGAATCCATGGCATTATTTTGAAGAAGGGCTTTGCAGTTGTCAGTAGAGTCATGGGCAATATTTATCCCACTCTCAACATCTCAAACTAATTACGTGGTCATTGTCATATTGCTGTAAGTAGAAGATTTATGTATAGGCTGCTATGCTCGCTATATTACAATGATGACTGCACTTAAAACAGTTTGGAGCCATTGAAGTAATTTTTAGAGACTTATGATGGTGTAAAAAACATCATTATACTTGTAAGTCCGTCTTTATTTTCACGACTCTTTTGAAATGGATTCTAATAGATGGGATTCACAAGCATGGAACAGCCTTACAAATGTTATCCATGAGCCTGTGATAATGGGAACTGCAGATGCTGGAGAATCCAAGATAATAAAATGTGAGGCTGGATGAACACAGCAGGCCCAGCAGCATCTCAGGAGCACAAAAGCTGATGTTTCGGGCCTAGACCCTTCATCAGAGAGGGGGATGGGGTGAGGGTTCTGGAATAAATAGGGAGAGAGGGGGAGGCGGACCGAAGATGGAGAGAAAAGAAGATAGGTGGAGAGGAGAGTATAGGTGGGGACGTAGGGAGGGGATAGGTCAGTCCAGGGAAGGCAGACAGGTCAAGGAGGTGGGATGAGGTTAGTAGGTAGGAGATGGGGTTGCGGCTTGGGGTGGGAGGAAGGGATGGGTGAGAGGAAGAACAGGTTAGGGAGGCAGAGACAGGCTGGACTGGTTTTGGGATGCAGTGGGTGGACGGGAAGAGCTGGGCTGGTTGTGTGGTGCAGTGGTGGGAGGGGACGAACCGGACTGGTTTTAGGATGCGGTGGGTGAAGGGGAGATTTTGAAGCTGGTGAAGTCCACATTGATACCATTGGACTGCAGTGTTCCCAAGCGGAGTATGAGTTGCTGTTCCTGCAACCTTCGGGTGGCATCATTGTGGCACTGCAGGAGGCCCATGATGGACATGTCATCGAAAGAATGGGAGGGGGATTGAAAATGGTTTGCGACTGGGAGGTGCAGTTGTTTATTGCGAACCGAGCGGAGGTGTTCTGCAAAGCGGTCCCCAAGCCTCCGTTTGGTTTCCCCAATGTAGAGGAAGCCACACCGGATACAGTGGATGCAGTATACCACATTGGCAGATGTGCAGGTGAACCTCTGCTTCATGTGGAAAGTCATCTTGGGGCCTGGGATAGGGGTGAGGGAGGAGGTGTGGGGGCAAGTGTAGCATTTCCTGCGGTTGCAGGGGAAGGAGCCGGGTGTGGTGGGGTTGGAGGGCAGTGTGGAGCGAACAAGGGAGTCACGGAAAGAGTGGTCTCTCCGGAAAGCAGACAGGGGTGGGGATGGAAAAATGTCTTGGGTGGTGGGGTCAGATTGTTCGCTCCACACTGCCACATTTTTCCATCCCCACCCCTGTCTGCTTTCCGGAGAGACCACTCTTTCCGTGACTCCCTTGTTCGCTCCACACTGCCCTCCAACCCCACCACACCCGGCACCTTCCCCTGCAACCACAGGAAATGCTACACTTGCCCCCACACCTCCTCCCTCACCCCTATCCCAGGCCCCAAGATGACTTTCCACATGAAGCAGAGGTTCACCTGCACATCTGCCAATGTGGTATACTGCATCCACTGTACCCGGTGTGGCTTCCTCTACATTGGGGAAACCAAACGGAGGCTTGGGGACCGCTTTGGAGAACTCCTCCACTCGGTTCGCAATAAACAACTGCACCTCCCAGTCGCAAACCATTTCCACTCCCCCTCCCATTCTTTAGATGACATGTCCATCATGGGCCTCCTGCAGTGCCACAATGATGCCACCCGAAGGTTGCAGGAACAGCAACTCATATTCCGCTTGGGAACCCTGCAGCCCAGTGGTATCAATGTGGACTTCACCAGCTTCAAAATCTCCCCGTCCCCCACTGCATCCCAAAACCAACCCAGTTCGTCCCCTCCCCCCACGCACCACACAACCAGCCCAGCTCTTCCCTTCCACCCACTGCATCCTAAAACCAGTCCAACCTGTCTCTGCCTCCCTAACCTGTTCTTCCTCTCACCCATCCCTTCCTCCCACCCCAAGCCGCACCTCCATCTCCCACCTACTAACCTCATCCCACCTCCTTGACCTGTCCGTCTTCCCTGGACTGACCTATCCCCTCCCTACCTCTCCACCTATCTTCTTTTCTCTCCATCTTCAGTCCGCCTCCCCCTCTCTCCCTGTTTATTCCAGACCCCTCACCCCATCCCCCTCTCTGATGAAGGGTCTAGGCTCGAAACATCAGCTTTTGTGCTCCTGAGATGCTGCTTGGCCTGCTGTGGTCATCCAGCCTCACATTTTATTTTCCATGAGCCTGTTTTTCGTGGGCTTGAGCTTCCATCATAAGAGGTGAAAGGGGAGCATTCCAGTCAAGTCTTTATTGTCTTTATTTATTCAAATAAATATATTAAGTTGCAGAAGAGTGGTGGAAGGTGTGTAGGCCCCACTTTTTCTTTTGATTTGTATGTTATTTATTAGAAAGAAGGTTCCTTGGCTGATTTCTTACTCTCTGACCCAGGAGTCTCAGGTACATTTGGATCAATCGTTGGAACTTCTTGCCTTATAATTTTTATTCCAGCTTAATCTGTGGTTTTAACAAATTTGCCATCCAGGTTTTTCCCTTGGTCCAATACTCTTGAGTTATAATGTATTGGTCCCCCATTGTTTGGACCTCATATTGTTGTTCAACATGCAAAGATTGTGACCTTTGAACCTTCTCCTCTATGACTATTTCTAAGGGGAATCCACATGTTGATGAACCGTTGGTATTTGTTTTTACTTTCCCATCTCTTTTACAATTTTTCATCATTGAACAATGAACGCTGGATCATCCTGAGTGGGCAAAGAATTATGCTGACAACAAACTAATGCTTGCCATTCAGGCTTGCAGTGTGGTACAGTTGTGTGCAGTGGAAGCTGCCTATTTGCATCTTCAGACCCCAGTTGTTTTCAGACAGAAAGAACATGTACACACACCACAGCTGTTTCAAGATAAACCAACATGAACTGTCAACTTTCCTGCTCTTCTGGTGCGTGGCCTATTGTGTTCCTCCAGCTCCACACTTTGTTGTCTCTGACTCCAGTATCTGCAGTTCTTGCTATCTAATTTAATAAAATCTGATAGCTAATTGCCATTCATCATTACTTGCTGAAATTTCCATGGCAATGCCACCACTAATCAGAGATCACTTGCCAAGCAATCCGCCATTCTCCTCTCCTGCATTATGAATGTTGGTTTTCCTTGTGATTTGGTATTCTTGTGAATTGTCCTGATGAGTGTACGCTGAAAATCTTCAACAAAATGACTTTTTAAAATACTAATGAGAAAGTCTCAAACTTAAATAATAGAAATGTACACTGTGCATCCTCCTCTCCTGGCGATGCTTCCAGAAGGTTACGTGAATCAAATCCAGGTAAATTGAACTTTTAAATGAATCTCTTTCCATTCATAAAGTATTGATAGTTCTTTGCCAGTATTAGCCTGAACTTGAAATCCCATTTGGATGGGAGGAAGAAAAGCGTAAATCATCATACTTTGATTCTATTTACTGGGAAGATTAGGTTAGTCTGATTATTTGCCTTGATTAAACACAACGCCAATCTTAAGTGTTTTTAGGATCAGTAGGTGAAGCCTCTGGAGTATCCATAAGGCTGAGATCTGTGTGATTAAAATACACGGTGAGGTGATCACATTGCAGGTAAAGAAAATATTGTCTGGTGGTCTCTCATTTCTTTACTGCCTGGATAAAAGCTCCAGGCACACAGTGAAAGACTGCCCTGAGGCCATCTCTCTCATTAACAGATTTCCGCTTTGAATACTGCTGAAGTATGCCTCATACTTCCCCATGAAGTATGTGGGGAAAATGGGACTTGTACAAACTACGCAGATTACACTCTAGCAGCACTGTGCCCAATACTCTCCGAAACCTCACTAGTACTACAGAGAAGAGTTTAAATTGGAATGACAGGGGAACAGGAACCTGAAGGAAACAAAATGGGCATGAAGGACAGAAATGTAGAAAGTGGAAGGCAGGGGGGTTAGCAGCTGATATTATTGGTGTACAAAAGAAAGTGTAAAAATATCAAAAAGACAAGTCTAAAGGTACTGTATCTGAAAGCTTGAAACAATGAGGTAGGTGAAGAACAGTACAGATAGTTGTAATCCAGTTTGATGTGATTGCAATTACAGAGACATGGTCGTGGGGTGACCAAGGTTCAGAACTGAACATCGCAGGGTAACCTACATTTAGGAAGGAGACTCAAATCAGAGAAGTAGGTGACTTTGTGACAGATTAAATCAGTGCAAAATGGAAATGGATTTAGACGCTGGAAATTTAGCTGTGGCATTGTTTAGGGTGGTACTGAAGAGCAACATTGAGTGCAAACATTATTGGTAGTGATCAATAAGCCTCTAAAAGTAGTAATGAGGCATGGGATGGCATTAAACAAAAAATAGAGGTGCAGGCATGAGTGGTGCTTTTGCAATCTTGGGTGATTTTAATTTACATACAGACTAGGCGGACTACATGAGCAATAATAATGCAGTGGATGTATTCCTGCTATGTGTACAGGAATATTTTAAAATCAGTATGTTGAGGAATCAACTTGGGAACTGGCTATCCTGGATTCAGTTTTGTGTCATGAGAGAGGGCTAATTAATAATTTAGCTGTTCGAGGTCCTTCAGGAAAACGTCGCCATATTATGTTAGAAGTCTTCATTTGAGTTAGAATGTGAAGTAGTCCAATATTAAGGTGTAAAAGATAATTTGATGATAGTCTAGATAACTTCATTGATAGCCATGATAGTGCCTAGGCCATGGATAATTACTAAGAAATGTATGACTGCATTGCAGCAGATATACATTCCATTTAGGTGTGTGAACAGAAAAAGAAAAGTGGAACAACCACAGTTTATGAAACAAATTAAGGAAAACATTAGATGTAAGGAGGAGTTGCACAATGTTGACAAAAATTATAGCAAGCCTGAAGATGAGAGTAGTTTAGATTTCAGCTAAGTAGGACCAAAAGTTTGCTTCAGATGGTTAAAAAAAATATGAAATTACACTTGCAAGGAATATAGAAGCAGACCATTGGGGCTTCTGTAAATATGTAAAATAAAGAAAAAGAAAAGTGAAGATAAATGTAGGGCTCTTAATGTTTGAAATGGGAGAAATGATAATGGAGAACAAGGAAATGGCAGCTCAGTTAAATAAATTTTCTTCTGTTAAGGCGCAATGAACAAATAATATCTCAGAAATGGTGAGCAAAACATAGGCCTTTTGGGAGGGAAGAATTGTACAAAATTAGCATTAGGAAGAAATTAATGAGATTCCACGATTGCAATAATTTTGAATATTATGTGCTATGTTCTGTACAAGCTATGCTTGGTAGCACAACAGAGGAAAAATGTTTCAGATGGTAATATAAAATTTAGGAAGGACAGGAGAAAAGAATTCAGGGGCTCCACATGCTCTTTTTGTCGCTGATGCTTCACCTACAGCAATAAAGTGGTGATGAAGCCCTCCGGACCTCATTATGGTTAAAACTATATCACTTGAAACGGGCACACTCCACAACCTTTTGAATATTGCATTAACAGGGGATTTATTACAGAAATACCTCCGTGATATCTATGCTATTTATGTCAACGTTGTGGCATTGTCTTTTGGGTGTTCTGTTTGCACTTCAAAGTTTTGGATAAAAACTTCATAAAAGATTTCATGTTTGCCACACTTTCCCTAAGCTATGAGAAATTCTCTACAAAATGACATACTGTTCTCACGAGCAAATTGTGAACGGTCTGAAGACCCTTATTTTGACTTCCTGTGTGCAAAGGTAATAAAATTCCATTTGTTCCTTTTCTTTTGATATACTGCTTTTGTACATGCAGAATTGAGGATTGAAAAAGTCAAAATGTAATCATTTCTATGGAGCTTTCTTTCCACATTAATAGGATCATATCAAGAACCCTAAAGCTTTAAACAAAAGACATGTTTCTTTTCTTCATACTGAGGGAAAAATGCAATAGTAATTTAGTCAAGTGGCAATTCAATTAAGGCCTGTATGACTTGGTCAGCTGCTCCTGACAAAAAAATCCAATCAGTTTTCTTCTGAATAAGTTTAACTGATCATGTCCCAGGATTAAGCTAGTCCGAATGTAATACCTTCAGCTAGTGAATTGAAAGTAACTTCAGAGGGGAAAATAAACTGTCTACCAATATTTACATGAAGTCAGTGGGTGGCGCAGTGGTAGTATGGCGCACTGACCTCTACATCGCCGAGGCCAGATGCCAACTCTCCGACACCACCTCCTACCGCCGCCTCGATCGTGACCCCACACCCGAGCACCAAACCATCATCTCCAACACCATTCACGACCTCATCACCTCAGGGGACCTCCCACCCACAGCCTCCAACCTCATTGTTCCCCAACCCCGCACGGCCCGTTTCTATCTCCTTCCCAAAATCCACAAACCTGCCTGCCCTGGTCGACCCATCGTCTCAGCCTGCTCCTGCCCCACCGAACTCATCTCCACCTATCTGGACTCCATTTTCTCCCCTTTGGTCCAGGAACTCCCCACCTACGTCCGTGACACCACCCACGCCCTCCACCTCCTCCAGGACTTCCAATTCCCTGGCCCCCAACACCTCATATTCACCATGGACGTCCAGTCCCTGTACACCTGCATTCCGCATGCAGATGGCCTCAAGGCCCTCCGCTTCTTCCTGTCCCACAGGCCCGACCAGTCCCCCTCCACCGACACTCTCATCCGCCTAGCTGAACTCGTCTTCACCCTCAACAACTTCTCTTTTGACTCCTCCCACTTCCTACAGACTAAGGGGGTGGCCATGGGCACCCGCATGGGCCCCAGCTATGCCTGCCTCTTTGTAGGTTACGTGGAACAGTCCCTCTTCCGCACCTACACAGGCCCCAAACCCCACCTCTTCCTCCGGTACATTGATGACTGTATCGGCGCCGCCTCTTGCTCCCCAGAGGAGCTCGAACAGTTCATCCACTTCACCAACACCTTCCACCCCAACCTTCAGTTCACCTGGGCCATCTCCAGCACATCCCTCACCTTCCTGGACCTCTCAGTCTCCATCTCAGGCAACCAGCTTGTAACTGATGTCCATTTCAAGCCCACCGACTCCCACAGCTACCTAGAATACCCCTCCTCCCACCCACCCTCCTGCAAAAATTCCATCCCCTATTCCCAATTCCTCCGCCTCCGCCGCATCTGCTCCCACGATAAGACATTCCACTCCCGCACATCCCAGATGTCCAAGTTCTTTAAGGACCGCAACTTTCCCCCCACAGTGATCGAGAACGCCCTTGACCGCGTCTCCCGTATTTCCCGCAAGACATCCCTCACACCCCGCCCCCGCCACAACCGCCCTAAGAGGATCCCCCTCGTTCTCACACACCACCCTACCAACCTCCGGATACAACGCATCATCCTCCGACACTTTCGCCATTTACAATCCGACCCCACCACCCAAGACATTTTTCCATCCCCACCCCTGTCTGCTTTCCGGAGAGACCACTCTCTCCGTGACTCCCTTGTTCGCTCCACACTGCCCTCCAACCCCACCACACCCGGCATCTTCCCCTGCAACTGCAGGAAATGCTACACTTGCCCCCACACCTCCCCCCTCACCCCTATCCCAGGCCCCAAGATGACGTTCCACATTAAGCAGAGGTTCACCTGCACATCTGCCAATGTGGTATACTGCATCCACTGTACCCGGTGCGGCTTCCTCTACATTGGGGAAACCAAGCGGAGGCTTGGAGACCGCTTTGCAGAACACCTCCGCTCAGTTCGCAACAAACAACTGCACCTCCCAGTCGCAAACCATTTCCACTCCCCCTCCCATTCTCTGAATGACATGTCCATCATGGGCCTCCTGCACTGCCACAATGATGCCACCCGAAGGTTGCAGGAACAGCAACTCATATTCCGCCTGGGAACCCTGCAGCCATATGGTATCAATGTGGACTTCACCAGTTTCAAAATCTCCCCTTCCCCTACTGCATCCCAAAACCAGCCCAGTTCGTCACCTCCCCCCACTGCACCACACAACCAGCCCAACTCTTCCCCCCCCACCCACTGCATCCCAAAACCAGTCCAACCTGTCTCTGCCTCCCTAACCGGTTCTTCCTCTCACCCATCCCTTCCTCCCACCCCAAGCCGCACCCCCATCTACCTACTAACCTCATCCCACCTCCTTGACCTGTCCGTCTTCCCTGGACTGACCTATCCCCTCCCTACCTCCCCACCTATACTTTCTCCACCTATCTTCTTTACTCTCCATCTTCGGTCCGCCTCCCCCTCTCTCCCTATTTATTCCAGTTCCCTCTCCCCATCCCCCTCTCTGATGAAGGGTCCAGGCCCGAAACGTCAGCTTTTGTGCTCCTGAGATGCTGCTTGGCCTGCTGTGTTCATCCAGCCTCACATTTTATTGTCTTGGAATTCTCCAGCATCTGCAGTTCCCATTATCTCTGATCCCTTGACATGAAGTCAGATGGTGGCAGATCTTCATTCAATTCTTTTACGACAGGGTATATGGTTTAGTCCACAGTTTAAATGACCTCTTTAGAAAGTGGGCTTGCAGATTACTGCAGATGCTGGAAGTCTAAACTGGAAATGCTCAGCATCTCAGGCAGTATCTGTGTTGAGAAAAAACAGCTAATTGTTTTGATCAATGATCTTTCATTAGAACTGGGAAGAGTTTGAGATCTCCCCATTCTAGGATTGACTTGTATACATTTATGCTGGGTTTGGTTGCTTTCTTATTGAATACTTTAACGATTTTAATAGCATTTCAACCTCTCCATTTGATCAGGGATAGTGTAGAAATGATGTATGAGGTTGAATTTCCCAATATTTGTGAATTTGTCACAACCTATCACGTAGTTGGAATTGTTCAACAAAGAAAACGTAATCTGAGGCATTTAACAGTCAGTAGTAATTGAAGTGAGCTGGTCCAACTTTTCAGTAGCCAGAATAGAAGTTCACAGTAACAAGATAATCAGTTCCTGTGAGTGTGAAGAGTTTAACTCTCAAGCTTAATCCATGGTCCAGCTGGAGGCTGTTTCCTCAGCAGTTCTGTAACTTATTTATTTTGGTGCTCATTACAAGTACTGCCTGGGCTGAGGGGGTCCTTGATTTTGTTGTTCATGTTTGGTCGGCAGATAGCTTGTTCTTCTGACAGGTCTCAACTCTATGGTGGCTGTCATAAGATTTGCTTTAGTGTCTTTTTCTCAAATACTTTGGTTAATTCCTTAATATAGAATGCTGCCATCGGCTGTTAATTCATGTCTCTATGCTCAGTATGCTATTCACCAACATGTGAGACCTTGATGTTCTCTGGCCATTGTTTCAATACTGCTACTTGCAACATTTAGCGAATTGCGTCATATTGATTTGTTCACTTGATTTGAGCAAGGTTGCTATACTCAATTTTCTGTTGGGTCCAGCATATTCGGAGAAAGCTAAATGGCTTCTTCAAACTGGATCTGAAAGATTTCACAATTATTTATAGCATTGCTCTCAGCAGCGTGTCTTTTTCTTTATTCGTTCACAGGATGAGGGTATCAGTGACCAGGCAGCATTTATTGCCCATCCCTCATTGTGCAGAGGGCAGTTAAGAGTCAACCACATTACTGTGGGTCTAAGCCACATGTAGGCCAGACCTGGTAAGGATGGCAGTTTCCTTCCCTAAAGGATATTAGGGAACTAGCTGGGTTTTTTCGACAATCGACAATGGATTCACAATCATCATTAGACTCTTAATTCCAGATATTTATTGAATTTAAATTCCATCATCTGCCATGGTGGGATTTGAACCCGGGTCCCCACAACATCATCTGGGTCTCTGGATTAACAGTTCAGTGATCATACCACTAGGCCATCACCTCCCCCAACTGTCCAGTTCAGATTTTGATTCATCGGGCAGGTTTTGCCTAACAGTTGATCATGGATGGCTTTTTAAAATTGTATTTCCATTCCATGAACTAGCAGATCATCCAATACAGCGTTTATTTCAAGGCAATTACTCATTATATTACTAAGTTATCTGCTTTGTTTTGCCTTTGCAGCCTTGGAAATGCCAAATAGCATACACAGCCATCTATATTCTCAGGAATGGCACCCAGAATGTAATTAGAGTGCTTCTGCTCTCATTTAACTTCTCTTGCCAGTAACTTTGTTTGCATTTAGGGTAGTGAGAAGTTTTGCCTTTGCAAGTTATGACGAAGTTCTTACAATGGTTCGCATGTTATAAATCTTTTGTGGCACATTAAAAGTTACCAGTCAAAACTTTAAATTTGCATCAGTTGAGATTAGTAGCTTTGCTTACTAGGTATGATCTGGAACTCCAGAGCATCATTCTTGTTATTTTATTGATCTCCTAGAGCTACTAGTTCTCTTGGCATGAATATGGCACTAGCATATAGTCCTAATCTTACTTCCAAGAGTTCATTTTGTGATTCATCAATTGAGTGACTTTGCCCAAGTCTGTGAAGGACATGTTGCTGCATGACCCACCAGTGTCTATCTGGTACTTCATGTTGATTTTTTTCTGCAGCCATCATTCCAACAATCAAACCATTTATTACCTGTCAGTCTGACTGTTGTATGGTGTAGATTGATCATTTGAATCTCCAGTTAACTTCTCTCAACTGGCAAACTGTACCTGCTTGCTGTGCATCCTTCTTTTCTTTTGCTTTGCATGATGTCCTCTGTAGTGTTTTCACCCTTCTGTTTGTCTGGCTGTGCTGTCCTTAAGGCCTGGAGGATTTTTTAGCATGATGCAAAACCTGGCCTATTTTCTGGAATATGCTCCAGCTGCTCATTCTTAACGTTGTTTCTAAACATGGCTCTTACTTTTCTGAAAGTAGATTTCTCCCTTATTGGTAGATGAGCTTTTATGGCAGGATCTTATATGCCAAGCATAGTGCTCCCATTAACTGAATACTCCATTAGTTGCCAAAATTCACAGTATTCTAAGAACTGAACTCAAGGTCACAAGATGATCAATGGGCTTTTTTCCTTGGACACTCATATTGAACACAATGTTCTGAAGTTATGTTCACTTGAGGTTCAAAATGTCCCTTCAATGCATTAACGCTTTCTGTAGTCTGTTTTTGCCGTTCTTCAGGGAATACATTTTGGAACACATTCGTTCCCTCAGTGATAAATGTAACTATGCTTACCTGCTCTGACTAGTTAAGCAGATTTTCTGTAATTTTGCCATTGCATGTGGGGAGAATGCCAGTTTGGCTTCATATCAGCTTTCAATTTACCCTGAGCCAAGAAGGGAAGGATTACAACCATTGGGGCAGATTTTCTGCTGGCAGGTAGCCATTATACCAGTGTAGATAGGCGGTGCACACGTGGATGCTATGGAATCCTCAGACCTTGCAACCCCTGGAACCTGACCTGATATATTGTCCAGGAACCCTACACCACCCTCACTGGCTTCTGCTCTAATATCCTATCTCCCATCCACTAAGCTGCAAGATACCCCTCCTCCAGCTGGACCTGACCCAATCCTAACATCCCACCCACCCCCCAAATTCTTGGATTTGTTCACACCCCGTCCTGAGTACCAACCAGGCAATTCCTTGCCAGATGTCACCACTCATCCTCTTCCCTCCGCTGGATTTGACTTGCTCACCTCAGATCCAATATCCACCGTACCATTCCCTGCTGGATCTGATTACTGCCATCCATCATGACCTATCCTGATGCTGCATTCCTTTTGCCTTGTCATCATAACTCTGGCAATACAATCACTTGGCATTCTGCCTTCTTCTATGACAACCTACCCATCAGATGCCCTACCAAGCTGGCATCTTACTTACCTGGCACTCTATCTCCTACCTGTCTGATACCTTAACTTCCCAACACCCTAAAATGCACTTTACATACTTATCTTTGGACAACCACTGTTAATTGGAGCTCTCCAAACAACCATCTGGCTTGTCATGTGACTGTTGAAATTGGCTGCAAGCTGGTTGCCCTCTGCTAGCTCACAGTAGAAGTTACATGACTACTTCAAGCCAAGAGGTGCGCAAATGTAAGTTACATTTCAATTCCAAACAGTGGCAATGACTGTGAAGAAAAGAAATTGAGGGCGGCAGGAGGAAGTTCCCACAACCTTCATATGGTACTATGAACTTAGGAGTTGGAATTGGCCCTTTAGATACTTAAGCTCTCTTTACCATTAATTTCAGTTATCATTCATTGTTATTTGATCGCCATTGTAACTTGATATCCCTCAATACTTTTCCTTAACAAAGGAGTAATCTTGAAAACTTTGACTGTGCCAACAGCCACAATCATTTGGGGAAATATAACTCCAGTAATATTGCTAGGAATTCTTGTAGCCATTGAGCAGACAGATGAGACCTTGCTTTTGTCATCTCCAGCACGACAGCACTCTCCCTGAATTGCACTGAAGTCACATTGTACTTGCATGGCAACAGCAAGACGTGCCAAAAATTAATGGGTCATGCCTGGATTATCATTTTGGGAAATAGCAGTTATTAGACTCTTGTTTAACTTGGCTCACATTTAAAACAGATTTGAATCATACAGTACATAATCCATAATGAATGTGCAAGCTTCATTCTATGAAATTTCTGGATCAACTGTTTGAAAAGCCGCTAACTTGAGTACTAACACTTTTATTAAAGTATAAAGAGTAGAGGTTTATACAAAATAAATAATTGGTTTGCTACAAATATTACACAGTTCAGTTTAAGTTGCTCACATTAGGATGTTCCACATCACAACTATGCCATTCCCTACGGTAATAATACTTGGGCACACACACACCACCACCACCACCACCACCACCCCCCCCCCCCGCGCCCCCCCACCACCCCCACCACCACCACTGCAACCAACCTGCCCTTCTGGAATTACAGACACAAGGCATCCTTTACTAGAATACATTTTCTGTACAGCGTATTTGAAACATGAAGTTTTCAGCCAGTCTCCATGATTCCCTGCTAATCCATGTGCAGCTCATTGAACGAATGAGTTGGGAGAGTACTCCTCACTGCCTCCGGCAAACACCCTGTCAGTTCCAAACTGAAAGTACTATCAACGTTCTGCGTACACACAGATTTTAATGAGACAATAAGATGTGACAAGCCTTTGATGGTTTTGCGACTCCGGGCTTTCTCTCTCTGAATACGCAATCTGTAGGAGTATCTTGATGATTTATTAAAATGTGAGAAAAAATGTCAGATTCGTAGGGCATGTAATGATGTTTTACTTCATGTGATTGGTATTATCTGATATAGCGGCTGAAGTGACAGAGTCTGTGACAATATTTTACTGAATGCCATTTGCAGTAACTTGTCAGACTTGGGCTAGGAAAGTAAATCTGAAAAAAATAAACAATGAGACAAAAGCCTGGCTTACCTCAGTTATTGAAACCACTTGATGTTTACCAAATCAAGGACAACAGCAAAACGCACATAAAACCTTGTGTTAATGGTAAGAAATAGAATATCGACCACATATAGAAATAACTTTTGGACTGTGTTGATGTGCCTAACATATTGTATTGGGGTTTTTGAAAGTTCTGAAATTCAATATAGGTGATCTGAACATAGGAAATCGGGAGAAACTGTTCCAGGTCAGGAAGGATCATGAAACAAAGGAGATGCATTCCAAGTTATTTGTGGAAAAATGCACAAACTCGGACTGAGCTATTATTTTGTTAGGTAACAGGTGATTAGCATCTAGAATTCTGCCTGACAGTGCAGTGGTCAGAGATTCTGTCCTAGATTTCTCAAATGATATTGAACAATTATCTGAAGACAACAAAAGTTTGCAGAATTCCTGTAATGGGGCAGGGGGACAGAATAAATTGAGCTGCTCTTATAGTGAGCCAGCATGGACTTGACCAGTTGAAAGGCCTCCAACTGTGTGGTTACTGTCCTACAGGCAGATGGTGTAAGGCTCACCAGAAGCAGGAATGAGGCCAGGGAAGGCAGGGTGAGTGTTGGATGTAAGGGTACTGAAACATTAGCTGAGTTGTTGATGGGACAAACATCGGTTGCCTTCCCAACACCAACCCTTGCTCAGATACCTTCTGGTACCAAAAGATCCTGCCTGTGATCTTCCTGCCATGCCCACATAAGACCTTCAAGTTGTCTAATTAACAAGCACTTTGGAAGGTTTTGAGGGTCTGTGGCTTTTATTTCACTTTTATGTCAGCTTGTCACAACAGTACAGTTTAGCAAGGTGAGGGGATAATTGAGTGGGACCTTGAATGGGTTAAAATTGTTGATCTGGGTGAGTTGAAATAAGGAAGTGTCAATTCTCTGTGGTCTTGTGGTGGATGAGAAAGCAGTATGTTTATAGAGTACAGGGAGACTTGGAGATTTGTGAGGGGAGGGGACAGAACGTTTTGGTGTCAAAAGTTCAGAGGTCTATTGTATGCAGAGGTGGAAGGTCAAAAGATATTATAAGCATAAGAGGGAAAGTTTATTTGGAATGTTCAGCCACGAGGGATTGTAGGTGTGCGTGGTCCAGCATACAAATGTAAGGACACTCATATCCTGTATCCAGTGACTTTTTTTTTCTGGATATAGTAGCTGGGCTTGTGAATCCCAGCTGACCAGAGGTCTAGCTGAGAAACATAAACATGATGAGTCACAAAGCATCCTTAATACATATAAGCACTAGCCTGCCTCGAGATATGTTGATAATTGGGATGCCTTCTGGGGAAGGTGGGACCTGTACAAGAAGGACGGGTTGCATCTGAACTGGAAGGGGACCAATGTCCTGGGTGGAAGGTTTGCTCGAGTAGTTCGAGAGGGTTTAAACTAGTATGGCAGGGGGGTGGGAACCTGAGCTGTATACCAGAGGTGAGCGTTGATGCAGGTGAGGCAGTAGCAAGAGGTAGACCAGCTAGTGGGAAGGATTTTCCTGGGAAGGAACCAAGGGATCGGTTAAAGTGTGTTTGCTTTAATGCAAGGAGTATCAGGAATAAAAGTGATGAACTTAGAGCATGGATCAGTACCTGGTGCTATGATGTTGTGGCCATAACAGAGACATGGGTTTCTCATGGGCAGGAATGGTTGCTGGATGTTCCAGGGTTTAGAACATTTAAAAAGAATAGGGAGGGGGGAAAAAGAGGAGGGGGTGTAGCACTACTAATCAGAGAGGGTATCACAGCTACAGAAGCTTCCATTGTCGAGGAAGATCTGCCTACTGAGTCAGTATGGGTGGAAATTAGGAACAGCAAGGGAGTAGTCACCTCGTTAGGGGTTTACTACAGGCCCCCCAATAGCAGCAGGGAGATTGTAGAAAGCATAGGTCGACAGATTTTGGAAAAGTGTGGACGCAGTAGGGTTGTTGTAATGGGTGACTTTAACTTTCCTAATATTGATTGGAACCTCCTTCGAGCAGAAGATTTGAATGGAGCTGTTTTTGTAAGGTGTGTTCAGGAGGGTTTCCTAACGCAGTACGTTGACAGGCCGACGAGGGGAGAGGCCATTCTAGACTTGGTGCTCGGAAACGAGCCGGGGCAGGTATCAGATCTTGTGGTGGGAGAGCATTTTGGTGATAGTGACCATAACACTCTCTCATTCTACATAGCTATGGAGAAGGAGAGGATTAGGCAGAATGGGAGGATATTTAATTGGGGAAGAGGAAAGTATGATGCGATTAGACATGAGTTAGGAAGCATGGACTGGGAGCAGTTGTTCCATGGTAAGGGAACTATAGACATGTGGAGATGGTTTAAGGAACAGTTGTTGGGAGTGATGAGTAAATATGTCCCTCTGAGACAGGCAAGAAGGGGTAAGATAAAGGAACCTTGGATGACGAGAGCGGTGGAGCTTCTAGTGAAAAGGAAGAAGGTAGCTTACATAAGGTGGAGGAAGCTAGGGTCAAGTTCAGCTAGAGAGGATTACATGCAGGCAAGGAAGGAGCTCAAAAATGGTCTAAGGAGAGCCAGGAGGGGGCACGAGAAAGGCTTGGCAGAAGGAATCCGGGAAAACACAAAGGCATTTTACACTTACGTGAGGAATAAGAGAATGGTCAAAGAAAGAGTAGGGCCGATCAGGGATAGCATAGGGAACTTGTGTGTGGAGCCTGAGGAGGTAGGGGAAGCCCTAAATGAGTTTTTTGCTTCTGTCTTTACGAAAGAATCGAACTGTGTAGTGAATGAAACCTTTGAAGAGCAGGTGTGCATGCTGGAATGGATAGAGATAGAGGAAGCTGATGTACTGAAAATTTTGTCAAACATTAAGATTGACAAGTCGCCAGGCCCAGATCAGATTTGTCCTCGGCTGCTTTGGGAAGCGAGAAATGCAATTGCTTCGCCACTTGCGAAGATCTTTGCATCCTCGCTCTCCACTGGAGTCGTACCTGAGGACTGGAGAGAGGCAAATGTAATTCCTCTCTTCAAGAAAGGAAATAGGGAAATCCCCGGCAATTATAGACCGGTAAGTCTCACGTCTGTCGTCTGCAAGGTGTTAGAAAGGATTCTGAGGGATAAGATTTATGACCATCTGGAAGAGCATGGCTTGATCAAATACAGTCAACACGGCTTTGTGAGGGGTAGGTCATGCCTTACAAACCTTATCGAGTTTTTTGAGGATGTGACTAGTAAGGTTGATGAGGGTCGAGCTGTGGATGTGGTGTATATGGACTTCAGTAAGGCATTTGATAAGGTTCCCCATGGAAGGCTCATTCAGAAGGTCAGGAGGAATGGGATACAGGGGAACTTAGCTGCTTGGATACAGAATTGGCTGGCCAACAGAAGACAGCGTGTGGTAGTAGAAGGAAAATATTCTGCCTGGAAGTCAGTGGTGAGTGGGGTTCCACAGGGCTCTGTCCTTGGGCCTCTACTGTTTGTAATTTTTATTAATGACTTGGACGAGGGAATTGAAGGATGGGTCAGCAAGTTTGCAGACGACACAAAGGTCGGAGGTGTCGTTGACAGTGTAGAGGGCTGTTGTAGGCTGCAGCGGGACATTGACAGGATGCAGAGATGGGCTGAGAGGTGGCAGATGGAGTTCAACCTGGATAAATGCGAGGTGATGCATTTTGGAAGGTCGAATTTGAAAGCTGAGTACAGGATTAAGGATAGGATTCTTGGCAGCGTGGAGGAACAGAGGGATCTTGGTGTGCAGATACATAGATCCCTTAAAATGGCCACCCAAGTGGACAGGGTTGTTAAGAAAGCATATGGTGTTTTGGCTTTCATTAACAGGGGGATTGAGTTTAAGAGTCGTGAGATCTTGTTGCAGCTCTATAAAACTTTGGTTAGACCGCACTTGGAATACTGCGTCCAGTTCTGGGCGCCCTATTATAGGAAAGATGTGGATGCTTTGGAGAGGGTTCAGAGGAGGTTTACCAGGATGCTGCCTGGACTGGAGGGCTTATCTTATGAAGAGAGGTTGACTGAGCTCGGTCTCTTTTCATTGGAGAAAAGGAGGAGGAGAGGGGACCTAATTGAGGTATACAAGATAATGAGAGGCATAGATAGAGTCGATAGCCAGAGACTATTTCCCAGGGCAGAAATGGCTAGCACGAGGGGTCATAGTTTTAAGCTGGTTGGTGGAAAGTATAGAGGGGATGTCAGAGGCAGGTTCTTTACGCAGAGAGTTGTGAGAGCATGGAATGCGTTGCCAGCAGCAGTTGTGGAAGCAAGGTCATTGGGGTCATTTAAGAGACTGCTGGACATGCATATGGTCACAGAAATTTGAGGGTGCATCCATGAGGATCAATGGTCGGCACAACATTGTGGGCTGAAGGGCCTGTTCTGTGCTGTACTGTTCTATGTTCTATGTTCTATGTTCTATGAGAAAGCCCATCCACTTCCTTATATCAATTAGAGCCAGAAGTAAATGGCTTGGAGCAAAATCAGAAATTACTGGAGAAACTCAGCAGGTCTGGCAGGATTTTGTGGAGAGAAAGCTGAGTTAACATTAAGTCCCTTGACCCTTCTTCAGTACTTCACTGTCAGTGGACATGAAATGTTAACTCTGCTTTCTCTCCACAGATGCTGCCAGACCTGTTGAGTTTCTTCAGCAATTTGTGAATTTGTTTCAGATTTCCAGTATGTGCTGTTTTTTGTTTTATTTTAGTGAGTATGTTTTAGCTTTCGGTTGCAAATCTGATTTTTAAGTCTTTAAAATTCCTCCTGCATTCAAAATTATTATGACAAATGAACATATGGTAACTTTCTAGATAATCATGGAACATATTGCCAAGGGGTAACAGGTATTGAGAACTGCTGGGTGGCGCAGTGACTCAGTGGTGAGCTCTGCTGCCTTGCAGTGCCAGGGACTCAGGTTCGATTCCAGTCTTGGGTGACTGTCTAGGTGGAATGTGCATATCCTCCCTCCGTCTGCGTGGGCTCCCTTTGGGTGCTCCAGTTTCCTCCCACAGTCCAAAAATGTGCAGATTAGCTGGCTTGTGCAGGATGCTGTTCATGGGGGTGTTGCAGACTTGATGGGCTAAATGGCATCTTACTGCACTGTGGGGACTCTATGAACTAAGAGGGGTCCATGGCTGAAGCCATAGAAATGGCAATGCACACAGGCATGGAAGTGATTATTGCAGGAAATGTTGCATCAGCGCAGAAAGTAATAAAACCACAAAAGCAGTTATGCCACGATGCTTGTGTACTGAGTGGGGGGGGGGGGAATGGGAGAAAGTTAGGTGATTAACTGTACTGAAGGCTGCAAATAATTCAAAAGTGGGAGAAGTGTTGTTGAATTTAATCTTAGAAATCTTGCTGCAATGGTTGGAACCAAAATCAGCCTATCAGAATTTGAGCAGAAAATTGTCAACACAAACGTGTCTGGCAACAAGAAGTATGATAAATTAGATAATAGTTAGTGTGGAGGAAGATATCAAGGGTTGGCTTTTCAAGGAAGGAATGACCACAGAGTTTGACAGATAGAAGTTTGATGATGTTAGCAAGCACTGCATTGAGTAGAATTATTCAGATAATTAGCTGTCTTCTGCACTGTGAATTTATTGCGCTTAGCATCTGGATTCAGAGGGAGTTGAAAGGCCAGGAATCTCTTGCAGTTTTCATGGCTTGAGGTGGGTTTGGCAAAAATTGTTAGTTTTATGGGAAAAAGAAAATTAAGAGGCCATTGATTTCCAGTCTTTAAAAGGATAAGGAGTATATTCAACAAGAATAATTTGCATTTGACTACAATCACAAAGAGAAGACACAATCAACAATCCTGAAATGAAACTTTAAAACAAGCAGCAAATGTTCTCTAACAGAACATTTTGTATATTTTAGTTGAAACTCTTTCTCATCAACAGCACTTGATGCATGTCAAACAGTCCTTTAAAGGCAATTTGGACAAATGTTTAGTTGAGGAATTGAATTGATGCTGAAAGCATAAAGACTGACAAAGATTATTAAATCTTCTGCAGAAAACTTGCTTGCATTTTTGGCAATGTTGCAGCGTCTGTCATATACAAAAAACAAGCAGCTCAGCTTGATTTTTTCAGTTGAAATATTAGACTGACCATCTGTAGGTTGTTGTGATTACTTCAGAGGGTCAGGGCAAGACCTGACCAGGATTTATCCTAGAAATTTTACCTGTGATTATTCAATGCACACAAAGGGTTGACTGACCTGGCAATAATATGCAATGTAGAAAGTTGAAGGGTAGGAGTCGTGAACCAAACAACCATTTCTGAATTAAACTTGAATAATTGGAGTCAATGCAGTTGGAAAAGAGAAATAGAGAGGAGTGGTTGAAATTAGGTTACAAGAAAGAGGAAAAAAAAGAGTCAGGAAGGAACAAAATTGAACCAAAGTCGACAATCTCGAAGAAGAATTTGGTGCCTGCAAATATTACTACAATTCAAATTTGAGGTAAGAGTTGTAGATTAGTATTGTATGAATATTTACCCTGTCTTTACTATATTGTATTCAGCATATCATATTGAGGAAAGGATATTGAGGCGGTGCATGAAAGATTAACAAGGCTGCCATCAGAAATGATTAGATGTAGATATTGGGAAAAGGTTGTCGAGATTTCCCTGTTGGCAAAAAAAGGTAGTCCTGAGAGATCTTGAAAATTGTGGAAGTCTTAGAGTACATACAGAGAAAATGTCTCCTCTTGTGAAGAACTTAATTAGAGACTGAAAATATAATCAATAAGAAATTCAACTGGGATTTCAGAAGAGACTATGTTTTCAACCCAAGGAGTGGTAACGGTGTGGGCTTCATTACCACAGGGAGTGGTTGAAGTAAATTGTAAAGATGCAGGATTTGTAGGAGAAAAAGAGGGATGTGATTTGAGTACAGCAGAAACACTGGCATGGACTGGTTTAGCTGAATGGTCTGTTTATGTTGTCATATGCTGCTCAATCCTATATAAATGTATTTGTGCTCTTGATTACTGGCCATAACTTTTTGCAACAAAATTAATGAGTAATTCATGTGAAAATCTAGCAGGTTTGTGAAAATAATTGAGAGACAAAGTGTATTGTTTGTGCCAAGCAAATAGCAGAGTGAAATGAGTTAATTTGAAAACTTCTAGAGATTTGCAACTGCCAGTTTGAGTTTCATAGTTAATCCTGAGATTAACTTCTGCCTGCTGTAGGAAGGATGTTGTGAAACTTGAATAGGTTCAGAAAAGTGTTACAAGTATTTTGCCAGGATTGGAGGTTTGAGCTAAATGGAGAGGCTGAAGGGACTAAGGCTATTTTCCCTGAAGCTCAGGAGCTGAGGGGTGACCGAATGGAGGTTTATAAAATCATGAGGGGCATGGATAGTGTAAATACGTCTTTTCCCTGGGTTGGGGGAGGGGTCCAAACCTCAAGGGCATATGTTTAAGGTGAGAAGGGAAAGATTTAAAAGGGACCTAAGAGGCAACTTTTCACATAGAGGATGCTGTGTGTATGGAATGAGCGCCGGAGGAAGTGGTGGAGGCTGGTACAATTACAGCATCTGTATGGGTATATGAATTGGAAGGGTTTAGGGGGTTATGGGCCAAATGCTGGACAATGGTTCTAGATTTATTTAGGATATCTGATCAGCATTGGCAAGTTGGACTGAAGAGCCTGTTTCCGTACTGTATATCTCTATTACTCTACGACTTCATTCACACCTTCCATATGCCTACCTTCTTCCAGCTCCATAGCACCACTTGACTTTTATGATCTCAGGTTTATCTGCTGGAAGACGCTCATCCATACCTCCATTAACTTTAACCAGTCCCTTTAGCTACTGGCAAGTCTTCTACTTTATACCTTCTGTAAACCTGATGTTGTTAAAAATTGTACTGCCCATGTTTTGTCCCACAGGAAGTCTTGTTACTATTTCACCCCTGTCCTTGTCAAACTATGGTGGCTCCTGATCAAGAAGCATCACGATTTTTGATCCCGCATTGTTATTTTCAAAATCCCCCTGTGATCTCCTCCCTCCCTCCCTAATACTATAATCATCTCTAAACCCTTAAGCTTTTAAAACATTAAGCATTTCTGGTCATAACTGCTCTACCAATAGCAGCTGTACTTTCAGGTATCTATGCTCCAGGCTCTAGAATGCCCTCCCTGTCTCACTCTCCGACTGGCCTAGAGACTTCTTAAAAGCAGCCTCTGTGACCAAGCTTTCAGTCACCTGGCCTAATATGTCCTTTGTGGCTTGGTGTCATACTTGCTTATAGTGCTTCTGTAAAATGCCATGCGATGTTGTATTATGCTAAAAGTGAAAAATAAGGACAAGTGGTTGTCTCAGATTATCACTATTGCTTGAAGTGGCAAGCCAATTTTTACATTTACAACAATATGTATCCGTCATAAGGTGTGGAGCTGGATGAACACAGCAGGCCAAGTGGCATCTTGGTTGACGTTTTGGGCCTAGACTTTCTGATGAAGGGTCTAGGCCTGAAAATTCAGCTTTCCTGCTCCTAAAATGCTCCTTGGCCTGCTGTGTTCATCCAGCTCCACACCTTGTTATGTTGGATTCTCCAGCATCTGCAGTTCCTATTATCTCTATGTATTGGTAGCACATCATTATCCCAGTGAGATTTAGCATCTTTCATATGGTCTAATGATAGAAACTGGAAAGTCAGTGCAACATTAAATAGCTCTCTCTTAGATACTTGTGTTCACCAGTTAGCAGACTGAGACTTCCAAATTCCTTTCATTTTCAAGAACCTTTTAACTAGCAGGAACACAAAGCTTTCTTCACTTCCAATTAGATTTGGAATGACATCCTGACGGGAGAAAATGTCATTTTGTTCCTCCATTAGGTCAAGTTCCACCACTACCTGATGTATTTTGACAGGCAGCTTCTAGATGTATTTCACCCTCTTTATGTTTGAAGCTGCCTTATCTTTTAAAAAGAAATGGGCTGCTTTGAAATATCTAAATGCAGTAACCTCATGATGATATTCCTGTACAAACAGGTTACCCCTTGCCAATTCCAAAAAAGGTACAATGACTTGAAAGTCAATGCAATTTTCTCCAGCTCTCCTTTACAATGACCGGTTTTTCCTCCTGACTGTTGACAATTTAAATGAACCTTTGGGAATCTAAGATTATTCCACCTTTTTGAAAATTGTTAAAAAGAAAATCTCTTAAATGCAGTGCTCTGGAAAAAATCCCCTAATCTTCCCTAACTTCAGTTTAACCCAGGAGGAACAGCTCCTGTAAAGACTTCTTATCATCAACCTTATAAGAAGCTGCAAGGATTTGATTTCACAGCCAGGACAAGCTTGTAACCCATTGCCTCTGTTTACCAGCTGCTCCAGTCTCTCCTGAATGAATTCTAGTTTAAATCTGATCTGACAATGTCAAAATACACAGTACAATTTCTCCTCCATCACTGGCTCTGCACTGAAGAACCTGAGTGGTTTCCTGTTTGCAGGGGCCCACATGAAATCCAAGTATCAATTAGTTTAATCTAAGTGCAATCTTAAATGGCAACTGCCTGATAAATAAGCACTTTCAAGAAAGCTGCTGTAATTAATTGATACCAACAACAATGGCGTTCTAATTACATGATATATGAACTGTGCTATTATCACACGTAGTTTGTGTCAAAAATCCAATGAGTGTTCTCTCGCTAAACATAGTTAGGATGAACAATCATGTTTTGCTCACTGGGGGCTTTCACTATCGAGTTTTGTTCTAAACGTTGGCTGTTAGCAAATTTCAAACCATTGTGTGTACTTGAAAACAAGCCCTTCAGTTGAAAGGAAGCACATTAGACAAACCGCTCTTGTTCTGAAACTGGAATGGTTTCATTCAAAATATTGCAGCTCTGAAATAACCGGCACAATCAGATCTAATTCCGTGCTGATGGTCTATGTTCAACTCTTCCCAGCTGCTTATCTTCTAAAATCCACTGATAAGTTTTTTCATTCCTTACTTGTTCATGTACACGTCAACTTTTTTCTTAAATGCATGTATACTATTTGCTCTAATTAAACATTGCAATAGTGCATTCCACATTCTACCCTCTCTCTGGGTAAAGAAATTATTAATGAACGTTCTATAAGATTAGTTGTGACTGTCTTCTGTTTGTGTAGCACTGACCTCACATCCAATTTGAACATGTTCTCCATATCTCCCTTTCATAATCTTGAAGACTTCTATCAGGTCAACCTGGGTCTTTGCTCCTTGAGTGCAAGAACCCAAATCTATTCAATTTATTACTGATTTTACAGATTTGGTCATCGACCAAGACCACGAGGGTATCATCCACCACACTAGGGTCAAGACGTTTGGAAAAAGGTAAAGGTAAAATCATGAGTGCCTTGCTAATCATGGGGCTGCTGTTTTACCTGAGACACATGACTGAACGTAATTTAACTTAAGGGTCACCATGACTGAAGTGAGGGGAGAGTTTGAGAAGGAAAGTCTTCAAGGTACTCTCTGCTGGCACAGGAATTGAACCCATGCTGTGTTGGCGTTTGTCTGCAACCAAACTAGCTGTCCAGCCAACTAAACTAACTGAACCAAGGGAGAATCCAGAGAAACTCGCCATTTGGATACTACATTGGCTTGAAGATAGGAGGTAGAGTGTGGTGATGAAATGTTGTTGTTTGGGCTGAAGGTCTGTGACCAGTGGAGTATCACAAGGGTAGGTGTTGGGTGCATTGCTTTTCATCATTTCCATAAATGATTTGGATATGAACGGAGAAGGTATGGTTAGTACGTTTGCAGATGACATCAAAATTGTTGGCGTAGTGTACAGTGAATAAGGTTATCTCAATACAACAGGGTCTTGATCAGATGGGCCAATGGGCTGAGGAATGGCAGATGAAATTTGATTTAGATAAATGTGAGGTGTTGCATTTTGGTAAGACAAATCTAGGGCACGACTTAGACAGTTAATGGTAAGGCTCTGGGGAGGGTTGCCAAACTAAGAAACCTTGGGTTGCAGGTGCATAGTTAGTTGAAATTGGAATTGTAGGTCGATAAGGTGGTGAGTAAGATGTTTGGCACACTTGTTTTCAGTGGCCAGTGTATTGCGTATTGGACTTAGGACATCGTGTTGAAGATGTACAGGACATTAAGAGGCCACTTTTAGAATTTTGCATTCAATTCTGATCTTCCTGTTACAGGGAAGAGGTTGTCAAACTTGAGGGGATTCAGAAAAAAATTGACAAGGATGTTGCTGGGATTAGAATGTTTGAGCTATAGGGAGAGGCTGAATAGGCTGGTCTTTTTCTCTCTGGAGCATTGGAGGCTGAGGGATGACCTTATAGAAGTTTATAAAATCATGAGGGGGCAGGTATAGGGTGAATAGCCAAGATCTTTTTCCCCAGCGTAGGGGAATCCAAAACTAGAAGGCATGGGTTTAAGGTGAGAGAGAAAAGGCATAAAAGGGACCTAAGAGGCAGCTTGTTCACGCAGACAGTGGTGCGTGTATGAAATGAGCTGCCAGAGGAAGTGTGGGAGGCTGGTATAATTACAACATTGAAAAGGCATCTGGATAGATACATGAGTAGGACGGGTTTAGAGAGTTGTGGGCCAAATGCTAACAATTCTGTTTCAGAGATAGTAGGAACTGCAGAAGCTGGAGAATCTGAGATAACCAGGTGTAGAGCAGGATGAACACAGCAGGCCAAGCAGCATCAGAGGAGCAGGAAAGCTGATGTTTCGGGCCTAGGCCCTTGTTTCCTTGTTGAAATTGTACCCACATCCGCCACGTCACAAGATGTTCGTTCCACAGGCGAACCACCCTCGGAGTAAAAAAAATATTGCCGCTCATGTCTTTCTTTTAAACCTCGCTCCTCTCACCTTAAAAATGTGTTCCCTAGTCTTGAAATTCCCCATCTTAGGGAAAAGACAACTACCATTAACTCTGTCTACATCTCTCATTACTTTATAAACTTCTATCAGGTCGCCTCTCAACCTCGTCCGCTCCAGTGAAAAAGTCCCAGCCCGTCCAGCCTTTCCTTGTAACTCAGACCTTCCATACCTGGCAACATCCTGGTAAGTCACTTCTGAACCCTCTGTAGCTTAGTAATGTCCTTCAAATAACTGGGCAACCAGAGCCGGACTCAGTTTCCAGAAGAGGCTTTACGAATGTTCTGTACAACCTCAACATAACGTCCCAACTCCTACACTCCAACGACTGAGAAATGAAGGCAAGTATATCATATGCCTTTTTAACTATCCTATCTATACGTGATGCAAACTTCTAATAATTATGTATCTGCACCCTCAGATCCCTCTGTTCTACATTACTACCTAAGGCCCTACCACTAATTGTATAAGCCCTACTCTTGTTTGTTGTACCAAATGCAATACCTCGCATTTATCCAGATTGAACTCCATCTGCCATTTTTCAACCCATTGACCCATTTGATCAAGATTCTTTGTAATCTTACAAAACCTTCTTCACTCTCTACAATGCCACCAATTCTAGTATCATCCAGAAATGTACTAACTATGCCTTCTATATTCTCTTGCAAATCATTAATAAAAATGGCAAACAAAAAATAACCCAGAATGGATCCCTGTGGAATACTGCTGATGATATGCTGACAGTCTGAAAAGCAACCCTCCACCATTATACTGTCTCCTGCCGTTAAGCCAATTATGTATCCGATTGGCAAGTTCATCCTGAATCTCGTATGACCTAACTTTATTAATTAGTTTACCATTCAGAACCTTACCAAAGGCTTTGCTAAAATCCAAATTAAAAATATCCACAGCTCTGCTATCATCAACCTTTTGGTAACTTACACAAAAAACTCAATCAAATTTGTGAGACACGATTTTCCTCACATGAAACCATGCTGACTATCCCTAATCAATTTTTGCCTTTCCACATGTCCATAAACCCTATCTTTTATAATCAATTCCAACAATTTATCCACAACCAAAGTCAGATTCACAGGCCTATAGTTCCCCGGCTTCTCCTTACAAATTTTCTTAAACAGAGTTGCAACATTAGCCACCCTCCAGCTATCAGGCACTTCACACTAGTTATAGATGATGCAAACATTTCTGTAAGGGAATCTCATAATTTACTCCCTTACTTCCCGCAAGTTCTGGGATATATTAGATCAGGTCCTGGACCTTTATATTCTCTCAGACCTCCCGGACTTCCTCTTCTGTAATGTGAACTATTTTTAAAAGATCAAAGTTTATTTCCCTGCATTCTCTAGACTTCATTTCTTTCTCTACAGTAAAAACTGACAT
The DNA here is from genome assembly GCF_030684315.1 of Stegostoma tigrinum. Lineage (NCBI taxonomy): Eukaryota > Metazoa > Chordata > Chondrichthyes > Orectolobiformes > Stegostomatidae > Stegostoma > Stegostoma tigrinum. The sequence continues at coordinate 36,330,662 of NC_081356.1, read as the reverse complement.
GAAATATTCATTTAGTATCTCTGTCATCTCCTGGGGTTCAATACAAAGATGACCTCCTTGATCTTTAAGAGGCCCAACCCCATACAAGGAAATCATTCATATAATTAGTATAGGTATGGCCACCAGTCCTGAACACACAGTATAGAAGATTGGACGATCTGAACATTCGCTTCTTTCTGTTTCTAAGAGTCAGTAAAATTTAACATAGCATTCTGCTGGAATTGGAGTTTTGGGCCAGTCACACTAAAACATGAAGAGAATAAATTCTCAGTCCAGGGTTTGTGGATTCAGTCATTTTCATGGGCTGGATATGCATTTCATATTTCCATGTTTCTATGTTTTGTCCACTGCATCCTTACCTTGCGTTGAAAGTGGCTTCACAATAAAGTATGAAGTCAGTCCTGACAGTAACTATGCTGCATTTTTATAAGGAGTTTTTCTCTCTGAGAGAACTGTCAGAACGTTTTAGATTCCATTTATTGTAGCATCCAAGAAACTTAAATTGCTTTCTGCCTCTATTATTTTCAAATGCATTAAGTACTAAGGAATCCTGTCCAAACGCTTTGTTTTTTCTATTTTGTATCAGCATGCCTGACTTGGTAGTGTTTATTGAACTTTTGTGTTCGATAAATTTTGCCCCAATGTGCTGATGCTGTATTCCAGACCAACATTTAGTATTGTATTCATAAAGAAGTGCTACAAAGTTTAAAGTCCTATCCTTTAGAGAGATATTTGTTTTATCATTCTGGAATGGATCAGGTTGATATACCGAAATCAGTAACATTTTTTGAAATAGATCTGGAAGTCTTCCAATCTTCAAGCCAAGGTTCACCAATTAGCTGAACTAGCCATAAACAAACTGACCAATCATTCGGTTCATGGCTCTTTTTAGATCTTGCTATGCACAAAACAACTTTTTTTTCTTTTCTGCTTTATTAACAAGAGTTTTTTTTACATTTTAATTGCCTGTTTGAATGTTGTGACTATTTCAAAGGGATACCATAAGCTGGGGTAGCTGTTAAAACACCTGGCGCAATATTTATCAGCTACCGACATAACTAATGTGTAGAATTTCCAGAGTTATGTCCCAATAAGCATCAATTGCATTTTTTTTTGTCCATACTAGACTGATAAGTGGGATTTTAGCAGTAGAAACTGGCACTATTTCATTCTCAGCTTCTAGAAGTACAAATATACAACATTGATTTGTCAATCTTAGGTTTTGTCCATGCTATAAATAATGTGCTTGAAGATAATTAATTGACTGCATGGTATCGCTATATTAGCTTGTGAGACTAATTTGAAAAGCTTGCTTAGGCATAAAGAGCAGAATGGTCTGTTTTTGAGTTGCTACATTTCATGATTCAATGCTTCATAATTCTCTACCTGTTATGTTCATCTCTTAGAAATTATCACAATTTTACACTTGGTTACGCTTAATCTGCTTGTTTATCTTTGGGATACCATGCAGACATGCAAAATAAACATTGAGGTAATTGTTCTTTTTCTGAGATAATTATTGATTCCTGATGATAGAGCCACCTGGATAATTTCAATGCAAAGCTAAGTAGAGTAAGGTTTATGATAGGCACCATCCAATATTGCTTCTTTTAAACTACAGTGTGAAGTTAAACTTGTCACCAACAAGCCATTGTTGATTTCCTTTCAGCTGTCATAACCAGCAGAACAGATTTGTAAAGAAATACTGGGTCAGTGCATTGAATATAAAAGTTGAGAGATCGTGTTGCTGCTGTACAGGACATTGGTTAGGCAACTTTTGGAATACTGCATGCAATTCTGGTCTTCCTGCTCTAGGAAGGATGTTGTGAAATGTCAAAGGTTCAGAAGAGGTTTACAAGGATGTTGGAAGGGTTGGAGGGTTTGAGCTAGATGGTGCGCTCGTAGACTGGGACTATTTTCCTTGGAGTGTTGCAGGCTGGGGGCTGACCTTTTATAAAGGTTTATAAAATCATGAGGGGCGTGGATAGGGTGAATAGCCAAGGTCTTTGCCCCAGGGTGGGTGAGTCCAAAACTAGAGGGCATAGGTTTAAGCTGAGAGAGGAAAGATTTGAAAGGGACATAAGGAGCAGCTTTTTCACACAGCGTGTGGTGCATATATGGAATGAGCTGCTAGAGGAAGTGGTGGAGACACCTGGATGGGTATATGAATAGGAAAGGTTTAGCTGGATATGGGCCAAATGTTGACAAATGGGACTGAATTAATTTAGGATATCTGGTCAGCATGGACAGGTTGGACTGAAGAGTCTGTTTCCATGCTGTACTGCTCTATGATTGTAATGATTCAGCTTTAATTTCAAATCATTCCTTGTTTATGATTTGAGTGCAAGATTTTAATATTTATATGCATCAGATTTAACACTGGTGTCTCTCTGTTTATTTCCCCCCAGCAACTGTAATGCACTTATTGTTTTGTTATCCTCATACTTATCTCCTGATTAATATTTTTCACTTTCAGATAATAAAGAAAATGAATGTTAATATACCCATGTCCAGTACCTTGCCTTTTCTATTAATTATGTTCCTGCCACCCACTGATGTTGGTGTCTCTTTTGTTCTTGTTATCTGACGCCAACACCAATGTGTTTGCAAATTAGCATAAAATTTAGGTAATAAGGTGTAGAGCTGGATAAACACAGCAAGCCAAACAGCATCATAGGAGCAGGAAAGCAGATGTTTCGGCCAAGAAGGGTCTAGGCCCAAAACATCAGCTTTCCTGCTCCTAAGATGCTGCTTGGCCTGCTATGGTCATCCAGCTCTACACCTTGTTATCTTGGATTCTCCAGCATCTGCAGTTCCTGCTATCCCTAAAAATGTATTTGTTCTTTTTGGCTTTCTGTCTTTCTAGAGGTGATCAGGGACACTTGAAAATTCAAAAGCATCAATATGGTAATTGTACAATCATCCTGGGGTAGCAGGTAGCTAGATATGAAAAAAAGTACATTATTAGGTTATTTTTAAAAGGAATGTTATTATTTCTGGTGCAACAGAAAATTGAAAAATCTGCAATCAGATATACTGTACAGAATAATGAATGTGCCACGTGTTCATGTGAATTACCATCCTTTCCAAAACAACACAGTGACTTTTGTTTGTAACCCATGGTGTTCTTTTCTGAGGCCATTCCTCGTATTTTGACACTCACAAACAAGTTGAGTGTCATTGAGAAAACCTGTATTTGTTCACCAATCTATGATTTTCAATACATCTTGAAAACAGCTTTTAACGATTACATTTATTTATGTGCCTTGCGATTGAGGGAAGTGATTCAGTGGTGAGGTGAGAGAATGGATCTGCACACTGATTCAATTGAAAAACTTATCTACGTTCTCAGTAAATGGCCCTTAGCAAGTTTTCTGAAGCAGGTGGAGATGTTATTCATTTGATCTTTCTGGATGTTGAATTTATATCTCCAGCCAAGTGAATATCTGCAAATTTCTGCCAGTGATAGATTTTAATACATGGTAAGTGACAAAAGAGCAACTTTGCTCCTAGCCCAACTATGGCCATGTAATGACTTAATGGACAAAGTGTTAGATGAGTTAGCCCATCTGCCGAAAATGCTCGGATAATGTTGGTTAGAGAGTGGGATCTTTTGATATGCAAATCAAAATCTGACTCCTCACAAACAGATGTACGAATTTAGCCTCATTTAAATGCTGCAGAAGTATAGCTCTATTCAAATCTCACAAATGGTAGCAAGGCAGCAAAAATATTAGAACTTGAATTTTAATTGTATTTGTATTACTTGAATGTAGTTGAATTGAATTTATTCAAATTTTTGACAACACCTTATTATTTTGTGTCATACATGGTTTAAAACGGAGTTAAGAATTTACTAATTTGTTATTGTTTTGTATGAAGCACCCTGTTGACCGTTACATTGTTCTTCAAAACTAATCATTTTGCACATAAGCTGACATTATACCTTACATGTTAAAACAGCTTTTTCCTGCAAACTTAAATGGATTCTGGAATTTACTTGGCATAAATATAGGTGGAAAAGTGCGACTGGGTTTCATGCAGAACTTAGAATTTTTGTAAATGAAATGCTTGCCATTCAGATACGTGACTGTAATTGCCTTTTATTCTCAAACAGTATCTAATAAAATAAATTGGCAACAGTTCTTAAATCTTAGCTTTCTTACCTTCTTAACATTGAATTATGTTTATATAGTGGTTTTCATAAGCTCTCAAAATTTACAGATGACTTTAAGATCTGAAACACAGGAAAAATAAGTTGAGTCCTATTACTCCTTCATTGTACCTTTATGCACAAGCATAGGACTCAGAACAGGAGTGCTACATACTGAGCCAAAGTTAAATAGTCCTAAATTCTTCCTTTATTGGCATATACAAGTAATCATCATGAATTTCCACCTTTTTAATGCATTATAAATGGTTTTTGATCTGTATTACATAGGTCTATACTTGAATTAGAAAATCCTGAACACATTTAGCAATTAATCCATACTAGGTATGAAGAGAAGTGAGAAATTAATATTTCAGGCTCAACCCCTCTTCATGTATCTGTAGCTCCTGCTTTTTTAGCACTAGTATGTATTTGTGATATGTGTGAATAAGGAGTTGAAGGCACGTATAGTATAGGTGAACTTTCTTTTATTCGCCTAGATCTGTCAGGTACTGAAGTGCTGACAGCGGTTTTACAAATTAACCAGTTTTATCTAGGACTCTTGAAAAAAATGGCTCCGCAAGTCCTCCAACAAATGGAAAGATACATTGATGCTTCATTAGTTCTGGCCATTTCTAATTAAAGTCAAAGCGAAAATATACTGCAACATGGGCTACCTTCAAAAGTATTTAAATTACCCATTTTAAGAAAAAGTTTTGCAATGTGCTGGCAGTTTTGCATCGGCAGTTCCTACTATCTCTTACAAAAGTATCTTCCAGCATCAAAACAGTCCATATTCTTTATTGTGATGGTTAAGCAGAATAATAAAAGAAAAAATGAAAAGCTTACATCCAATATACAGATGTAAGCCTTTCATTTTTTCTTTTATTATTCTGCTTAACCATCACAATAAAGAATATGGACTGTTTTGATGCTGTAAGATACTTTTGTAAGAGATAGTAAGAACTGCCAATGTTGGAGAATCTGAGATAACATGATGTAGAGCTGGATGAACAGAGCAGACCAAGCAGCATCAGAGGAGCAGGAAAGCTGACTTTTTGGGTCGAGACCAATACTTTTGTGGGGAGTGTTAAAACAACAAATGTGGCAAAATTGATCAGACAATTCTGAATCTGTTATTCATTGCCAGCATTTTATATTTCAGATTTACAAATGTTTTTGCCTGGTTCATTTCAACCTATACTTTTGTGGCCATTTCTGTGGATACAGCCCAGAATTTCAATTTTAAAAATAAATTCCACAGAAATAAGTAGTTTTAAGAAGAAAGCAAATGGCTAATTAGCAGTATTAATTAATTTACTAATATATCAATTAACACTACTTTTAACGAATGAAAGCTCCTTTATTTGTAGCTTTACTATCATTTTTACATGGTCAAATTAACAACTTTGTGATAATGTCTGTATAAGAATGATTTTTGCGGTAGCTGCAACCCTTAAATAAATCTCTTGCCTCAAGAGCAAGGATGATTACATTCACAATTTAAAGAAAAACTCCTCTTTATGTTATTAACCATTACCTTACTAAACAATGCAGATCATAAAGCTGAAGATCCGCCTTACTTAATGTTTCCCTGTGCTTGCATTAGATGTATTACTTCCTTCCTTACTGCTCCCACAGATGTGTTGCGCATTTTGGACTCTGGTAGCTTGTCCTAACATTTATTGTACAAATTAAAGGATTAATTACAAGCAACATGCTGCATTGGGTAAACAGGAGTGTTTTTGGTGCCAAACAGGTGCCAGAATTGGCTCCATAGTGCAGTAGCCAGGCACTTACTGATGCCAACAGCTCTTACTGTTTGGCTCCCAAATATGTTTCAAAGGTCTTCATCAGCTCTACATGATAACTGCAGTGGAGATTATTACAAACATGTGGCTCTGTAAAGGAAAATTAATATGCAATATCGATCACTGTAGTTCTTCATTTTCTCTGTTTGCTCATTATAAAGTGAGAGGGGAGCATAATGCCACTTGCCTTTCATGTGACAGAAAGCCTTAAAAAATGCTGAGTCCATTGCTTGTGGTTAACTAATTTGAAGCCATTGCGGCCATGACAATTTGACCTTGGCATTGATTAAAAGCTCAACTTCTTCCCCTCGCATATACATACACGCAAAATCAAGCTAGGACCAGATTTTCTTTTAGAGTTCCTTCTTAGATCTGTTTAGATGTTCATACAACTGTGAGTTGTTGAATCATGCAGGCTAGAAAAATCACAGAGTCTCTTAGCTTGCTTCTGAGTTAGGTAAACTCAGCTGGAACAACAGTTTGGTTTCTTCGGTGGCCTCAAAATCATCTCAAGGGAGATCAAAGTCAACCAGTGCACTGCTTCAGATTGCTATCCAGTGACGACATCTTAGTATGCACAAATGTACATTTGAGTAAGGGAAGCATTGGTTTTCATTACATGCAGCAAGTTGAAGAACTCGAAGATTTTGGGTAGATATTTAAGAGGACTACCTCTACTATTAGAGCAGTGTGACATTACTTGCCTTTTTGGCTGGTAGTTCAGGGCATGCATCAGTGATCTGACCTTACAAGTGTGAATTATTTGATTAAAAGAAGTGTTAAATTGGAATTAAAAGGGAATGAATGTAAAGAAAGGTATAGTGCAGGAGTAAGAGGAAGAGACATGTAGAGGCTTAAGAAGTGCATTCCAGAGCTTGATAGCCATCCAGTTGAAAGCAACGCTGTCAGTAGTGGAGCAATATAAGTTGGGGAAGTAAGCGGCTACAATCACAAGAACACAGAGATCTCAAATGGTTGGAGGTCTAACGGAACTTACAGAGATCGAGTTCCTTTAAAGGACTGACTGCTGTTGAAATAAAACAAAAGATTTCTACTAAAAGGAAGGCTAAATGATTATATGCACATAATCAATTGTACACTATTATTGTAAATCCTGAAGCATTTTTATTTAATTCTTTAGTCAATGAAAGATGCGGTCCAAAGTTTTTACTCCCAATGCAGGTTCATAAATTCACAAACGGAACAACTACTCCACAAAGATAATGGGAACTGCAGATGCTGGAGATTCCAAGATAATAAAATGTGAGGCTGGATGAACACAGCAGGCCAAGCAGCATCTCAGGAGCACAAAAGCTGACGTTTCGGGCCTAGACCCTTCATCAGAGAGGGGGATGGGGGGAGGGAACTGGAATAAATAGGGAGAGAGGGGGAGGCGGACCGAAGATGGAGAGTAAAGAAGATAGGTGGAGAGGGTGTAGGTGGGGAGGTAGGGAGGGGATAGGTCAGTCCAGGGAAGACGGACAGGTCAAGGAGGTGGGATGAGGTTAGTAGGTAGCTGGGGGTGCGGCTTGGGGTGGGAGGAAGGGATGGGTGAGAGGAAGAACCGGTTAGGGAGGCAGAGACAGGTTGGACTGGTTTTGGGATGCAGTGGGTGGGGGGGAAGAGCTGGGCTGGTTGTGTGGTACAGTGGGGGGAGGGGATGCACTGGGCTGGTTTGGGGATGCAGTAGGGGAAGGGGAGATTTTGAAACTGGTGAAGTCCACATTGATACCATATGGCTGCAGGGTTCCCAGGCGGAATATGAGTTGCTGTTCCTGCAACCTTCGGGTGGCATCATTGTGGCAGTGCAGGAGGCCCATGATGGACATGCCATCAAGAGAATGGGAGGGGGAGTGGAAATGGTTTGCGACTGGGAGGTGCAGTTGTTTGTTGCGAACTGAGCGGAGGTGTTCTGCAAAGCGGTCCCCAAGCCTCCGCTTGGTTTCCCCAATGTAGAGGAAGCCGCACCGGGTACAGTGGATGCAGTATACCACATTGGCAGATGTGCAGGTGAACCTCTGCTTAATGTGGAATGTCATCTTGGGGCCTAGGATGGGGGTGAGGGAGGAGGTGTGGGGACAAGTGTAGCATTTCCTGCGGTTGCAGGGGAAGGTGCCGGGTGTGGTGGGGTTGGAGGGCAGGGTTGGAGGCAACTACTCCACAAACATGGGTACATGTGTTTCTTTTCCATGGGTTCTGGGGAAGTTACAGAAGACAGTTCGGGAATTCTCAAAGAGTTGTGAATTTAAAGAAGTAAACTTTACAACAAAAATATCTAGTAACCTGCAATAGAGCAGGAGGATGCTCAGGTGAAGGTTTTGTGAGTGGCAAACTGTTGGTCAGTTGGTAGGTGTCTCCTCTCAGTGTTAGAAGGTCATGGCTTCCACTATTGTTCTGTTTGGTAGATCGGTTGGTGCTCTGGTGCAATGTCAAGGAAGTGCTACAGTGTTAGATATGCTGCCTTTGAGATAAACATAGAAACATAGAAGAAAGGAGCAGGAGGAGGCCATTCAGCCCTTCAAGCCAGCTCTGCCATTCTCACGATCATGGTTGACCATCCAATTCAACAGCCTAATCTTGCTTTCTCCCAATAACTTTTGATCGCATTCACCCCAAGTGCTATATCTAATTGCCTCTTGAATACATTTGATGTTTTAGTATTAACTACTTCGTGCAGTCATGAATTCCACAGGCTCACTACTCTTTGGGTGAAGAAATGTCTCCTGATCTCCGTTCAAGATCATTTGCCTGAATTCTCATACTGTGACCCCTGGTTCTGGACACACTCACCATCGGGAACATTCTCCCTGCATCTACCCCGTCCAGTCCTGTTAGAATTTTAGAAGTCTCTGTGGTATCCTCCCTCATTCATCTGAACTTTAACAAAAACAATCCCAACTTAGTCGATCTCTTCTCATACGCCAGACCTGCCATTCCCAGAATCAGCCTGGTCAACCTTCACTGCACTTCCTTGAGAGCAACTCTATCCTTCCTCAGAACAGGAGACCAAAACTGCACAAAATATTCCTGGTGTGGTCTCACCAAGATCCTGTATAACTGCAACAACACATCTCTGCTTCTGTACTCAAAACCTCACACAATGAAACATTAAACTGAGGCCTGTCCTTCCTTCTAGTGAACATCAAAGGTTGCATAGTTGTAGTGACAGAAAAGCATTGGAGCTCTACTTTGTGTCCTGATCAATACATATCCTTTAATCAATATCGGTAAAATAGGTAATCGGAACATTATCTCATTGTTCTTTTTGGGACCTTCCTGTGCGCAGATTTGGGTGTACTTTTCTAAGATTACTATAGCGACTATACTTTGAAAGTATATAATAAATTGTAAAGTATGCTAGATTAAGATTATAAAAGACACCATAAAATGAAAATGCTTATCTATAAAGTATTTTAATTCTACCTACAATCATATGCACCAGTAGCTTTGGTTGGGAGTAGTATCCAATCCAGTCAAAGCTGCTATTAGCAGTGTTTAGTGAGCAATCAGATTATGCATATTGCTAAAAGTTATTGACAAGTGTAACAGGTGAAATACGTTACTCCTTAAAATAATGACAATATGTGGATTTGTGTGGCCATAGGTTTTAAGAATAGACTTGCTGGAAGGAGCAAAAAGTTTATCTCACCCCCAAGTTTTTTTCAAGGTGAGAAAAGTTACAAAGCTTGGCAAAGAAATGCACCTGGTGTTCATGATGCTCCTTCACATCATAATTGGTATGGTGCAACATGTTCCATCCCAGACCTAGAGCCACTGTACTATCAAATTACGGGGGTGCTTTTTGGAATGTTGTAGGCCAATGTTGCTGTTGTTGTATCTAAGAAACCTAGATAAATATATGCATCTCTGCTCAACAATGAAGTATTCAGTTTTCTTAATATATGCAATGTGTCTCCCTGTATGACTACGCTGTACGGTGATATGCCCACGTACTTGATGATCTCAGCATCCTGGAATCTGGAGTTTATGTCAGCTATTCTGAATCTCACAAACTTCAACCATGGCAATCTGTCTGCCAGCAATGAAAAAGCAGCTCCTGTACTGAGACTGAGTTTTGTTTCAAAGCCTTTTACTTTCAAATTCATGATCCACGATCGTTTAATCTCCCTGGGTGGTAGGGATGGAACAGGATAGGCGACTGAAATATATGGTCAGTTGAATCGTCTATTTCTACTCCCATTTTTTCTGTTAATATCAATGTTGTATTCAATTTTTTCTGTATCATTAACCCCTTGAACTTTTAGCCCATTGCATGATTGCAATTTCTCTGGAACTTTTCCCTTTTCAGGCCCTTTCTATGTTTTTGAGATGATGAAGGTGCTGTGAAATGATGATAAAGTGGCCCAGGTGGCCACACTCAGCATTCTGCTCTCCCTGCTGGACATTTGCCGTTCTTGTGATTCAGTTTGAAGTCATAACTTATATGAACTAATATGGTCAATTACATTGATTCCCATATTTTTGGCGTTGTGGTAGGTTTTTTGGAGTGTGATAATATGGCCTTGAGAGCAATAGGTGTAACAGTATCTGAAGAATTTCTGATGTTTCCTGACAGTATTGATTGATTTTGGGCTCTGCTTTCTTCTAGTGTTGCAAATCGGAATGCTTGTCCCAATGACACATCCGCTTTGGATTAAAGAACATCTGACAAATTCTCATTTTGCATGACTATGGCAAAATCTATAATTAATCCAACATTCAAAGTTTTGTATGTATAACATCATGCTAAACAATGTATGTTAGCTACAGAGGCTTCTGATATTTCTCCCAAACATTGAGATCACTGGTTAAAGTCTCTCCCATTTTATTGCTACATTTGTCTTAGGGCTAAAGTATGTGTTGAATGCTTTAATCAATGCATATGCTTTAGTACTATTTTTTCATGTTTTGCATTATCGGAGCATTATTGACTGTTAGACCTACATCATATTGAAGTATGCTCACTTGTACCATTCTGCAGTGCTGAAACTGTAACTTCCACAGCTCCCACATCTGGCCTGGCTATAGGCCTTCAGCACTATCAAATGGTTGAAATAATAACAAGACTAATACCTGATCTCCCAGTCATATGGGCAATTAAACCTAACTGGCCTGGGTGAGTAGTTGACTTTCCCTGGTGCTGTCCAAATGTTCTAATATTGTGTTCCTCCTCTGTTGCCAATTTCTGACTAAGCTTCAAAGTATTCCACATTTCTTTGTCTTGCACTTTGAGGCCTCCTTTTCTGTAGGCATGACATTAAAGTCTTCCAAGGGTTTTTCCCTGCTTTTAGAGTCCTTTCTTTTTCCAACTTTTATTTTGTCAGTGTCTTCCAAAATTTTGATTTGCTACTGGAGTCTTCCTGCTTTTGACTCAACACCCTCAAAGTCTTCCAAGATTCTATCTTGTCTTTAGAAAGTTCCTTTTTCAGCTGTGTCTCTTAGATTCCAGTAGAAATTCAGATCCTGGCTCTTTCAGTTTGTTTCCAAGCTGTTGCCATGCTTAATCCAGTGCTTTAAAGCAATACTATTATCTGTACATTGAGGTCCATTCTGGAGTAGTTCAAGCTGTGGGTGTCTATGCCCCTAAGACTGCTTGATCTTTATCTATAAATAAGGCTCTCAACTCCTTATTTATATCTGCCTAAAGTAGATTACTAGACACAGATCTGATGTGTAGTGTCTAAGACCTCCCTCATTATATACTTATTCTAGACTAGTGTCTTCTCACTTACTGGTGTCAGAGTCATGTGCTCAGTTCCATGATCATGATTTACGTGAATCTTATGAAATCAGAAGAATAATGGAGTAACTTTATGTACCAATGTGAAATTTTGCATATTATGCGAGTAAGAGCTATTTGGAATAGTGAGAAAAATGTTATCATTTACAATGTGACACTAACAGCATCTTCTGTTGTTCATACATGTGGAAGTGATTCGGAAAATCCAGGGGTTGCTATCAATGTCTATCTTCTCTTCTACAAGACACTCTGTTAAGATGCTTGCAAATGGAAACCAAGTGGACAAACTGTCTCTCTCTCGATCTCTCTCACAGTCTCTATCACACACTCTCTCATGCTCTCTCTTACACTCTCTCACATGCACGCTCTCTCACAGTCTCTCACTCACTCTCTCACACTCTCTGCCACACTTGCAGTCTCTTACACCATTCCCACACTCTAGCACTCTCTTGCACTCTTTCACAATCACTCTCTCACACTCTCACTCTCACATGGCAACTCTCACATGCACATGCACTCTCCACACACACTCTCCATGCACTCTCTCGCACATGTGCAAACTTTCACAGTCTCGCGCACACTGTCTCACACATTCTCTCTCACACACTCTCTCTCTCTCACACACACACACACACACACACACACACACACACGCATACACTCACATGCACACTTTCACACGCACTGTCTCTTGAGCTCTTGAGCGCAGTCTCTCTTATGTGCACTCTTGCTCTCTTGCACACACACTGTCTCGCACGTGCACTCCTTCTCTGACACACTCTATTATACTCTCTCACAAACATTTGCTCTCTCGCACACACTGTCACACTGTCTCACATGTTGCATGTTGAAATTGGATACATAGGTGGAGATAGCAGCACACAGAAGCATTCCTCACTTCTGCAGCAATGACAGGATGGAATTGACATTTGGAAGATATCACCAGGGGGAAATGCATACTGTAGTGAATTTCATTTTACTTACATTAATTGAAACAATAATTAATCAAATATGAACTGTATATGGGTCACCTGTCTGTTGATGACAGTCCCAGTACTTATATGTTATTGCACAAATAATATTCATGGACTCTTGCTCTATTACCAAACTATTGTCCCAGTCACCTGCAGAAGGCCTGTTCACTTGGCTTGACATTGGTGGGGCTGGTTGCATAATCTAAACCGTCTGTATTTAGTATGTTCTTTTCCCTCTGTTCTTCCTCAAAGGCATTGCTACTCCTGGATTCCTGGAGCTGAGTTTTGCTGGAAATCTCCATCCACTCACTGTTTTGGAGCTTAGATGCATTGAATCCTTCACTGCGTCCAATTTTGCAGAGCTGGGATCGCTTTCTCTTTCAACTCCTTTGCAATTTGCTGCTGCTTTTCTGGTAATGCCTTTCTTAGACCTTCCTCATGCTGAAATCTGTTTGTCATGTGAACCACTTCTTGTCATTAGTTCAAGGGGCAGTTTATTCCTCATTGTGGTATCATCTTTAACAACTGCACAGAAAACCTACACAGTTATTATCTTCCAATGCAGTCTCTGCTGAATGGCATTTGCCAATCAGTCCATTGTGAAATCCACTCTTCTGTTACTGTAGTCCTCAAGCAGATCCTTACCTACATTTTCTTTGGGCCTCGACAATAAAGCACTTTGTGGGAATCAGTGTCATCACATTCTAGAGGATGCATGTACAAACATTAAATATGCCATTCCAGATTAGTCAGGGGTCAGAGAAGTTTGATTGTCGGAAGCAGTTGATTATTGTAAAAGGCTGGTTCAGCCTCAGCTAGAGCATTACGCTCAGCTCTGAGTGCCATATTTCGGGAAATATGTGAATGCATTAGAAAGCACATAGGAAAACTTCACCACTCTATTTCTAGGGATGAGGAGCTTCAGTTATGTAGATGGATTAAGAGGTTGGGACCTAATCTTTTGAAGAAGAGAAAGTTGAGAGATTTGTTTGATGAGTACTCTAATTTGTGAAGGGTATTGACAGAACAGATGGGGAGGAGCTGCCCCCACTGATGAAAGGACACAGATTTAAGGCAATTAACAATGGAGAAACGGTTAAAAATCTAGAATGCACTACCTGAGAGCATGGCAAAGGTAGAGTTAATCTAGGTACACAATAAGAAATTGATTCATTTTCAGTGTAGGAATAATATGCAGGATTACGTGGAAATGCTGTAGAAATGGCCCTGTATATTATATATATATATATTGCTTAATTGAAGAGCTAGCACAGACTTGACTGGACAAATAGCCTCCTTCTGTGCTACAGAAATTCTGTGATGATGAACCACCTGTACTGTAAGGAATGTGAGAGTTAACTATTAACTATCAATATTTGAAGAAGAGCCTCTCTCCATTCCCTGGACTCCATCTGCAAATTCATTGACTTGATATGCAGCTGAGAATAGCAGTCCCAAAACTGCAGCTGGTTTGATGCTGCTAGAAGATGCACAGACCAGCTTATCTGACTGCTTACCCACTTGAGACATATATAGCCAGCATCATTACAGATAAGTGAGGAGTGACAAGATTTCCAGTTAACACCAAAGGATTGCTCCCAGAAGGAAGCACGAATGATTTCATTTGCAACCAAAAGCGAAAAGTGTATTATCTATAAAGCAAATCCTCACTTTATATCCCCACCGCAAGTGAAATAGAAGACAATTGCTGGGACAAAGTGGAAAAAGTTGTATTATGCTTTTAAAGATACCAAGGTAGATGTGTCTGACACTGACAATCAATGGCTAACATAAAAAGCACGTTAGCACTAAAATTTAACATTTATTCAGACAGCATATGTTGGTGCAATTTTTAAATAATGTACAGAAGCAGAGAAAATTTTGTGATCGCATACGTAAACTGTGAGGTATGGCAGGACTATGTCGTTAGGTGATTAACAAAAGTGTATGGATTTCTTTGGGTTTATTAGCACGCATTAAACATAAAAGTGAAGAGACGCACCTAGAGTATTATTTATTACTGCTTAGATTTCAACTGGAGTATCCTAGGCAATAATTCTAGAAGTGCACGTGTGGAAAATTCTGAGGGCCTTGGGCGTGATGTAGAGGTGGTTTGCCAGGATGTTTGAACATAAGAACGTAAGTAGGAGCCGAAGTAGGCGATCAGCCCCCTCAAGCCTGCTCCACTGTTTAGTGAGACCATGGTTGATTTTTTTCATGGACTCAGCTCCACTTACACCCACCATAACCCTTGATTCCTTTACTGTTCAAAAAACTATCTTTGCCTTAAAAATATTCCGTGCATAGCCTCAACTGCTTCACAGGACAGGGATTTCCACAGATTCACAACCTATTGGGTGAAGTAGTTCTTCCTCAACTCGATCCTAAATCTGCTACCCCTTCTTTCAAGGCTATGCCCCTGAGTTTTAATTTCACCCACGGGTGGAAACAACCTCCCTACTTATATCTTACATATTCTTTTCATAATTTTATATGTTTCCATAAGATCCCCCCTCATTTTTCAAAATTCCAATGAGCATAGTCCCAGTCTACTCCATCTTTTCTCATAAGCCAACTCTCCCAGCTCTGGAACTGACCTAGTTAACCTCCTCTGCACCCCCTCAATGCCAGTATATCCTTTCTCAAGTAAGGACATCAAAACTGTACACAGTACTCCAGGTGTGGCCTCAACAGCACCCTATACAGCTGCAGCATAACCTAAATATCAAGGTGTGGAGCTGGATGAACACAGCAGGCCAGGCAGCATCTTAGGAGCAGGAAGGCTGATGTTTTGGGCCTAGACACTCCCTGCAACATACCTTTCCTGTTTTTAAACTCCACCCCTCTAGCAATTAAGGACAACATTCCATTTGCCTTCTTAATTACCTGATGTGCCTGCAAAAGAAGTGACTGATGAAGGACTTCAGTTATGAGGGAAGGTAGGAGTGACTAGGACTGTTCGCCTTGCAACAGACAAGTCTAAGAGATGGCCTCAGAGAGTTTGATAAGGTAAATGGGAAAACAAATTGGACTTGGCTAAGTAAATAAAGGCAAAAAATCTAGAGAGCGAAATGAGGAGATTCTACCAAATGCTCTACTAAAAGAATGGTGGGTCTGCTTTCATAAGCAATTTTAAAAGGATGTTAGCACTTGGGATTGGGGACTTAGTGTTATGGACAATAAATAGGGATTCAGAATGAAGCACAATAGCTCTTTCCGAGAGCCAATATCGTCCTGATGAGCTGCATGGCCTCCTTCTGTGCTGCATTTCTATAAATCTAATAGAAAATTTATCAAATGAAATGAGCACATTATATCACCAGAGTAGAAACTTGATAAAAATTGTTTCTCTGTTAAAATATAAAAGTTGAGTTATAGTTGTAGACTATTTGATATAATTTGCTTGTAGTGATGGAGCATACAATTCTGAGCCTTGTTTCACGCAGATTGTTTGATTCAAGTGATTGTATAACTGATGTTGAACTGTAAAAGAAAATGATAATTCATTTTGTTTGCTTGAATTCTAGTAGTCACAAGATGCAACAATAAGTGACTTGTAGATTAATCATTGCAATTTATCAATCAGCCTAGAACAGAGCTAGAAATACTGTGGGAATACTCCAGTTGTATTAGCCTGGGGAAACCATGGGTTCAAAGACACTTGTTAGCAAATGTATTGTGCTAAGCATCTGTCAAATCTCAAATTGATCATGTGTTGTACTCCAAACTGTTAGTTCCTTTCTGAAAGGTGAAGAAACAAATATCAAACAACAACATAGGTATCTTCTTAACACAGTAAAGATGTAAGCTAGAGCAGAACTTAGCACAAAGTATGACATTTCTGTTCAGTATAATTTATGAAATGCTGGCAATGATGCCAAGAAGTAGACTGTCAGGGGAAATTACATCTCTGATGGCCATCAGTCTGGCAGCATGGTTACAAACAGAATTAACAAACAGGTGTTTGTCAGAATAGATTAGCCTTTAGCTACCTCTCAAAAAATCAGGATTATTTGAAAGATGGTGCAAATCAAATCTTGCAGGAACAGCAACTCCTATTCTGCTTGGGAACCCTGCAGCCCAATGGTATCAATGTGGATTTCACAAGCTTCAAAATTCCACCCCCCCCCCCCCCCCACACTGCATCCCAAAACCAGCCCAGCTCGTCCCCGCCTGCCTAACCTGTTCTTCCTCTCACCTATCCCCTCCTCCCACCTCAAGCCGCACCTCCATTTCCTACCTACTAACCTCATTCCAACCCCTTGACCTGTCCATCCTCCCTGGATTGACCTATCCCCTCCCTACCTCCCCACCTATACTCTCCTCTCCACCTATCTTCTCCTCTATCCATCTTCGGTCCGCCTCCCCCCTCTCCCTATTTATTTCAGAATCCTCTCCCCATCCCCCTTTTCTGATGAAGGGTCTAGGCCCGAAACGTCAGTTTTTGTGCTCCTAAGATGCTGCTTGGCCTGCTGTGTTCACCCAGCTCCACACTTTGTTATCTCAAATACAGTACTGTTGTTTTTAGACACTCCTTCTTACTGAGCAGGCATAATTATACCAGGCTGTGCTGTATCAAAGAGTAGGCACTCCAAAATCATTTGATATCAACCAAAAACAGAACAGATTTTGTCAATAACATCCAACAAAGGAGGGACAATATTGAAAGAAATTAAACAATATCACAGATTCAATATATTACCAGTTACAAGTATTTAGCACATCTGTATCTTGCACTTTGGAGTTAAACTTCGAAATGCACTGATGATCATTCTTGGTTCCTGTCCATTCTCACTTCGTACTTCTCTGCAAAGAAAAACACTCTAATACTGTCATCCTAAAACTACATTTCCTCTTGTGGCTTAGCAACTTGATTAACAATGATTAACAATGATTGATAGCAAGGAGATCATTACCATCATTGTTTATTGAGTTGATGTAGAACAATGTTACAACATAGCCATAATGATATAGAGTAGTACAGCACAGAAACAAGTCTTCCAGCCCAACTCGTCCGTTCTGACCAAGTTTCTTAAACTGAACTAGTTCCATTTGCCAGCATTTGGCCCATTTACCTCTAAACCCTTCCTATTCATATACCCATCCAGATGCTTTTTAAAGGTAGTAATTGTACAAGCCTCCACCACTTCCTCTGGCAAGCTCATTCTATAAATGCACCTGTATGAAAATATTGCCACTTAGGTCTCTTTTAAATCTTGGCCCTCTACCTTAAACCTATGTTTTACCTCATCCCCACACTTCAGGCCTTGCCATCACAAGGGCTGTGACCAAACGCTACCCGTTGTCAGTCACTAACCGCTCCTTTGTCTGTCCAATTGTTTTTCTCTGTCTTTGGGCTCTGGCTCCACCTATCGTTTACTCTTCTCACTCCTCTCATCCAACCTTCTGTAGAAAACAACACCCATTTCATAGCTACCATCAGTTCTGAAGAAGGGTTACGGGACCTGAAGGGGTAATGCTGATTTTTCTCCGCAGATGCCACCAGACCTGCTGATATTTTCCAGCAGTTTCTGTTTTTGCTTCTGATTTCCAGCATCTGCTGTCTTTTTGGTTTAATAAACTATGTCATGGACTTTTGGATTCCCCTAATTTCTGAAAAAGACCTCAGGTATTCATCTTATATATGCCCTTCATGATTTTATAAATCTCTATAATGTCAACCCTTACCCTTCCATGCTCCAGGGTTAAAAGTCCTGGCCTATCCAGTCTATCCTTATAGTTCAAAATCTCCAGTCTCAGTAAGATCCTTATAAACCTTTTTAGGCCTTTTTCCAGTTTAATAACACTCTTCCTTTAGCTGGGTGACCAGAATTGTACACAGTATTCCAAATATGGCCTTACCAATTTCTTGTAGACATGACGTCCCAAATTCTGTACTCAGTGTTCTGACTGATGAAAGCAAAATGCCAAGTGCCTTTTCACCTCCATGTCTACCTCTCATGCCATTTTCAAGGAACTATGTACCTGCACCCCAAGAGCTCTCTGTTTAGCAATACTGCCCAGGGCCCCACCATTAACCGTGTAGCTCCTCCCCTGGTTTATCTTGCTAAAATACAACACCTAACATTTAAAGTCCTTCTGCCTTTCCTCAGCCTACTGGCCCAGTTAATCAAGACGCTGTTATACTCTTAGGTCATTTTCTTCACTGTCCATTACACCACCAATTTTGAAAAATTCCACAAACTTACTAAACATGCCTCCTATACCCTTGTTGAAATCCTTTATATAAATGGCAAATGACGGGAGCCAAGCATTGATCTTTGCAGCACACTGCTGGTCACAGGCTTTCAATCTGAAAAAAAACTATCCTTTACTGCCATTTTCTCTCTCCTAACATCAAGCCAATTTTGTATCAAATTGACTACTTCTCCCTGAATCCTATGTGATCTAACTTTGCCACCCAGTCTACCATGCGGAATGTTGTCATAGGCCTTGCTAAAGTGCATGTAGGCAATGTCTACTACTCTGCCTTCATCTGTTTTCCTGGCCACCTCTTCAGAAAGTTCAACCAAGTTTGTGAGACACGAAGGCATGCTGACTATCCCTAATCAGTCCTTGTCTGTCCAAATGCATGTAGATTCTGTCTCTCAGAATCCCATCCAACTGTTTACCCACCATTGACATCAGCCTCACTGGTTCATATTTAACTCAATCCTGGTTAAATGGCTTTGCTGGTTGGGAAATATATTTTATCTCCAATCATGTAAAGGTATGTATTTCATTTGCAAAACACATTAGGATATCACTTCCTGATGTCTCAATTGGACAAGAGTTCTTTAAATTTCAACTGTTTGCAATTTTTTCTACATTTGTTGATATGTGAGAAATATTTACAATATATAAATTGAAAATTTGGACTTTGCAGTTAAGATCAATGGGTTTTTGGTTTTAGTTCTGTGAAGGTGACTGCCTTATGAAGTCAGAAGTCATTTTTCAATGGAGTTTTTGAACATCTTTTCCAAGACAGCATGTTAAGATGAATGACTAGATAAACTAACAACAGAACTCATTAAAGTTTTCAAGAAAATTTGTAGCTCAGGTTACGGATGAGGTTGTGGACTTGCTCGCTGAGCTGGTGGGTTTGGTTGCAAATATTTCATCACCCTGCTAGGTAACAACGTCAGTGTGCCTCCAGTGAAGGTAACCTCATTGGTGTGCCTCCTTCACCAGAGGTGCACTGACGATGTTACTTAGCAGGATGATGAAACGTCTGCAACCAAACCCACCAGTTCGGCGAGCAAGTCTACAACCTCAGCAGAATTCGTGGATGAATCATTTGCAAAGTTACATGACATGAAGAAAAATGTAACTGGGCCATAAACAGGTTTCTGTTGGAAAGATATATACAGTTGAAACCAGTGGATGGGTCATTTAGTTGTTGGCAATTCAGGATTTGAGAGCTGGAAAGAAGTCTTAAAACTGTTCTCGTAGTCAGGACTTTCCAGTAAAGAAAACCAGCCAAGTAGCTGGTGTTTGGTAGAGAGCATGCTATTTGGTGAATGTATAAAAACTCACCAAAATAACTCCTTCCAACCTTGTTAGTCTAGTAAGGAATCAAAAAGTTAAGATAGGAGCAATACTTTATTGGGATTGACTGCCTCTAAAAGCTATAATTGGGAAAACAGTTGAATTTTTCTATTTGATATTTGTGTTCTGAGCTTTAAAAATTGCCTTTATATATAGGTTTATTTTTATCTTTCTTCTTTTGTTGACAAAGCAGTGGCAGTCCTATGTGAATATGTCCAATGATGACTTATCAGGGTAACCAAACTACTCTAATAAAATTATCGAGCCAAGATTCACACAGATTAGAGTTGTCCAATTTGATCATCAACTGGAATCATAAAGTGTGGGCTCATCTGGCACAAGAGTTAGCTTAAGAGCGATCGATGAAACTTCAAAAGAAATTGATATATTGGAAGGCACTAGAGATGGAGAGGGAAGAGTTGTTGTGAGGTACATTGTGTATTGGAATTTCGGAATAACTTTGGCTTTTGTGAAGATTTTTATGGGAGTGGAAGACGTCACAGATTATTTGAAATCTTTGACTAAGGCTACACTCAAATTTAACAGATAAACTAAAGGTCTGAGTAAAAGGAGTATCAATTATGTTTACAATGCTTAAAATGATTTCCTAACATCTATAAATAAAATGAAGGAAACCTGAAATGAATTTGTCAACTCCACAATTAGCTAAAATTCAATTAGAAATGAAAAAATACTTGAAATGGAAGAAAATGAGAAGAACAATGTAGATTGCAGAAATAACAGAAAAGAGAACCTTAAGTAAAGTTTGAATTAGTGAGTGAGGGTTAATAAAATGGAAAGGGAAGTTAAATTTTCAAAACATTAAAAGGGAGTGGAAAATTGATTACATAATTTGGCCAGAGAAAAGTTTAGAATAAAGGAAGAAAGAGGATATAGTAACTCAGAGGATAATTCTGGTTCAAATCAGCAGTTTTATTTAAATATAAATCTGTATTTAGTGCCTAAATTTAGTTAAAGGAATTGGCAGGTATTTCACCTCACTTGAAAAGGTAGTGGCAAGATGAAATTACGAAAAAAAATGTTTAGATCTTAATAATATACAGTATCTTGGTATGTACAATTATGAGCGTGAAACAAGTTTGTCACAAAAAAATCAATTTTTAATGTTTATAAGCTTGTTCCTGAGCTTATAAGTTTAGTGCCATAAGAAAGAAGCCTAATCCGAAATTGATTGAATTTTCAGAAAAAAAAAGAAATGTTATGGGACCAGAGATGCTGATCATCGAATATAAACCAAATAAATTTGAGGGCTTGAAGAAAGTCATGAATCTGGAAGAACTCAAGTGACTCGTAAGACTTATTTAGATGAATGTCAAATATCGTGTTTCTGAGAAACAGTTTCTTCATCAAATATCTTTGATTTCTCAAACTGAGAGTTAATTGTAGGGATATGGTCATATTAGAAATCAACAAGAGAATTGGAGGAATAGCACAATTGGGGATGGGAAAGCTATTAGCTTCAGGGAGCAAGCAGAATGCTCCAAAATGTTAAGAGCCAGGTGAAAACCTATAAGTGATATTAAGTAAATAATGTACTAATGCTAATTGGTGAAAGTTAAATGGGGGACTATATTGCAATAATAGGAATGCCTAGGGAAACTTAAAAAAAGGATGCTTCGGTAAAGGGAGTAATCATTAAAACTTTAACATCTGCATGATAAATTGATCACATCAAGGTGAATGTGACAAAGCTCCACAATGCATCTGAATTTAACCTGGGGAATTTCAGTCCCGAAGTAATGTTGAGTGAATATTTATTTTAAAGTATATGATAGGGAGCAAAACTGTGATC
This sequence comes from Stegostoma tigrinum, assembly GCF_030684315.1. NCBI lineage: Eukaryota > Metazoa > Chordata > Chondrichthyes > Orectolobiformes > Stegostomatidae > Stegostoma > Stegostoma tigrinum. Next base: position 36,308,626 of record NC_081356.1, on the reverse strand, counting down.
AGCATTTAAGTTACACCTTAGCTGACCATAGGATCCTCCGAGTGCTTTGCAGTCAATGAAGTATTTCCTGAAGTACAGTCACTGCTGTAATGTAGGAAATCATATTACTTGAACAAAATAAGCTCCAACAAACCGAGGTGATATAATGACAGGTTATCTTTGCTATGTACAGGATGAAGACTAAATATTAAGGGCACTAGGGTGATCTTTCTGCTTTGAATAGTGTCATAGGGTCCTTTATGCCTGCTTGGAAGGACAACCAGAGTTATGCTTTAATGTCTCATGTGAGGGGCAGCAGAAATGTTACGGAGATGTAGGCAACAAGAAACACAGTTAAGTCATGCTTAATCACCTTAACCTCAACTAATTGGTAAGTGATGAAGGAACACTTCAGATCAACATCATGTTATTGTAGGAACGAGGTGCACTGATTAGAAGAAAACATGGTGAGATTGGTATGATAGTTCTTGTTTCTTCATTATTGAATCAATAATAAACTTGACCACTGAGTAGTGACACTTATATTGACTACCTGAAATATAATTATAGTTAACAATTATAATAAAGGTCTAACGTAAACAATTGAATGGTAGAACACCAGTACTCATCTGCACCCAGAAAGCAAATGTAATCTGCACTTGTCCTTTTCATGACAGACGGAACCAAGAGCTCTCTCTGACTCTCATGGTTGATGCACATTTTTGTTTATTCTGGGTTTCCTTTTAAGACTCAGATAATGTAACTCAGAGGAGTAACTGGTGGTAGACTTGCTAGCCAAGCTGGTGTGTTTGATTGCAGCCATTTCGTCACACTGCTAGTTAACATCATCAGTACGCCTTTAGTGAAGTACTGGCGTTCAGTCCCATTTGTTATTTACATGCCTCAGTTTGCCAGGGTGGTTGTGCTGTTTTTCAGCCGTTTGAATATCGGGTCCAGTTCAATGTATTTGTTGATGGAGTTTTGGTTAGAAAGCTGAGCCTCCAGGAATTCCCTGGCATGTCTCTGTTTGGTTTGTGCAATTGTGGATGCATTGTCCAGTCAAATTCATGTCCTTCTTTGCCCGTGTATTGAGACCAGTGAAAATTGGTTGTGTCTCCTAGTGGCTTGTTGGTGTTTGTATATCTTTATTGTCAGTTTTCTTCCAGTTTGTTCTATGAAACATTTCTCACAGTCTTTGCATGGTATTTTGTATATCTCAGAAATCATTAGTATTTGGAATTCTCTTTGACAATGAACTGTGGGGGGCTAGATAATTGAATATTTTAAAGCCAAGTTGGACAGATTTTTGATTGAATGGAGACTCGAGAGTCAGGGAGGCAGACAGGAAAGTGGAGCTGAGGCTATATCAGATCAGCCATGGTCTAGCTGAATGTCAGATGGATTTGACCCCACAACCAGGTAGATTGATTCTGATTGATTGAGGTATTGCACAGAAACTGAATCAGACAACTTTTGTCACCTCTTTACAAGAACATTTAAACAATATTCACTGAAATAACTACATTCTGATATCAACAAGTTTCATCCCACCATCAGACTTATTATGGACTATTCTGTAGCATCAATTTCATTCTTGGACACATGTGTCTCTATCAAGGACAGACACCTCAACACCTCACTCTACCACAAGCCCACGGATAGCCTCATGATGCTGCACTTCTCTAGCTTCCACCCTAAACATATTTTTTAAAAAGCCATCCTCTGTGGACAAGTCCTATGCATGTACAGGATCTATTGAGATGAGGAAGAATGCGATGGACACCTGAAGATGCTGAAGAACACCCTTGTAGGAAACAAATATGATGCTCAACTCATCGATCGCCAGTTCCTACACGCCATAGTGAAAAACTGTAATGACCTCCTTAGAAGACAGAAGTGGGATATGTCCGATAAGGCACCCTTCATTGTCCAGTACTTTGCGGGAGTGTAGAAACCACACCACACTCTTCACAGCCTACAACACATTATTGATGGTGATAAGCATCTCGCCATGATCTTCCCTACGCCTCCACTTGCCACTTTCAAACAAACGCCAAACCTCGAGCAAGCCATTGTTCACAGCAAACTTGCCAGCCTTCAGGACAACATCTGCCTCAACACTGTACAACCCTGTCATGGCAACCTCTGCAAGACATGTCAGATCATTGATGTGGAAATTACCATCACACATGGGAACACCACCCACCACGTGCACGGCAGATATTCATGTGACTTGGCCAACGTTTATCTCATACACTGCAGAGAAGTGGGCACAGTGCCCCGGGGCACAGTATATTGGCAAAATTATGCAGATGCTACAACAACAGATGAATGAATACTGCGCAATAATTGTCAGACAGGGACATCCCCTCCCAGTCAGGGAATACTTCAGTGGTGAAGAACATTTGACCTTGGATTTTTGGGTAAACATCCTTCAAGGCAGACTTCAGGACACACAACAATAGAGAGCCTCCAAGCAGAAGCTGGTGGTCAAGTTCGGAATCCAAGAGGACAACCTCAACTGGGATCTTGGGTTCATGTTGCACTATAGGTGACCGCACAACACTATGCATCCTCTCTCTCTCAAATGTGCACACACATGCATGGACACTTTCTCACATAAATACACTTACTCACACACATATTCACACAGAAATTCTCTCATACACACACTCTGTCAAGCACACACACGTGTACACAGACACATACACATGTGTACACACACACACGCACACACATACACACACACACACACACACACACACACACACACACACACACACACACACACACACACACACACACACACACACCAGGGTGAATTTGCCTTTGCAGATTTGTATTTGTAGATACATTCCATTTTGTTCAAAAGGTGCACAATTTGTGGGCAGCCAGTGTGTCATCTTATAAATTTCTACTTTGGAAATAAAAAAACAGTCTGACTCCAAGTTAATACAGAGCCAGTTTCTAAACAGGGCCTCTCATCTAAAAAGAATTGTCTGACCTGAGATGTCACCTTGGCACACTGATAAAATCTTTAGTTATCTTGGGACAGCGACTTGAAAGAAATTCTGGGATTTGCATATTGTTCCTTTCTAACTGATTAAAGATTTAACAGCCATCTTAGGTTTGTTCAACACATTCGCATCAATTCGATGACACTTTGAGCTTTCGCTGATAAATTCTGTGTCTGATGCCACCTCTCTCACTGGCACCTGAAGAAGCAGTGAGACTCTGAAAGCTTATGTCTTCGAATAAATCTGTTGGACTATAACCTAGTGTTGTGTGATTTTTGACTTTGCCCACCCCATTCCAACACCAGTACCTTCATATCTGACGAACTCTTGCAAGAAACATTCTGGAGCTGAGATGACTGATCTCCAAAAACCACAGCCATCTTTGTGCCAGGGATGAATGCAATCCATGGAGAGTTTGCCCCTGATATCCACTTATTCCACTTTTGCTAAGGCTGCATCAAATGCAGCCTTGATATCAAGGGCTGTCACTCTCGCCTCGCCTCTGGAATTCAGTTCCTTTGTCCATTTTTATATCAAGGCTGTAATGAGGTCAGGAGCTGAGTGGCCATGGTAGAACCCAAACTGGGCATCACTGAGGGGTTATTGCTCAACAAGTGCTGCCTGAAAGCACTGTTCATGACATTTTCCATCACTTTACTGATGATCAGCAGTTGGCTGATGGGGCAATAATTGACTAGGTTTGATTTGTCCTTTTTTTTCCTATATTGCACTTATGCGATGTTTCTTGGCATATTTGCGGTGTTTAAGCTGTTTTATAAGGTTTTGCTTTTTGTGCAAAGGAGTGACTAAGAATCCTAATGTCCATTGTAAAGGTGTAAGAAGAACAGGAAAGCAAAATATGGTACACCAATCATGTCAGTGATTCTTTCTGAGTGAGGTTTTTGCTGTTTGTACAGTACAATGTTTTATGTTTTCTTATTGGCTGGATAATCTCTGTGCTTATAGTAGACAATTTACGTTCCTTTAAAGTTTACCTTTCTTTCTCAGAATATTCTGAGTTAAGAGCTTCCATGGGCAGAAAGCTGGAGCTGACATGATATCTTGGGTGCAACTATGCTTGTGCAGATGAATCACAGCACCTCATTTGTTTTGATATATACACTCCATTTCAGGGTCATGGTTACCCAAGTCTTCAAACTAAGTCACTGAAGAAGCCCTCAAAATACCATTGACTCTTACAACCCCAACCGCACAGAGCAATAATACATGAACTGAAAATGCTGCTACCAGATTTTGCACTGTTGCATGAAATGAATAGACAATGTGTTCTGTGATTCATGAACTGTGCAGCCTTAGAGAAGTGGCAGGGGCAATTAATGTATTATTGTGGTTGTGACCTACATTTCACTTATTGAAGGTCCAACATTAATGCTTACACAGTTGCCCAGCGTCACATGTCAGCTTTGTGTCAATGGATAGCAGCCAGTCCTCTGATTCAGATGGCTGTTGGTCCTAGTCCCACACAAAGACTTAGGCAGAAAAGATAGGCTGGTATTGCAGCACATTAAGGAAGGAATGCAACATTGGCAGGGGAATTGTCATATGAGGCACTAAAATGAGACCCCAATTACCTCTCATTGGCTGTTAAGAATTATGGTTTTTAGCACAGCAAGATTGACATAATTGCCTCAACCAACATTACTAAAAACAAACTATATGGCCATGACCACATTGCTGTTTATGGGGTATAGTTGTCCTCAATCTGGCTGCTATCTGCAATGTCAGTTTATGGAAACATCTTGAGATTGTGAGGATATGAATGTTGGTGTTTTTTTTAAACTTTCAGTACTTAAGCACACATTTCTTATGTGAAACTGATCAATGTGCATCTAGAAAGTCCCTGACCTAAGATGTCTTCTCTGATCTCAGTCAGGGATAATGGTGGAGGAAACTCACAACTGGGTCTGTTTTAGAATTGGAAGTCTTTAAATCCTTCACATCTGGTGGAGATTGTAATAGTGGCTATGCAGTGATGGCAATACTCATCCCAGCTGTGATACCCTGCACAGCCTGAGAACCTGCCAAGATATACTTCCAACTCACTCATGGAGAGTGGTAAGTTCTCTGAAGTAACTGCTAGATGTTGCAATATCATGCTGACATTTAACGGAAATGTTGAAAAACAGAAATGACTGGTTCAAATTGAATGCAGGTGTACCAGTTTTGTCCCACAAATGGATATTGCCATTTCTTGGCATTCTTGGCATTTTTAACTGCAAGCATCTGCCATTGATCCAGTTTCGTCTGTGTTGTCAATAAATGGCTGAATATGAATTTCATGCTCAAGTGAAGCTCCTTTTACTGCCGTGGCCCCTGCAGAAGAACATCAGTGATATTTAACTAGGCAGCTTGTGTAGGGCTTTGAACTTGCATTGATTTGAGAGGCAAAATGGCCCTGTTCCTTGTGCTAATGCTCCATTGATTTGGAACAAGAAAGAGTTGTAAATAAAGAACTTTCATGGCCACAAGACACTTTAAAACATTTTAAAGTGTTTTACTGTTCATTCTGTAATTTTGAAACACAATGGCTGTTGTAATCTATGAAATAGAGCAGCCAAGTTTTGCTCACACAAGCAATTTCCCACAAACAGCAGTTCAATAATGATCAGATAATCCGTTTTCATGATGTTGACTGAGTGGTAAATATTACCAGGGCAGTGCAATACCTCCGACACTCTTCTTCAAAATGACGCTATAGGATGTTTTACAGCTCCTAGCAAATACAGATGTGGCCTTAGTTTGATTTCTCATCTGAAGGACGTGACTTCTCACTTCTGTAACCATTACAGCACTGGAGTTCAAACATTGATTTTTGTTACACATCTTGGAATGACGCTTAAACCCTGTGACTCACAGGCAAGCTTGCTACCCCTTGAGCTACAGTGAAAGTATCAAAGATAATTGAAAGCAAAATTTCAACCTGATCTGCGAGATTTCATTCTCTGGTTTCATTTTGACATACTTTTCACAGTAGTTGGGGGTTTGTACAATGTCTTACAAATAGTTCTCCCACAAAAAAGGTTATGTTTTGCTTAGTAAAGGTCACGGCCATCGAGCTGTGGTGTTTGTATTGGGGAGAAAGTGCCACCAGACATCTAGATGTTGGAAGTTTACTATTTATTGTGTTTGTTTTTTATGTTATGATAGACGTCGTGGCATGTTTGTAAAGAACAGAGAACGGCGGCTAATTAGCTAGTACAGGGATAATGGGAACTGCAGATGCTGGAGAATCTAAGATAATAAAATGTGAGGCTGGATGAACACAGCAGGCTCAGCAGCATCTCAGGAGCACAAAAGCTGATGTTTCGGGCCTGGACCCTTCATCAGAGAGGCTCTCTGATGAAGGGTCCAGGCCCGAAACGTCAGCTTTTGTGCTCCTGAGATGCTGCTGGGCCTGCTGTGTTCATCCAGCCTCACATTTTATTAGCTAGTACAGGCTTGTGTTATATGAATCTATGATACACTGGACTGAAGCAGTCTGGTCACCTATTTATATTCCTTTGTTGGTGTGGGTGTGAGAAAACGTAGGAGCAATAAAGGTTAAATCTCAAACCAAATGCACATTAAAACAATTAAATAAATATTGAGTTTTAAACTAGATTTTCTTAACATTGTTTACAATGAGTTTGTCATACTAGAAATTGAAGACATATGGTAGCGAAGATGTAAGTGCTTGGATTCACAGCCCTCATACAGGGCAATGCAAGAGCAATGGGGCAGGGGGCAATGCATTCTTGCTGAGGCAAAGAGGAGGTCCAGACCAAATTTGGAGCAGTTTCCATTCAGCACTGAAAGTGAAATCAAAATCAGAAGTTCAAAGGATCACCACACTGCATGCACCTGCAACAATCTAAAGAGTAAGAACTGTGAGATAAGCAGGCTGCCTATTCTCATTCTTAGTCTCTCACTATGGAATGGGAACAGGATTGTCCCAGGATCATTAATAGTAAAAACAGTATGCTTTCCAAGGTGGCAAAGTGGTTTGTAGCAACATTATTAAACACTACAGGGCACCAAACATTTTATAAAGATACTGGAGTCAAATGATCAAACACTTTGTGAGCAAGATACCCTTTAAAAACGGACTTAAAGGAGGAGAGAGAGGCAAAGATTTAGGGAGGGGATTCCAGAATTTAAGGCCTAAGTTTGAAGCGTAACCTCTGATTTTTGAATGGGTAAAACCAAGAAATCACAGGAGCTCAGAATTTGCAGAGCACAGAGATCTAAGGGAGTTGCTGGAGTTAAGGAGATTATAGACATTGGGAATTAAACTTTAATTTTATGATCACTGTGCTAGCAATCCCAAGAGAAAATCATAAGGGACATTTAACAAATGTTCTTTCTATTTATAGAGCATTTTAATTTTTAATTATGCAATATTGGAGCTAGGGAAGAATGTTGTGTGGCTGATCCGGGGCTGGTTGGAAGCATAAGATCATATGCCAAAACCTCAAAAGAATATTTGCAATCTGACTTGGTGTTTCTGAAGTGGGGGGAACAGAAACAAATAAGTATTTTATACAGGTGAATTACATGTGATCGTAATGTGTAATAATTGCATACATGTATTAGATGAATGGTCTTGCTATGAAAGAGTTGGTCTCACCACACAAATGTGAAATGAAGTCATAGATTAAGGTTTTAGCGAAGATTTGTAGCTTCGGTTGTGAGAGAACTTGTTGACTTGCTCGCCAAGCTGGCTTGCTTTCGTTCAGATGTTTCATTCCCATGCCAGGTGACATCATCAGTAAAGCCTCCAATGAAGTGATGTTGTTCCACTCCACTTGGAATTTATACTGTCTGTTCTGTTATGGCGAGTAGTGCCATTTCCGGTTTTGTCCTGTATAAGTTTGTATATGGGGTCCAATTCAATATGTTTGTTTATTGCATTATGGGTTGAGAACCATGACTCTAGGAATTCCCTGTCTATGTTTGGCTTGGGCTACTATGGTTACCTCGTCCCATTTAACTGATGGCTTTCATTGTCTGAGTGTACTGATATTAGGGAAAGTTCATGTCGTTTTGCTGCTGGCTGATGTTTTGGTATTCTGATGGCCAGTTTCCTTCCTGTATGTCAGATGTAATGCTTGTGGCAGTCATTGCTGGTATTTTTTAGACTAAGTTGGTTCTGCATGTTCTGTAAACTACTAGACTTGTGCCTCACCACACACTTTGTCTTCAACAGTCAAGTATACAGATTGATCAATTGCACACCTATGGGGTCACTCATCTCAGGACTCATTGCAGAGGCAGTCATGCAAAGACTAGAACACACCATCCTCTTCCACGTTCAACCTAAACTGTGGATCCGGTATGTGGGCGACATATTTGTTATCATTACATGCACCAAACTAGAAGAGACCCACCACCTCATCAATAAAGTACTTGCTGGGATTAAATTCATGTGAGAAGAAAACAATAGTCAGCTTCAGTTTCTGCACGTCAGAGTTGAATGTATGACCAATGGGGAGTTCCAAACCTCACTGACCAAATCCTCAACTTGCACAGCAGCCACCCCAATGTTCACAAACAAAGCTTCAATAGGACAATTGTTTAAATGGATCGCCACTCACTGCAACACTCCACAACTGCACAGGAAAGAGGAACAACACCTACACAAAATCTTTGCTGTGAGTGGATATCCCTGAAAATTCATCCGCAGGTACCTACAAAACAGATAACAACAAGAGGACACAGCACACTCTAACATACTTACCACACTGCCCTATGCCAAGACCATGTCGGAACTGACAACGAGACCCCCAAGACCAATAAGAAACGTGGTGGACCTCAAGCCCACAGCCACTCTACAACAAATACACTCACAAGGATTAAAGACCCCATTTCCATAGCATGCAGAACGATCGTAGTCTACAAAATACAAAATGCAATGACTACCACAAGCATTACATCGGGCAGACAGAAAGGAAACTAGCCATCAGAATACACAAATGTCAGCCAGCAGCAAAACAACATGAACTTTCCTTAATATCAGTACACTTGGACAATGAAGAATATCAGTTTAACTGGGAAACCATAACCATACTAGCCTAAGCCAAGCACAGACATGCATGGGAATTCCTAGAGGCATGGTTTTCAATCCATAATGCAATCAACAAAGATATAGAATTGGACCTCATATACAAGTCCATACAGAACAAAACCAGAAATGACACGACTCACTACAACAGACCGGAAAGTATAATTTTCACGTGGAGTAGAACAACATCGTTTCATCAGAGGCCTCACCAATAATGTTACCTGGCATGGTGATGAAACGTCTGAATGAAAGAAAGCCAGCTCGGCGAGCAAGTCAACAATACAGTACGGAAACAGACCATTCGCTCCATGCCAGTCCATGCTGAACATAATCACAAACTAAACTAGTCCCATCTTCCTGCTCCTGGCCCATATTCCTCCCAACCTTTCCTATTGATGTACTTATCTAAATGTTTTTTAGATATTATAATTGTACACGCACCCACTACTTCCTCAGGAAGTTCATTCTACACACTAACCACCTGCTGTGTAAAACAAATTTACCCCTGTCTTTTTCCTAAATCTCTCTTCTCTCACCTTAAAAATGTGCCCCCTAACCGCCAAAGCCCCCATCCAAGGGAAAAGATAAATACCATCAACTTGATACATACCCCTCATTATTTTTTAAACTTCTATAAGGTCACCTCTCAACCTCCTATGCTCCAATGAAAAAGACTTCCAACCTATGGCGACATGGTGGCTCAGTGGTTAGCACTGCAGCCTCACAGCACCAGGGACCTTGGTTCAATTCCAGCCTCGGGCGACTGTCTGTGTGAAGTTTGCACGTTCTCCCCGTGTCTGTGTGTGTTTCCTCCGGGTGCTCCGGTTTTCTCCCACAGTCCAAGGATGTGCAGGCTAGGTGGATTGGCCATGCTAAATTGCCCATAGTGTTCAGGGGTGTGTGGATTATAGGGGGATGGGTCTGGGTGGGGTGCTTCAAGTGGCGGTGTGGACTTTTTGGGCCAAAGGTCCTATTTCCACACTGTAGCAAATCTAATCTAATCTATCCAGCCTTTCTTTATAACTCAAGCTTTCCGTACCCGGCAGCATTCTTTTAAATCTCTTTTGAACCCTTTCTAGCTTAATAATATTCTTCTTCTAACTGTGTGACCAGAACTGGACACGATATTTTAGAAGTGGCCTCACCAATGTCCTGTACAACCTCAATATGACTTTCCCAACTCCTATACTCAAAGAACTGACCAATGAAAGCAAGTGTGCCAAACACCTTTTGAACCACCCTGTCTACATGTTATGCAAACATCAAAGAATTATGTAACTGAACTGTTAGGTTCCTCTGTTCTACAACATTACTCAAGGCCCCACCATTAATTGTATAAGCCATAACCTTGTTTGTTGCACCAAAATGCAATAACTCGCATTTATCCAGATTGAACTCCATCTGCCATTTTTCAGCCCATTGGTCCATTTGATCACAATTTGGAATCTTAAAAAACCTTCTTCACTGTCTACAATGCTACCAATTTTGATGTCATCCACAAACTTACTAGCCATGCCTTTTATATTCTCATCCAAATCATTTCTATAAATGACAAACAAAAGAGAATGCAGAATTGACCCCTGTGGAACACTGCTAGTGACAGTCTGAAAAGCAACCCTCCACCATCATTTTCTGCCTCCTGCCGTTAAGCTAATTGTGCATGCACTTGTCAAGTTCACACATTGTAAAGCAGACAGTTCCAGGGATAAATCAATTGTATAATGTAAAGGATACTATGTGTATCCTTGTGAAAGATGTTACTGCAAAAGCAGCCTACGATGCTAAAGTAACAGCCTACATTAATAATTTTCAATTAGTGAGCTGTTGCATAGGTTGTGTAGTCATTCATCCTACCGGCTTGTGATAGAAAGATACAACAAAAAAAAATGCACTTAACAGGAGCAATATCAAAGAAAATCAACTCCAAGCCGCACAAATAAATATTAAGATAGAGGACCGAATGGTTGATGAGAGATAGGTTAGGAACACGTTAAAGGAGAAAGAAGAGATTTAGTGTTGAGCACCGAGGGTCTTGGGCTTGAAAAGTTCACAGAGCTACAGGGGATTGAGGTAGTGTCAGAATTTGAAAACCTGATTCAAAATGTTTAAATTGAGCCATTACCTGAGCTAAAGTCAATGCAGGGTGGAATCAACAGTCGTGATCTTTTCTTAATACCTCTCACCATAATTACATACTAAATAAAATAATACTATGATTTCTGCATTATTCCTTCACAGGGTGTGGTTGGAACTGGCAAAGCAAGTCTTAAATGACCTCCTATTGAGAAGATGATGATTAACCACGTATTTGAACCACTACAATTCCTGTGGTGAAGGTACTCCCAAACAGCTGTTAGCTTGGAGTGCCATGATTTTGCCTGAGTTGCAGTTAAGGAATGCTGATATATTTTCAAGTCATGATCATGTGTCAGTTAGAGGGAAACTTGGGAAAGGACCATGTACCAATGGGGTAAAATCATTGCCCTTCTTGGTGGTACATGTTGCATGGTTTGTAACATGATACTGAAAGAGACTTAGTGAGTTGGTGCAGTGCATCTTCCAGGTGCTAAATTATAGCTGGCACGGTGCGCTGGTGTTGCAGTGAGTGAACATTTAGGGTGATGGATGAGTTATCAATAAAAAGATTTTTTTTACCTTGATGGTGTCAAGCTTGAGCTCCAAATAACCTGCACTCATCCAGGAAACTGCAGCGTATTCTACCATACTTCTAATCTTGTATATGGCACACAGGCGTTGAGGAGTGAGGTGGAGAATTATTCATCTCAGAACTCATCCTCTGACCTGCTCTTGCAATCATAGGTTTCATGTGACTGATTTAGTTCGGTTTCTTGTTAATGGTAACCGAGGATTTTGATAGTGCGGGATCAGTGATGGTGATGCTATTTTAAATTATGGGAAGACGGCAAGGTTCTGTCATCAAGACTGGTAATTGCCTAACTCTTGTGTGACATAAACGTAACTTGTCACTTATCAGTTCAAAGATACTGTTGTGCTTCTCTCGCTGAATATGGATACAGCATGCATTAGTATCTGAGAGGTTGCCAATGATGCTGAAAATTGTGAAATCATCATTGAAGACCTCCATTTCTAACTGTATAGTGAGGGGAATCATTGAAGCAGCTAGTGGAAGATTTGAAATAACACGGTGTAAAGCTGTATAAACACAGAAGGCCAAGCAGCATCAGAGGAGCAGGCAATCTGAAGTTTAATATTGTTGGAGCTTTATTCATCCTGGTATTTGGAGTATTCCATTATACTCCTGACTCGTGCCTTGTAGATGGCAAACAGGCTTTCTGGAGTCAGGAGGCAAGTTATGTGTTACAAAATTCCCAGCCTCTGATGCTCTCTTGTAATTAGAATCTTTATATGACTAGCATAGTTACAATAATGATTATTGTTTGATATTTGTGATGTGTTAATTATCACATGTTATTTCAGATATTTGGGATGTTTACTTGGAACTGGACATTTTTGCAATCACCAGCAAACATTCTCTTTTCTGGGAAGTGTTGTTGACAGAGGGACCTAGGGGTACACGTTCGTAGTTCCTTGAAAGTGGCATCTTATATAGACATAGTGGTGAAGAAAGCATTTGGTATGCTGCCTTCATTAGTCAGAGCATTGAGTATAGGAATTGGAACATTATATTGTGGCAGTATAAGACGTTGGTGAGGCCACTTTTGGAAAACTGCACACAATTCTGGTTGCCCTGCTACAAGGAGCATGTTGTTAAACTAGAAAGCGTGCAGAAAAATTACAACGAGGATGTTGTCAGGGCTGAAGAATTTGAATTATAAAGAGAGGTTGAATAAGCTGGGACTTTTTGCCCTGGAGCATAGGAGGCTGAGGGTGACCTTATGGAGGTTTATAAAATCATGACGTGCATGGACAAAAATGAATAGCCGAAATTATTTTCCAAGGGTATGAGACTCCACAACTAGGTGACATAAGGAAGCTAGGGTGAGAGGGGAAAGATTTAAAAGGGACCTGAGAAACACCTTTTTTCACACAGAGTCGTGCGTGTATGGGATGAGCTGCCAGAGGAAGTGGTAAAGATGGGTATAATTACAACATTTAAAAAAAAATTGGACAGGTACATGAATAAGAAGTGTTTAGCGAGATATAGTCCAAACACAGGCAAATTAGACTAGTTTAATATGGTTAGCCCAGATAGTTTGGACTGAAGGGCCTGTTTCTGTGCTGTATGATTCTATGACTCTCAGTAATTGAAGATTTTTGGACCTGGAGTAATACCAGACGGCATTTTGCATCAAGTCCTGGACTGTGATGATGGCCCTCCAATACCAACCAACCACCATTCTTTGTACAAATAATAACTTCAGCCAGCCAAGAATCTTCCCCATGCCCACCCCAACCCATTTGACAATGACTGCAATTTCACTTCTAATACTTAAACTGATTTTTTCATTTTCCTGTTGGCAGGTGTAAAAGTAGGCAAAGTTCATGATATCCATCAGGTGACCTTCTAACTTCCTACCCATTCATTCCCAAATATTTGAAATTTAACTAGAGTTAGAGGAGGGTCTGGAAAATTTAGGCCTTTTTAGGCTATTACTAAGACATTTCATATCTGCTGGCCTAGGTTTGAAGTGTCACAGAGATACCTGCATCTTTTCATCGAACTTTTTAAAACAAAGTGGATTTGAGCATTTTTTTAATCAACAAGACAATTCTTGGAAATCACATGGTTTTAGACAGTTGATGTCGTGATTTGACCTCACTTCAGGGAAAGCACTTGACTGAGTTTTACAATTGGGCTATGTGCCTTCTGTTTGAATGTCATTTGTAAGCTTGGATTTGGTATTTGAATGATTCAATAATGGCCACCATTCCTACCTAGTGCTGCTGGGACTGCAGAGTTGTCAGCCATGATAATTGGTTGGGTTGGATTTATCCTGCTTTTTGTGAACAGGACAAAACCTGAATATTTTTCTATCTTGCTGCACAAATGCCATTGTTGTAGCAGTACTGGAAGACCTTTGCCCAAGACGCTGCTAATTCTGGTATAACAAGGTGCAGAGCTGGATGAACACAGAAGGCTGATCAGCATCAGAGGAGCAGGAAGGCTGACATTTCGGGCCTGGACCCTTCTTCAGAATTCTGGTGTGCTATCTTTTTTACCAAAACTGGAATGTTTTTGGGACCCATGTTTTTTGCTGTGTCTTATCTTGATGGCACCTGAAGTGAATTGATTTGACCTCAATGGAAGTGCAGAATTTCATGATGGGGGTAAATGAAGCTTTCACCTTTTTCTGCTGAAGGTGATCCTGAACCCTTCAATTTATTTTTTGAATTTGGGCGATGGACTCAGAATTGAGAATGGAAATATTCATGGAGTTGCTTTTTCTTGTTACTTATTCAAGTTTTCTTAAATTTCAAATGCCCTTAATAAACTGCAGTCAAATGCATCATCTGTCCTAGTATAGATGTGAACTTAGATCATTTTCCCAGTCTTCTGGATTCATTGTTCAATAACACGCCGATAACGGTACATGGCCTATGCTGCTGATAATTGACGTTTGAAATTATTCTACCTATTTTACTGCTCATTGAATCTGAATTGTCATTGTGATATTGTGGACAAGTTCATTATATTTACTTCAATGTTCCATGCCTGATCATAGAAATATCCTCTTAATATTAATTAGCATGTTATTTTCTTTTGATAACTTGGTGCTCAAAACATTTATTTTAGTAAATGGTAATTTAGATTTTTATAGCTGCTAAGCCATAAGATATCCCTACATTATATTCAAATGGAATCTTAATATCAGGCAGCATGTAGGCGTGTTATCAAATGCAGTCACTAAAAATCCTAGCAAGCAAACAAGTTTTGAAGGGACATTTTGGGATGTGAAGTCAAATGGACCCTGAAATTGTAGATTGAAGAGGAAGTTGGTAGATACTTTTACTGATAGTGATATATAAAGGGGGTGTTGGTTCTGGAGATGAGTTTAGGAGTACATAACAGATAAAATTGAGATTGTATTCTGAATCAAAGGACCCAAAACAAATGCAGAAGTAGATAGGGTGGATGGGATCTGTGGAGTGATCTCAAAATTCTGAGTTGAGATTCCAGTGTCACGTACCTGCATCAAAAAAAACCCACCTTCTACCTCAGTCATCACCGCTTTCTTCAAAGCCTACTCACATGGAACTATTCAAATGCTGATCCCTCATTCAGTGGAGTGGCTTTGATTAAACTGCCACTAGCCACTTTCACACCATATTCCCATTGCCTGTTTGACTCTTGTTGACTTATGGCACGTGTGACTGAGAAGGGCTTACAAAATGTGACTGGGAGCAGGGTTGCTCTAACACAACCTCATCCACAAAGCAAGGCAAAAGTCAATGACTTATCAAAAATTGTAAGGTTTGTAACATATATCTTTTGTACTTGAATTTGATTCAGTCAATGCCAATAATTCTGCAGAATTAGAGGAATTGAAGTATGCCATTTAGCCCCTTGAATCTGGTACAAATTTCCATGGATTAACTGTATCTTTAGTCCATTTACCCACCTTGTTTTTGCAATACTTGGTTTCCCACCCAAACCTTAATATTGAAAATTTCCATTTCTTGTATTTCCCCACATCCAACAATCCTCATCTTCTGCCATCCCAGTTTATTTTTGGATAGTAGCGCTAGACCCCCATTATCCAGTTCAGTTTCAAATTTTTTTGGATGTGTTTGGTTTGCAACCAAATTCCTAGGCAGAGGAATGTTTTTCTTCCTCTCTCTTTACCAGCCCATTCATTTGCTTTAATTATTTTAAACATCTCAATTTGTTCATTACTGAATACTCTATAATCAGTATTTTGGAATGGAATTTCCTGTTAATATATGACATTGTTTGCTTTAGCCTCGATGAGAGTGACCCTCAAATAAGACACAATTTGTAACTACACCATTTAACATAAGGTCAGTTTATGTTTATCTGTATAATGGGGGACAGCTTCTAATGAAAGTCAAACATGAAGTTTAAGCATTTTTAAATTAGTCAATTCACACAAATATAAAGCATAACTTGCTTAAATTGTGACCGATTTCAGTTTATAATAGTGAAACCCTTCCTGATAAGAAAACCTGTTCTGCTGTATATCTTGACTGTCATGCATTGGAATTGCCTACACAATCATCTCTCACCGTACAGAGCAAGCTTTGAGTATGGAAAATTCATAAAAAGTATGTCAACCAAGATGCTAAAAATAATACAAACACCAGTGAATCATAAGCCAGGTTCCTTGGGACATAATGCATTCTGCAATAGAAAATTACCTTTCAATGACAAAATCTTTTAAACAGATGTTTTCCTGTGATCACAAATGATTGATTGATGGAGGCACTGTTAAGAGTTTTGTGCTGTATCTCTCCAATTTTTTTTTAACAGTAAACTTTCTTTTTTAAAAAAAATGCTATTTGAAATGTGCCACATATTATTTACAAGAAACATGGGAAGTAATGAATGGTGACCATGATACTATGCTGATTGGTTTTAGCAACGATATAAAGGATTAATTCATTCAGGGAAGGAAATTTTCCCCCCTTAACTAGTCAGGCCTACATGTAACTGCAGACCTACATCAATGTGGTTGACAATTAACTATGCTGTGAAATAGCTTCACAGTTAAGGGGCATTTTGCTTTGGGCTACAAATGCAGGCCTTGTCCACATTGCTCACATTCCATGAAAAAGTAACAAAAAAGGCATGAAATAGATAATTTGTGTGATTTATATAATTTTGAAATAAAAATTCTGGCAATACTTGGCATGTCTGACAGCATTTGTAGAGAGAGAAATTTGATTACAATATGGCTCATCTTCATTACAGAAGGGAGACAGAAATGTGATGAATTTTATGCTGTTAAATGGAGGAGGGAGAGGAAAAATGAAGGGTGAAGGCCTGAAAGGGCAGGAGAAATTAAATAATGAAGATGTCAAAAGTCAAAGGGAGTGGTCATGATTTTTGTAAAGAAATATATCACTAGTCCACAATGACTGTGAAAGGCAGACTAATTAAGAGCTCTTTCTGAAAGTACGAAAACGTGAAAAATATGAGTGATTTTTGTACCCAATTTTAAAATTCAGAGTTTAATCTTAGTCTTGAAAACATGTCTATTTTGCTGTGTTGTTTGTTAAAGTATGTGCTGTTAGAATTTGGAAAGTTTCATTTATTTTGGCATCTTGCATTGCCTGCAACAATCGTCAGGCAGATGCTAATGACCATTGCTCACTAGATAATTTACTTTTCATGAGTAAAAATTGGCCATTGAACCAGAATCAATAGCTGAGTCTGAGGAGATATTAGTATTCATCAGGTTCAAGTTAGTTGTATTACATACTTCCACAGGCATTATTTAGGAAGACATAGTAGGAACTGCCAATACTGGAGAATCTGAGATAATATGGTGTAGATCTAGATGAACATTGCAGGCCACGCAGCATCAGAGGAGCAGGAAAGCTGACATTTCGGGTCTGGACCCTTCTTCAGAAATCAGGGTCCAGACCCGCAATGTCAGCTTTCCTGCTCCTCTGATGCTGCCTGGCCTAGTGTGTTCACCCAGCTCTACACCTTGTTATCTCTTATTTAGGAAGAAATTTGATAGGATGGACACAGCACAAATGCTTCTGCTTATGTAGAATACATAACTAGGCATCACCAACGTATATAAAAATTGATAGAACTGTGGATGCTTTAAATCAAAAACAAAAATAGAGATTGCTGGAAAAGCTTGGCAGGTCTGGTAGCATCTGTAAAGAGAAATCAGAGTTAAAAATTTCAGCTTGATTGACCCTTTCTCAAAATTCAGTTTCATCATCAATATAAGGTGGCCACTAAACAACCTGATAAGGATTTGAGGGGAAGCATCTTTACCGAGAGAATGGTATAAATATTTGAGATATATAGTGTAGGTGCCTTTCAGAAGTAGATCAATAAACATTGACACAAAAACTGAAATTGTTAAAAAAGGTCAGAAAGTCTGGCAGCATTTGTGAGGAGAAATCAGAGATAACATTTTGGGTCCAGTGACCCTTCCTTAGAGGTTTTCCATCAATTTCTGTTTTTTTTTATTTCCACCCTCTGCAGTTCTTTTGGTTTATTTAATTCAATAAGCAATTAGAAAACAAAATTGTTTAAATTGATAGGGTTAGATCAGTTTTGTTTTTATTCACTCATGAGATGTGTCCTATGCTGGCTGGATAAACAATTATTGCTTGTCTTTAGTTGCCCTCGAGAAGGTGGTGACAATCTGTCATCTTGAACCATGAGAATCCATTTGGTGTAGGCACACGCACAATGCCATTTGGGAGGGAGTTCCAACATTTTTGTATAAGCAACACTGAAAGGACAGATTGAAGGAGGCTTATAGAACATAAGTGCCTTCATGGGCCAAATGCATAGTTTCTGTGCTTTAAATTCTGTGTAAATATTTCTTTCTTATGGTAGGGCTGATTACACCGATAGCTACAAATATGTTCCAACACATTTTACTGTTTCTTTCCTAACTTCAGATTTTAACTTACAAAAGATCACCACATTGCAAAGGCTACAGCTAATCCTTTGGACAGAGTTGCCGAGGAGCTGATACCACCATATATAACATTGTCAGGAAACAAGCCAATAGGTTAGCAATTCACAATTTTTAATAAATTAGCGAATGTAAAGGTACCAACATGTGGAGAAGCTATGTATGGACATGCTAAAGGCACTGAGGGGAGGTGATGTGCATAAGTAAATGAGTTAAGCCAGGGAATATCCAATGCTATCAGAAATCTTTCCAGAACAACGTTGGCATTACACAAAATAAAAAAGGCCAGATAGCTTCATATTTTTACCCCTA
Source organism: Stegostoma tigrinum (assembly GCF_030684315.1). Lineage (NCBI taxonomy): Eukaryota > Metazoa > Chordata > Chondrichthyes > Orectolobiformes > Stegostomatidae > Stegostoma > Stegostoma tigrinum. Next base: position 36,289,685 of record NC_081356.1, on the reverse strand, counting down.
CCTTTTAATAAATGTCACAGATACACAAAGCAGCTTGTTGGATTAGAGTCAACATTTTTGTACACTTAAATCAGCAGCTGCTGCTATGATTGTTGCTATGGCAACTATTAACCACAATAGGGAACATAACCCAAGATTCAAATGTATATATAGTTTTTCAAGATCTTCAGGGGAAAAAAATACACAATTCTGTTGATTTTTTTTTCCTTCTGCAAAGACAGTTAATTGCAAGAGTATCAGTGGTTACAGCAATTGGAATTGTACTTGATCTAGAAAACACTTTGTGTCCAAAGGTTTGTTTAGTATTTTCTTTTCGCATCATGCCTGCCCCACAATGTATTTGCCCATGTTGAACACTCTTCTATTAATCTGATTAACAGTAAAACATTCAAATGGATGCTTGACTAAAAGCTGCACGTTGCTGTGTAATGAGAGACTTTTCTGTCTGTGTACAATTTGAAGCTACCAATTTGTATACAGGGCGAGATAAATAAAGCAGTAGAAACCATGTGCTGTGAAAAATAATCTGTATCTGAAGTTCATAGAATGGAAAACACAGGCTGCCAATTGTTATAATTTAACAAGTATTAGGCAACGTCAGGCAGTGCTCACAGGCTGGTGAATCAGGAATGAACAGCAAGCGTGGTGTTTTAAAGGAGAAAGAAGGCTTGCACTGGAAAGAATTCTGATGACTGAAGCAGGGATTAGTTGGATGATTTCAGCGACAGAGATTTATTCTTCAACTCTCTCTGTTTTGGCCAGAACAGGTAGAAGATGGTGTCCATTCTGAGAGTACTGAACAACACTTGAAGTGTGAATGATCTGAATTTGCAATGGTATGTATCTGCTTTTCTTTCTTTTATTAGGACAGTGCCCTTTTATTATATTAACTCTTCATATGCATGTGTGTGCTGAGTTACTAGTAAGTGTTGCTTGCTGGTACATGCTACTTAAGTCAAAGAAGGGATTTGGAAAGGTTGCACATTTTAGAAATGAGAATAGATTTGTTGGTAACCATGCTTCACGTTTTGTAAATGAAGAAAGGTTACAGATTTGTTGCATACAATGTAATTAATTAACTATTGAGTTGGAATGGCCGTTGACAGAACCACCTAGAATATTGGAGAAGCCGTCAGGATTTCTACTTTTGCTTTCCACCGACTCCTGCCGGGGACTGTGTACCTTTTTCCAATTTCAAATTAGGTTAGCTGAATTCCAGTAGTGACACTTTCATGAGCAATTAGCTTTCCAACAGTTCCTGCCTTAGCTTTAACTTGAAAACAGTCACTCAGGTGAGATAGCAGAGTGTATACTGTGCCCCTGTTATAATATCTCAACACTCTGAAGGAAATAAAGAGGAGGAAAGAAATAGTAGTAGTAATAATAGTAAATGCTTAATCAAACCATCGTAATGATGTTGAAACACTGTTCCATTTCAACACTTTACTATTGACCAATTGAATTTTTTTTGGGAAGTAGGGCTAAAATAGAACAATTTTGGGAGCTATTTTCTTTCCTGATTTTGCTATTTATCTTATTTCCAATGTTTTCCTTATTCTTCTATTTGGCTGTGCTGCCCATCATCACTTTCAACCAATATTCCCTATTTTGATGGAGTTCCATTACAAATTAGACAGAGGCAATTTAATAACGCCCAACATAATTACTGAGCAAAGCACTCTGATGCAGTTTGGGTGCCAAGGCTTTATTAATATTGGGAAGGCCAGGATGTGAGAGTTTACACATGTATAGCACATCAAATATTATTCATTGCCAAGCTAATTAGATGGATGAGGTAGAAAACAAGAATAATACCAGGAGTTTTGGCTGCTGACATATACTGAGGGATTCCAGTGCTTTGTGATGCTACATTGTGCTTGTCCTCCTGTGGATCAATGTTGATGGTAAATAGCATTTATGAGTTTAAGTTTCTGCTCTAATTTAGCATCTTTGCCCCTTCCTGTGAATGAGAGCTCATTTCTAATGATTCATCATCTGTACAGTCTCTGAGCAATACGTAGGCTGATCGAAGAGAAAATGGTGTCCACATTATCTCCCTGTTCTGCCAAAATAGATATACTGCCATTGTGCTGTGAGCAATCACATTTATTTCATTCCTTCCCAGCTGGGAAGGCTGGCCTGTATTCTCTATTTATTCAAACTTGTCCAAAAGAAGATACTACTGAGGCATTATCTTGAACATAATTCAGTGATTGTTGTGGATTGGAGTCATATTAAGGTCGTGATGGATAAGGATGGTATATTTCTAGCCCTGAATCACACCCGTGAACCAAATGGATGTTTATGATAATGTCGGAGTTGCATTGTCACCGTAGACACGTAAGATTTAGGAGCAGGAGGATTCCATTCAATCATTCAAGCTTGCCCCCCCTCCCCATTTTAACAAGATCATGAATGAGCTGGTTGTGGCCTCAACCCCACTTTCTTATCTGGCTCCTGTAAGCCTTGACTCCCTGGTCAATCCAAAATAAATCTGCCTCGAATAAATTCAATGACCAAGCCTCCAGTATTTCCTGGAGAACAGAATTTCACAGCCTAATGACCTTCTGTGAGAGAAGGATCTTATGTATTTAAGTAAGTTTGCCTCTCATTCTTCCAAACTCTGATGGATGCAGGTCCAACCTTTCCTGACAAGAATATCTTCTCCTCCACACTCCTGTCCCAGAATTCAGACAAGTGAATCTTCTCTGCACTACTAATGCAACTGTATTTCTTTTTCAAAGGAGGCAAAAATAGTTCACAGTTGTCATTCTAAATGTAGTCACACCAAAGTTGTTTATAGTTGCAGTGAAACTTTTCAACTTTAACATTCCATTCTTCTTGCAACAATCCCGACATTTGTTTGCCTTTCTAATCACTTTGAAAAATCTACATGCTTATCAGAAGTGATTCACGGACCAGGATTCCCAGATCCTTCTGTAAAATCGAGACTCAAATCAAAAACTCTGCTTTCTCTGCAGATGCTGCCAGACTTACTGAGTTTCTACAACAATTTGTTTTCCTTTTGTTCCTGCTCTCTTTCTCCATTTAAATAATACACTGCTTTCCCATTATTCTAGCCAAAATGCCACATTTGCATTTTCCCACATAATACTCCAAAAGAACTGTTGGTTTGAACCTCACTGACACAGTACTGTCTGGACTGTCAACTTCCGAAGTCCAGTACCAGTTTTTTCCACAGAATATTGGTGGTTGGTTTTCATGTTCTGTAAATAAGACAAGATCAATGCATAAAGTTCAGATGATGTTGCATTGAAGTATTCCTGGTTGTGACTTCACGAAGAATAAAAACAATTCCATGCTGAACAGACTTGTGAAACATCTGATTGATAAGCAATGTGAACTAATAGGCATTGCTAAAGATGCAGATGATGTGACGAAGAGCCGCTGAAAGTTTCTTGCCTCTGTTGCCAGTTACATTCTCATGGTTGTACACTGGCAGCCACTTGCAGGGGTTCATTGTGACACAGAACAGCCCAGTGGTGATCTAAAGAATCCTATGCTGACTTTTCTTACAAATATATAAAATAATATGTATTAAATATTCTGACTCCCACATAACAAACATGATTTGACAAATTATCTCATCTTGCTCAAGCCAAATCCCAAAACTATCAGATTAGAGAAGGACAACCTGCAGTGGCTTTTCAGTCTAGAACCAATTAATTATTTTAATTTAATAAAATGTAATTAAATTTTAAGTTTAATTTAATTGAACTTATATTCCCCAGTTACTAAGATTGGATTTCAATGCAGGTCTCAAAATTATTAGCAGAGACCTCTCAGTTATGTTAACTTCATAATATGCATAAAAATAAAAGTGTTGTCAGTGAAACGCACTGTTATGGATACACAAATTCCACAACAACTTCACCTGCGCACAGCTGTGACAGTCAACATTGAATTCGTGTGGAATGTGGAAGCTGTTGACTTTGTGAGAATGGTAATTCTATCTGTCTCATCTTTGAAATGCATTAAGACATTTGCATTTGTTTTATTTATGCAATAAGAATAAACTAAATTCACCAGCCTAAGTTAGCTGTTGATCTTTCAAATCTCAGGGTTCTTCTAATAATTTGATTGAATTACTAACAGTCACAATCTCCGAAATTAGAATTGAAGTATTTAAAGTATGGTGTATATTCCTTCAGCTTTTAGTTGTAAAGTTTCACCAAATTTAGTTTTAAACTCCTCCTGTTTCTCTCTGTTGCTGCCCAGACTGTTTTACCCTTACTATGTTTTTCTTTCAGCAGATGATTTGATATATTGCCCATTCTAATTTACACTTTATTTTCATTCCTTTGACAGTTAATTTCCTAATCTTTTTGGATATTGAAGTAAACAATTACTTAGTCAGATGACTTAAATTACAGTTACCCCTCTTTCTTCAGTGATATTATCAGTTCAAAAGATGCCCATTTAAAACAAAATGCACAAGTCTAAACACACAAAGTTGAGTTGAACTGGCACTGCCATTATGAGATCTATTTAAATAGTATGTGCAATATTTCAGTAGTGTTGTGTGTGTGCATATCATTCTAATAAAATTATGTTTGATGCAATAGCAAGTGTTTATATCTTATTTGATTAATATTATCAATTTTATTACATCTTATTTCTGGTGGGAACATATATACAAGATTAATTGCAAATATTAGATTTTAATAACATTTCCAAGCTTACCGCATTGACTAATTGCATTGCCAAAATAAGTGTAACAGCAGTGTCAGCACGTATTGTATCTGAGTAATATTTTAAGTATGTAGCATGTTCCAAACGCATTGTTAGCAGGTATCACATTCTAATAAAATTAACAATATGTGTCAGAATCCAATAGCATAGCAAATATACAAAACAATCTTAGAAGTGACATAAAGTGGTATAAAATGTTCCAGCGCCCATTTGTCATTTTGTTGGAGCATTGAAAGTGTATATAATGCTATAATCACATAGTATGCCACATATTTATGTTATGCTCTGATTTATTTTGCTGGTATAAGTTACATTCCAGTGAAACAATGCACATTAAGAGTTTACCTGTATTAGGCACTTTCTAATAATATTGTTATATATACAACTTTTGCTACCTTATAACATTGCTATTATGTACAGTCATGGCACAATGTTAAAGGAGCCAATGTTGCAATAAGTCATTAAACCGAAGCCTGATTTGTCCTCTCAGTAAGATGTAAAAGATCCCCTAATAGCTTGGTCAATGTATATCTTTCAACCAACATCATGAAAGGAAAGATTATCTATGCATGATCTCATTGCTGTTTGTGAAACTTACTGTTTGCAAATTGGCTGCTGTTTCCATTCATCAACTGCACTTCAAAATTAGTTAATAATACAGTTCAAAAGTACTTTGGGATGTCATGACATTGTCAAAGGAAAATGGTCTTTCTTTCTTCATTACATACCAATATCCATCAACACTTCCATGAAATGCCATTGTATTAATATTTCAATTGTATCCAAAGTTCAAGTAGTGTGTAAAGCATCTCAATAGCACTTCCAGTATCAAGCAGATTAATAGAATTACGTGCCAATAAGATTGAAAGTATATGTCACATTTGATTAGCATTATCAGTTTTCATTGTTTACTACTGAGTGGCAGCATATACGCATTTAATAGAATTATTTATTTAAATTACATTTTAATCACACTTAAAGAACATAAGAAAATCTGACAACAGTGTCTCACCCTGGAACAAAATTGCCAATACTTAATATATTCTAATGATCTTGTCAGATTATATCATGATTCAGTTCTGTATGTACTGGTTTAAACAAGCTTAAGTGGGGTACAGTTGGGGGAGTTTAGCTGCCTTGTGGTGCTGTGGGTTCAGCAAAGGAAATACTAACTAAACTCCTATCCCAGATGCTTATGAACTGCTCGAAACTGCATTTGAGTGAGAACAACACCAGGCTATTACACTCTTCATAGATGAAAAATGGTTTCCCAGCTAAGGCCCTGAAATGCGTTGGGAGACTCTATTTGACTCTTTCAATAAAATTGTAATTACTCATCAATTATTGGGATTTGGAAATCACTGCCTAAGACAATGATGGAAGAAGTTTCACTGGTAAGTTTTTGAAAGAAAATAGATAAATACTGGTGAAAAAATTGTCATGCTGTGTGGAAAGTACAGGGCAGTGGGATCAATTGAAAAGAACCTTCTAAAAGCTGACACAGGCACAATGGACTGAATGGTTTCCATTGTACTTCATTCTATTAGAATTTATTTTTTAAAAAAGCTTTGAAGTTTTTAATTCTGTCTTTTGTAGTTATTCTACTTTGTGCCCCCCAGTGCATTTTGAACACATTGTGAATCAACTGTGTTATGTGATCTGTGATTAAATGTTATTCGGAGATATAAGGGAGAATTGATTCACTTGCAATTACAGGCACCTTATGGGATTCATACATTCACAGAAATACCAAGTACAGTCAAAAACTATTCAGCCCATTCCACTTGTGCTGCCTCTTTGAGAGAGCTATGTAAATAGTCCTACCCCGTCATTCTTTTTTCCATGGCCCTGCTTGCTTTTCCTTTTGAAGTAAATATTCAATTCTAGTTTCAAAGATATATCCAACACTTCTTTCAGGGAATGTATTTCAGATTATCACAACTTGTTGTGTAATTAACAAAAATAAAAAGCTCATCTCATTTCCCCTAGATTTTCTGCCACTTATCTTCATCTGTCATTTTATTACCAACAGTTGCCAATGGAAGCAGTTTGGTTTGATCATGTTCTCATGTGGATTCTTCAGGTATTATTAGAAACTTATTAGTAATTTGTTAGTAACTGTTAACGTATGATTATTGTTACACTCTTAAGTGAAGAGACAGGTTGTATGTTTCCAGCTTCTTACTGGAGCACTAACGCATGACAACTGAGGTCACAGTCAGGAGACACACAACACCAGCTTATTGTCCAACGGGTTTATTTGAAATCACAAGCTTTCAGACCATAGCCCCTTTTCTTCACCTGACAAAGGGGCTACGCTCCAATAGCTTGTGATTTCAAATAAGCCGTTTGGACTATACCCTGGTGTCATGTGAATTCTGACTTGGTCCACCCCATTCCAACATCGGCACCTCCACAACACACTGACGTCACTGTAACATCAGTGCTTACATCAAATGTCTATTTACAGAATCATCAAACCCAAAAACTGGAAGGTTCTCTATATTTGCTTCATCAAAATCTTTTGTAATTTTGAATGCATTGATTAAATCATCATCTAACAATCTCTATTTAATGATCAAGAACAGTATCAGCGCCTCTAGACTCTCCACATAAATTAATCCTTCATGCCTGGGGGCACTCATGGTAAATCTTTCTTATCTCAGATCATTGTGTAACTATCCTGTTTTGACCAAAGTAGTAATTTAAATTATAGATGTATAGTTAGAGAAATTAAAATGTCACATTATATACTGAGGTATGTTTATTGCATTTACAGTGCGAACCACGTAACCTCTCTCTAATATACTTTATTCTTAATCTAAAAAACAACATATTATATTGATGTTGGCATGGCAGATTTCAATGGTGATGGTAAGTGCCAAGTGGGAAAAAGGAGATTTCTTTCATGGGTTTCCTTTGTGTGCTCCAGTTTCACCTCACTGCCCAAAGATGTGCCGGTTAGGTGAATTGGCCATGCCAAATTGCCCATGGTATCCAGAGATCTTAGGTTAGGTGGATTCGCCATAGGAAATACAAGGTTACAAGGGTAAGGTTGGGGTTTGGGTCTGGGAGGAATGCTGTTTGGACGGTTGGTGTGGACTTGATGGGCTCAATGGCCTGCTTCCATATTGTAAGAATTCTATGATTCATTCAGTTAAGATTCACTGCCATCAATTGAATTCACAGAATTTATCAACAGAATTTAGGTAATGCCATAAAAGTATTTGAGCCTAAAAACCAATAGCTACTCCATCAAACACATACAATAAGTTTCATTTCAAACATGAGCAAAAGGAAAATAAATCAGCAAAGTCTCAAGACAAAGTTTGGGTAAAGGAGTAGACAGAGAAGGAAACTGGATGTAATTTAGCCAAGGTGACAAAAGTCTATTGTAATTCAAATTGATCTGATCACAGAGATATGTGTCGCCTATCTGGAGCTAGCAACTCAATAATAACTGAAGAATCCATGTCTGTTCATGAAGAACATAGCTGTAGATTATATTTAGATGCATGCCATAATTTTGGCTTTGCATGGTCGTGTAATTTCAATTGCTCCTTGGTAAAGTTAGGTGTCAGTTAAGATTTGATCCCACCCTCCAAAGGCCATTCTTGCACCAGCCTACCTTTTGTCTTTTCTTTCCAGGCTTACTTCATAATGGTTTCCAATAAGTCCAGGTAAAAGTGGATGTGATGGAGATATCGAGTGGGGTGATTGTTGTGGAAGGGGAGTAAACATTCAGATACCCAAGATCTCCATGTGGGGCCACAGGAAAAGATTAATGCTATTGAATTCACCTCCTTGTGGTTCTGCACCTCTCTGAGGTCTAGTATGTTAGGTAAGGGATAAATGATTCCAACATTGAACAGAGGTTATAATGGTGACATTATCTGAGTTATGTGATTAAACCGAGCTATTTGCATTAACATGAGGCTCTTGTCTGCCTGTGGTGATAACTGCTGTGGAAGTTCAAAAAGCAGCCTACATAAATGCAATGCCAAGCTAGATAGCAGTCTGTTATTGTACCTCTCTTGTAACTCCTCTGCTGCCTGGCTTGAAATAAGCCCTTTACTATTGTAATTGTGTACTACTTTGTTGATGGCCCCAAAATCTAGTTGTAACTGAAATCTTATTAGCTACAGGATTGCAGTTCATTGCTCTAATTTGTGCAGCAAATCCCTCTTACTAATGGAAATAGTTGAGATTGATATTGCGCTGTGTGTAAATGGGTAATGTAAGAGAAATGAATTTTGCTTGACGCTGAGAGGAAATATTTCAGCCACCTCCTATGTTTGTGATTAAAATACTGATGCTTTTTCAATCATTCTGTCTGAACAGCTAACCTCATAAGCAGTCAAAGATATGAGAAGTTCTAGATTAAGATTAGCTTCCCTTCGGCCCAACAAGCCCACACCCCCCTATGAAGCATCCCACCCAGACCCATCCCCCTATAACACATACACACACCCCTGAACACTATGGGCAATTTAGCATGGCCAATCTACCTAGCCTGCACATCTTTGGACTGTGGGAGCGCCTGGGGGAAGCCCACGCAGACATAGGGAGAACGTGCAAACTCTGCAGAGACAGTTAGCCAAGGCTGGAATCGAACCTGGGTCCCTGGCGCTGTGAGTCTGCAGTGCTAACCACTGAGCCACAGTGCCGCCCTGGTTAAACCTGGTTACCTTCTACTGTTTTAATATGTTTCAGTAATCTAGAGATGGAAACTGTAGCTCTGACTGCTCATTCTCACCTCTGAATCAGAAGGTTAAAATTTCACCTCAGAGCCTTGACCATAACATCTGCAGCAGAGTACCAAGGGAAGGCAACACAGTTAAGCTGAAGCCCTGCCCACTCTCTCAGATGGATTCAATAGGTTCCGTTGCAACATTGCTGAAGAAGAACAGGAGACCCCCACCCCTTTCCCTCCCTCCCCCTCAGTACAGTGGCTATTATTTATCTCGCAAATCTCATTGCTAGAAGAAACAGTGCATCTGGTCCTGGCCATATTTGTAGAACTTGCTGATTGCTAATTGACTACTACATTTTGTATAATGCATTCAAAAATACTTGAATGGTGGTTAAACATTTTGGGACATTCTAGGCACCTGATGTGCCATATGAAAATAAGTTGCTGTAATCATGCATACTAAGGGAGAGTGATACCGGGCATGGTAGGCTCACTTTTGAGAAAAAGGTAGACAGGCTGTGTCTGTATCCAAAGGCATTTGGAAGAATGCGAGGTAATATTGCTGAAACATTGAAGATCCTGAGGGAGCTGACAGTGTGAATTCGAAAAGGAGGTTTCCCTTTTGGGAGAGATTAGAACTAAAGGACATAACTTAAGAATAATGGGTCTCCCATTTAAGACAGAGGTGAGGAGCTCTTCCTCTCAACTGTGAGACTTTGGGCCGATGTTCCTCAGGGAGCAATGTAGCTAGGATCATTGAACATTTTTGGAACAGAGGTAAATTAACAAGGGATACAATGGATATCAGGGATAGACAAGAATGCAAAGTTAAGGCTACAAACAGATCAAGCCTGAACTTATTTTGAATAATGGTGGAGCCTAGAGGGGTTAAATGGTCCACTTCTGCTTTTAATTCATGTTTTCTTGAGAGGATTCATTCTCTCTAGATAAGAACACGTAAAGGGTAATGGGTTTCAGCCACGTGGTACCTTGTATAAACAAATCTAATAAAGATTCTAGGTTTTGTTTTTGGAATGCAATAGAAATCAATGAACTGAACTCATTGAAGGACAATTTCTGCTGTGCCCAGGATGTGTGTTGCAGTGACATTGGGCTGACTGGTGGTTCTACGCCATGTGAGGTGTCTATTTGTCCCAGCATTATGATAAAATGCTTCTGTTAATCCATCAAAACTCTGTATAAGTGTGGCAATGAAAGGAAGAGGAGACTCCATAATAAATCAGGGTGAAACAGTCAAATGTTTCCTGGTTGGGAGACACTTCACAGTCAATAGTGAACTTACATAATAATTGTTTTGTTATTGCTCACTAACATAACATCAATACACATCATTTGCCAGGTATATGATTAATGTATCATTCATATTGTGCATGATCTGTAGGATAAACTCCAGATATGCCTACCACACATACAGACCCATGTTGGACATACGTGCGCGATGACTTTTTTAGTCTTTCACCCTTGCTTTAAACAGATTATCTTATTCCAAATATAAAGTCTTCAGCGTTCTATATGCTGTATCATAACATGCATCTTTCATCATCAGTATTTAACAGCACAGAAATGTGTGCACAGGTAGTATTCTGCCATTCAACAGTACAATAATTCCAAATAATTGCTATCAAGTTGTTTGCCTGTTCAGTAAAATACATTATGGATGTGAAGTGCTGATGTGATATCTACTTTGACCGTTATCATTTCACTGGTGGGGAGAGAAATTGCTTTCATCTGCGTGGGCAGTCTATGTTTATGCAGGTTTATGACTGGTAAGTTCCAACTAACCCTAAAGACACACACCCACTTATACTCTTACCATCTCTCTCTCTCTCTCTCTCCTTCTCTCTCCCTCAGTCTCTCACCCACACACACACCCCCACACTTCTCAGCACCCCAGCCTCATCTATCGCATATGCACATGCACAGGCACACACGCACGCACACACACCTTTCGAAACAAAGGAGTAAATACTGAAAATATATGATAAATCTTTTTAACTTTTGGTGCAAATTTATTTTTCATTTGGTGGCTGTATGGATCTAAAGAGTGTATCTGTCTATTTTTCCCAGGAGGAGTCTTTGCTCATGAAGATAAGCGATGCCAAAAATTTTAATAACTTCTCCAATAAATGTGCCACATCAACATTTAGCTATTGGCCTCAGGATTGACCTACAACTTCTTAGACTCAATGGGACATCACTGACGCCATCGTTTTAACATTTCCCAAACCCAGATTTCCCAAGTGTTTCACTTAGTTTGAATTGCAAGCTCTTTTATTCTGAATGCTAAAACTCAGCTAGTCATCTTCCAGTTGACAGTGAGAATCGATGTTAATCATAAAAGGTTGTGCTCGATTCAACTTTCTCCACCACACCCCCAATCCCCAACCCTAGAATTTTGAGAGAAAATCAGAGCTCAGGGTCAACTTATTCAGCAAATGCCCTTCAGTTACATATTCGCTAGCTTTTGGTGGCCTTTATTAATAATAAAGTGCACATCATCCTCTATTTATAAAATTAATCAAATTTTAAAATATAGCCACTTGTGATAATGCCGTGCAAAATCTATAGTATATACATACAATAGTGGTGCTCATTGCCATTTTGAATGAGCATTGAAAAGGTCTGATTGTGTTTCACACTGCTGCCTTTGTCCTCTCTTACAAAAGGGAGTTAGAATTCTTTCATCAGGGCAAATCAGGAGAAGTAAAATAAATGATTGTGAAGATGAGGGTGATGATGGAAAGGGAGGGAGTTGAGATGCAGAGCGGTGAAGGTGAGGATGATTGGGAGATTATGGAAATTATTGCAAGAGAGATTGGTGTAAGGAGAAAAGGGAATGATTGGGAAGGAGGAGTGTAGTGCTGGTTGTGGCTTTCATTATTGCAGTGAACCCTCTTAAAAGCATTTTTTACTCCTCTGAGCTTGATATTCAGGTAAAGATATCCATTAAAAGTATCACTTTAAGGACAGTTGGCTTGTCTGCATTGGATAAGCTGTTTGGGAACTTCTGAACACATTGTAACCACTCTGCTCCCCTCCCCCCAAACCCCCCACCAATTATGCGTAACTTTAAATGGGCAATAGTCCTTGCTATTATTGGCAAGTTTGTAAGAGAGTACAAACATGCATTTCAGTCTCAGTGTGCTCAAACCTTGTGTGTCTCTGGCATTCAGTTTCTACTGATGGGAAAGCTCAGTCTCATTAATTAACTAGTGGAATGGATAAGTGGTGAATTATGCTCATTAATGATACATTTAAAGGTCTCCTCATCTCTGAACAAAGAACTGCAGATGCTCAAGATCTGAAACAGAATTTTTTGGAGAAATCCAACAGATTCAGGCAGCATCTTTGGGAAGAAAAGTTTGAGTCCAGGGACATCTTCAGAGCTGGGAAAATGTAGGATTTATGCTGAAGACGACTTGGGTGGGTAAGGAATGGCGGTGAGCAGGGAAAGGGAGAAGTAAAAGTGGAGATGGAGCCCAGAGATAAATAGTGAGAAATATGAAAGGAGTAGCTAAACGAGGAGACTGTGGATAGCAGGCCAGGACAGAAGAAAACTGAATGAGTGAGAATAAGATCTAAGAGTAAGTGAGAATGGGTGACTGTGCCAAAAGCAACCATTTTGAAACAGGACCTGGGAGTAGGGTTAATTAAGAACAAAGGGAGGATGATATCAGGCTTTAAAGTTATTGAACTCAATGCTGAGTCCTAGAGGCTGCACAGTGGCAAACAGAAATGAGATGTTGTTCTTTAATTTGTACTGAGCCTCTCTGGAACACAGCAGCAGGTTTGGAAACATGATGGTGTGTTGATGTAGTAGGTGACTGGAAGCTCAATGTTGTTTTTGCAAGCAGAATGTTTTACATAACACTGACAGTCACCCGATCTACATTTCATCTCCCCAGGATACAGGCGACCACACTATGATGAGTCAATACATTAGACTAGATTGTGTAAAGTGCAGATAAATTGCTGACCTGGGGCCTTGGATAGTGAGGAAGTTAATGGACAGGTGTTACACCTTCTGCAACTGCATAGGAAGGTGCTATGCTGTGTGAAGAGATGTTGGGGATGGAGGAGGAGTGGACCAGAGTGCCCCCAAAAGGAATGGTTGCTGCACAATGCTGACAATTGAGGGGAATATGTGTCTGGTCATGGCATCCCTTTGGAGATGACAAACAGGGTGACTTACAGTCCTTTGAGTCTGCAGGCTGATGGGGTAATAAGGGAGGGCCTGGCGGGACAGTATTTTTGTTGCAGGAGGGGAGGAGGTTGTAAGGGTAGAAGTGCGGGAAATTGGTTAAACACTACTAAGGGCCATGTCAAACACAAAAGCGGGGAATCTTCAGATGAGGAAAAAGGTGGGCATTTCTGAGGCTCCCCTGCCGAAGGTGGCAACAACAGAATAGGTGCGACGGCAAAACTGGGCAAATGAGGTGGAGTACTTATAGGAAGCAGGGTGTGAGGATGTATAGTTGAGGTAACTGTGAGAGTTGATAGGTTTGTAGTGAATACTGATGCTAGCCAATCCCTAGAAATGGAAATAGAGATGTTGAGTAAGGAAAGTGAGCAGTCAGAGCTGGACCATGTAAATGCGAGGACGAGGTAAATATTGAAAGCAAAATTGATCAAATTTTTTCAGTTTAGAACTAGAGAGGGAAGTAGTGCCAATGATGTCATTGATGTATTGAGAAAGAGTTGTAGGGATGGACCCGAGTAGCATTGTGCTGTTCACCTCAACTTGTCCAAGTCACAGTGAGTTCCACCTTGTAACCATTACATAGCAAAATAAGTTCCTCATGAATTCCCTTTTGGATTTATGAGTGAGTACACGTACCCTCTCTCATTTTAACAGCTACACAATCCAGGCTGTGACAGGATGTGGAACTTACTGGTTTTCAGAAAAGAAATGGAATGAGTTAATTCAAGTTAGAACACTTCAATCCAGTGCAGAAGATGTCCTTTAATAGTTCCGGTTCCAATTAAGGGCCCGACAACCTTCCTACAGCATGCAGAGGATCAGTTCCTGCGTGTGTGTGTGTGTGTGTGTGTGTGTGTGTGTGTGTGTGTGTGTGTGTGTGTGTGTGTGTGTGATGAGTGACAAGTACCACGTAGAGCTGATTTCTCCCACTGCTATGACAACCACCCCTCACCCTAGTGGGCTGGTTTCAGGATCCATCTTTTACTTCAAAATTTAAAAACGTTGAAGAAGGAGTGACTTCCTTTTGAAGAATCAGTAAACTGCCCTTATTTGTTTGAAAGAGTTTGACCGAGATCTGAAATGCAGACATCAACTTGGATATCATTCCACTGAATATAGTATATGAATTTGATATACCATTATTAAACTTCTCATTAACAATGCATGCTCACCATGTAAGGGCAGTGCAGAGTAATCGATCATGACACATCTGAGCCTATCTTCCAATGAAACTGGTTGCTTAGAAATCCCAGTCAATCTGTTAACAAATCTCCTGGGGAATCTTAAGAGCAGTTGACTGAACTGTTGTATTCCAATGCAGCCCCAAGATGTTTTCACAGTCTGTATTTATGCCTCTTTCTTGTTCAATATTTTAACTTAAAAATTTCCAGTTTAAATTCTGCATTCCTCTCAGAGAATCCTTCAATTTGCCTCGTTTAGGACGTATGCCCAAGTTGCCGTCTGGAGTGTATCATATAGTAATGGAAATGCTGGAGTCATAATGTTATGACTATTAACCATAAAAGACTGAAAAATGTTGGTGATAAACTGCAAGCACAGTAAGCATTGGCTACTGCTCATTTGCTTCTGATAGCAAAATCCCAAGTCCAGAACCTTGAAATCATGGGCTTGACTTCGCTCACTGCAGACACTTTGTAAACTGAAGCTGCTTTTTTGTGTGTCTAACCAATAACAGGAGGATACAAGGCCTTCAAAGGCCAGATAACAAGGCATTAACATTGACATTTCCTCACCCTGTGAGTGGCAGGCAGGACCCATGAGCTCAAACTTCATTCAGAACAGCTGTCAGCTTCAATTTTATTAGGAAGTCACCTCCTTTCATACTCTGAAGCAACAGAAAAGATACTCTCTAAATGAGAAGCTTCCACGATAAATTATTCCTGCGTCTGGTTTGAAATTTTTGTTTTTAAATGAATAATTTTTATGAATGAGAAATTTGGAAATTTGTCATGTTTTATTAATATGGATGAAGAAGACGTGTCTTGTTGCTGACGTCTGTGATGTGAATTCCACAGTAGCTACTCCTATTCAATAATTAAACAGTTTAGGTACACAACACTGGGTAACATTGACAATTTAATGGCACCTGAGAGAGTGCACCTGGTGCTTGTCTTGATGCCAACTCCAATGAATTTAAATTCCAAACAGGAGAGACATATTACCCCTCTCTCACATCAGAGAAATGATTATTTTAGGAAACATCATGTCTATTCTGTGTCGTTGCTTTGTGTCTCATCCTTGTGGGAAATCAGGTTTGATTCCACCTTTGAGTAATACAGTCGCAAATTAATCTCTCACCGTTAGCTATGAAGGGTTAGAACTGAAATGAGTTTTGTGTCTTTAGATTGGTTTTGTCCCCCAGTGAGCACGTTACACATGGTACAGTATCAGCACCTTTGCACTGAGAATAGAATTTTTTTTAATTTCTGTGAGAGTGACAATTACGCTGAATTAGGGAACATCAGGTAAGCTGGAAACCATTAGGCCCAATTTTTTATGGGTGTCCCGTCACCTATTCCGTTTGCTGTCAGCAAGACAATGTTGATGGACCTAACAGAGATGTTTAATATTATGAAAGGGTTTAATAGAGTAGGCATACTCTAGATTGAGATGTTCCAACTTGAATTCACACTTTGTGCTTTATTTCCTGAAAACCAGCAAGTTCCACAACCTGTGTTAATGAGAGATAATGGGAACTGCAGATGCTGGAGAATCCAAGATAATAAAATGTGAGGCTGGATGAACACAGCAGGCCAAGCAGCATCTCAGGAGCACAAAAGCTGGCGTTTCAGGCCTAGACCCTTCATCAGAGAGGGGGATGGGGTGAAGGTTCTGGAATAAATAGGGAGAGAGGGGGAGGCGGACCGAAGATGGAGAGAAAAGAAGATAGGTGGAGAGAGTATAGGTGGGGAAGTAGGGAGGGGATAGGTCAGTCCAGGGAAGACGGACAGGTCAAGGAGGTGGGATGAGGTTAGTAGGTAGATGGGGGTGCAGCTTGGGGTGGGAGGAAGGGATGGGTGAGAGGAAGAACAGGTTAGGGAGGCAGAGACAGGTTGGACTGGTTTTGGGATGCAGTGGGTGGAGGGGAAGAGCTGGGCTGGTTGTGTGGTGCAGTAGGGGGAGGGGACAAACTGGGCTGGTTTAGGGATGCAGTTGGGGAAGGGGAGATTTTGAAACTGGTGAAGTCCACATTGATACCATTAGGCTGCAGGGTTCCCAGGCGGAATATGAGTTGCTGTTCCTGCAACCTACGAGTGGCATCATTGTGGCACTGCAGGAGGCCCATGATGGACATGTCATCTAAAGAATGGGAGGGGGAGTGGAAATGGTTTGCGCCTGGGAGGTGCAGTTGTTTGTTGGCGCTTTGATTCTGAGGTTGTTAGAGATAGGGCATTTGAAATCACTGATAAATCCAGAAGGGAATTATTGAAGAACTGACGTTCCTGCAGATTGCTTGGAGTATGGAATTCACTGTGATATGTAGTAGTTGAGGTAAACAGCACAAATACACCTGCAGGGGAAGCTAATTAAGCACATCACGAAAAAATAAATTGAGGGATGTTCTGCCATGGTTAGAATTGCAATGGTGGATAGAATGATCATTTGGAAAATAAACATCTTAAAATCATTATAAAGGAACAGGCTTTCATTACGACTACAAGTGACAATGTTACTGCTGCAAAGTAAATACAGGAAATTTCCACTACAATTAGGTAACACTCGATGAGTCCTTGCACAATACCCATTTAATATGGTTGTGTATAATTATCTCTTAGTACCAGGAGTTTGTAACAAGGCTGTTGTATCACAGTTTGAAACACATTGGAATATATTGTGTTTTATGAATGAACTTAATTGCTTGCAATGCAACATGCTCTGTTTTATATACTTTCATATCCTGGACATTACTTATCACTGATCCAATATTTCAAAAACAGATTAAATGCCTACTTCACATTGGAGCTTGCTGGGCACAAAGTAGGCTGCCCTGTTTCCTACATTGCAATAATAATGACACTTCAGAAAGAACTTCACTAACAGTAAAGAGTTCTCGGCTCAGCCTTAGGTTGTGAAAGGAACTATGTAAATATACATTTGTTCTTCCTTTCACTCGTTGCATTCTGTAGTCTATCTCCCAGCAATTTACTTTGAAACAGTTTTCCGAAACAAAAAAGAAAGCACACATCTCCATTGCAGAATTGCTGTTGGCCTGCTATTCAAAGGTTCATTGTGACTCATGGAGAGATTTTCAACATGCTGGTTTACTCTCAAAGAGGCTGTTTTTAATTAAAATGCATACTTGTATCTCCCATGTGATATAAAGGAAGCAGCTTTAATCTGTTTAATGAGCCTCAAACTGCAATTAGCACACAGGTGCATAACAGAAATAATTCCACAAAGGCAAAGCTGGATGTCTGTTCAGCAAAATTGCAGTTAAATTCAGCATTTATATAGGGGAATAAACTTATTTTACAGACCCATGCACAAAAACTCATTTTGAAAGAAGTTGAATGAGAGTAGGCATACAATTGGTAGCTACATTGGCTTTGAAGAATCAGACCTGATGGGATTGTTTTGTTCTGCTTACCTGCAGGAAGACAGTTTATAGGGCAGTTATCCAACGCAGGACGAAACACAAGTGACTGTAGCAATTGTGACAACTATATTTGCATCTGTGTAACTTTCTCAACAAAAGATGTATTGTGGCACAATAGAAAGCGTTCAGATCCCTGACTGTCAAGTTTCCAGTTCTTCTGTTTCAAGATAATGCATTTTTATTTCAGTTCTTCCTGGAGGACTTGACTAAGCAAGGTGCATTTTTACGACAGCGAAACAGAATAATTATCAATGGGCAAATCCATCCAATACGTGTTGATTGCAGTTTATAAAGCTGGGAAGTATGTCTGAGTAGGAATGTGATGGAATGAATGTTGGAGCCTCAATTATCACTATCCATGGCTCTAGACTACAACACACATGCAAAAGTGATGGTGCCACAGTAAGCCAGAGTGCTGTTTGTGACACACCATCCACAGTATCTTTATTAAAATATCCCAAGCATTTGCCAGATGATATCAAACAAAAATTTGACACAGCCATAACTTTATGGGAGAATTGGCTAAAAGATTGATTCAAGTTGTACACACTAAGCATTGTCTTAAAGATACATTTTTTTTAACGTGAAAGTTTTATGGAGGCATTTCCAAAGTGCCAGGCTGTGTCAGCTGAAGGCATAGCAGCAGCAATAGGACCATAAAAATTGGACACATGGAAGAGTTTATAATTAGAGAATGCAGAGATCTTGTGTATTCTAAGATTGAATGTCCCTGTCTGATTAGGGAGGCTTGAGGCCATGTGGGAATTTGGAAGGACAAGATGACTGTTAAGCACCAGCACCATTGAGCTAACACAGTCACCAACTATATAAGATACATGGAATGCTCAATTCAAAGAGTTAAAGGGGCTGTGCTATACAAGCAGACTGCCAGTGGAACTCTACATTTAAGCAATGAACTTATCCTACTATATGATAATTGCCTGCAGAGAAACAAAATTGATATCAATGACTTGAAACATTTGACATCATTTCAAGTTCAGCCTTATTTATCACTCCTGGAGGTAATTAGATTACAATGTGAGTTGCAATTACTCTTCCAAATAATTCGGCAAATTTCACCTTGTTCCTAGAGTCATAACAGACTGTAAATTCTTCTTTCTGGAAAGTATACTGATCTGACTGAGCCAAGATAAAATGTAAAGTTTGGACTAACCCATGCTTATTAGTACAAAATGGTACGCAGTGTGTATACAGTTTCAACAGATACGACATTTAATTCTCTGAATTACTTGGGTTATGACAACAATAAAAATGCTTTACCTTGAAACATGGGACCATATTTTCCTTTAGACTTAGGGAAACCTGAAGTACACGTGTGACCAGTGTGTGGCTTTTCATGGATTGTTTCCTTTTTACACTAGTTAGGGGTACAGTACATATTTTGAAATGTGATGGACTTTGAGGAGTGTGGGTGCAGTGATGGATTTGGTTAGGATATTTGTGTCAGTTTCCACTGCAGCAGCCCATCTCCTAACATAAAACTCAAGCTCTCTTCCCTCTGCCTGTGCCACCTCCACCTGTCCTCGACAGCATACATAAGCATTGTGTACAGACTTTCAGGAGTCATTCAATTGCAGTTGTAATTATTTTAAGCCCTGTTTCTTCAAATAATCAGGGGCTGGTTATAGTTGCATGGAAAATTGTAGAAACAGTTCAAGAAGGGAGCGCCTAACAGAGGTTATTAAAGTTTCCAGCACAAGTAATAGGACAGAGAGTATGGAAAGGTTTAGGATTCTAACCTCAAGCACTGCAGATAAGTGGACAATGATGAGAAGAGGCCAGTCAACTCAGGATTGAGGGTGTTGTACATAAATGCATGCAGTGTATGAAATGTGAATAAGCTTGTAGTGCAGTTTGAAATCGACAGGTATGATGTTAGAATCACAGAGATGTGTTTAAAAGAGGTTCATGACTGGGAACTAAATATCCAAGGATACACATCCTGTTGAAAGGACAGGCAGATGGTCAGTTGGTGAGATGGGGTGGGGTGGCCTTGTTAGTAAGGAATGAAATTAAATCAATATCAAAAAGTTATATTGGTGGTAGAATCTATGTGGGTAGACTTGAGGAACCATGAAAGAAAAAAGACACTGACTGAAGATGGATATAGGCCTCCCAGCAGTAGTCAGGATGTGGGTAGAAAATAATGCAGCAGATAGAAAAACATAGGTCAGATTTCACATGACACCAGATTATACCCCAACAGGTTTATTTGAAAACACAAGATTTCGGAGCTTCACTCCTCCTTCAGATGTCGGTGAGAGATAGTATCGGACATAGAATTTATAAGTAAAAGATCAAAGATTCACACCATCAATGAGGATGTATTAAACAAACCTAAAATGCTGTTAAATCTTTCTAAACAAGGCTTCACACCTAACATGCATTGTCGGACCTAAAATTTCATCTCTTGTTTAACTGATTAAACCTTTAGTTCTCTCAGTACCATGACTTGAAAGGAATTTGGGGATTTACATATACATATTAATCAAGCAAAACCCTCTAAATGATCAAAGATTTAACAGCATCTTAGGTTTCTTTAGTGTATCCTCAACAATGGTGTGAACCTTTTATCTTTTACTTATAAATTCTGGGTTTGATACTGCCTCTCTGACTAACGCCTGAGGAAAGACTGAGGCTCCAAAAGCTTGTGTTTTCAAATAAATCTGTTGGACTAAAACCTAGTCTTGTCTTGATTTCTGACATAGCAGTGAAGATACTGGAGCAGCAATGGCAGGTAATTCAAGGGTGAAGAAGATGAAATGAGGATCAGCTAGCTAGTAATATAGAAGAAAATTATGAGATTTTTACATATTTAAAAGGTAACAGACAGGAAAGAGTGGATGGAGAGGCATAGATAGAGTGGATGTGGAGAAGCTATTTCCACCAGTGGTAGAAACTAGAGCCTGAGGGCACAGCCTCAAAGTGAAGAGATGACCACTTAGAACTGGAGTCATAGAGATAAACAGCATGGAAGTAACTCTTTAGGTTCAATTCTTCCATGCCAACCAAATATCCTATATAAATCTGGTCCTATTTGCCATCATTTGACCCATATCACTCTATACCTGTCCTATTCATATACCTACCCAAATTCCTCTTAAATGTTGTAACTATGCTAACTTCACTACTTCTTCTGGTAGCTCGTTCCATGTATGCACTACCTTCTGCATGGAAAAGTTGCCTCTTAGGTCCTTTCTACATCTTTCCCCTCAGACCTTAAACCTATGCCCTTTTGTTTTGGACACCCCCACCCTGCGGAAAAGACCTTGGCTATTAACCCTATCCCTATGCCCCTCATGATTTTATAAACCTCTACAAGGTCACCCTTTAGCCTCCGATGCTCCAGGGAAAATAGCCCCAGCCTATTCAGCCTCTCCTTATAGCTCAAACCCTTCAACCTTGGCAACGCCCTCATAAATCTTTTCTAAACCCTTTCAAGTTTCACAACATCCTTCCGAAGGGAGGGAGTCCAGAATTACATGCAACAGAGATATTTCTTCAGCAAGGGGATGGTGAATCTGTGGAATTTATTGTTGCAGAACGTTCAGAGGCCAAATCATTGAGTGTATTTAGGACAGAGATTGATCCCTTGACTAATCAAGAACCTATTAAAGGTTACAGGAAGAAAGCAGAAGAATGTGGTTGAGAAGCACATCAGCCATGAATGCATGGGAGAGCAGACTTGATGAGTTTAACGACCTAATTCTATTCCTATATCTTATGGTCTTATGATCAACATGTAATGATATTTAACCTGACAATCAATGCATTTTAAAATCAGAGTCTGTATCTGCATAAATAGTGTCCCTTTTAAAACCTAGCTCAAACATTTAGGAGTGAAATTGAATATAATATAGTATGGAGCTGGGGGAACACAGCAGGCCAGG